>NC_137049.1:32204769-32742269 GCF_032717465.1 Coenobita brevimanus
TCGGTTAAGAAGACTCCCAGGCACCTTCTCCATAGCGATTTAGTTTCCTTATTACAATTCAGTACTGTCTTGCAGCTGTTAATAATGCCTTCGTAATATCGACACGCACTACATAAATAAAATATACCAGACACTGTTAACGTGCCACATGCAGAAATAAACTGGCAAGGAGGAGGTGCTAGAAAGCCTCCTAAGCTGACGAGAATATGAGACCCTGTTGCCGAGTGGTACGGCTGGACAGCGGAGCACGTCATTCTCACCTCCACCACCCCCGACAAGAAGGCTCAGTTCCCCCTCACTAGTCAAGGGTAAGGCCTTTTTGTCCGTCGCCCGGCCTAAGCGTAGTCGCAAATGCATGGTTGATCTGGCCCCACAGTCTTACATGTTGCTTACTCCCGGACGAGACGCATTATGGAGAGGGACACGCCAATCCGCCACGTCCGATCACTCTTACTACGGAACACCAGCAAGGAGTCGTATTCATAAACGGTTTCGATTAATGTTTACGTTACACAAATCCAATCATCAAAATAAAACTATCATAATGAACAATTTGCGTCACATTTTTGTTATTTTTTCACTTTACTTTGATTGTCAGGTGTCTGGTGGATGTAGGACTGAAGATAAGTTTACAAACAAACAACTTACACACCCGACCTCAAGAAAGTTTATGAATAGTCTAAAACCCCTACAACCCGCCTCCAGCCCGGCCACCACCCGATGCCCACACCATCCCTGGACCCACACTCGTCAGGGGACACCAAGGACCGTGAACATATGCATATCTGGCAAGGCTACGGCACTCCACCAACGTCAAAGGACCGAACAAGATTAACACAAACGCTATTTTGCCATGTAACAGCAGGACGTACAATAACCCTTACGATGCACTGCTGCGATACAATCAAACTATCCAGTAGTACTAAACAGCCCAGCATCAGACGTCCAGGAAAAATAAAAATTAATAAACAATAAATGAAAATAATAAAACTGCTACACGGACACTAGAAAACTTGAGACTAAGCCAGATGAGAGTCGACTGGTCATATTTACAAACCCTCTTCAGTTTATGTTGGATAAAAGATTGCTTGTTTACGCCTTCATCTTCACCCCTATGGCTAGCAAACATCTGAGAGACAAACTATGGCAGACTGATTAATTACTCCTTCACTTCCATGACCCATTAGCTTACTCTCACTAACACCACACTATTACTTTTATCTTTGGCGAAGACCCAGTAGTAAGAAATTAATGATGGCAAGTGAAGAATTTAATGATGGGATTAGAAGAGTTTACCCTGGGCCAAATTAAGCCGTTGAAAGGTACTAACAATAACATAATAAGCCTACATCACTTGATTCAAGGCGTTAAAGTCAGAAACGCCAAGAGGCCAACATATTTATTGTAACAAATCGATGTTAGTGACATTTTTTTAATTGCACAAATCTGTCAGCGACCCTTAAAAATATGGTAGTTCTCCAGGGCTCATTTTAAAAGTCGCATTCATTTAAGACCCTGACTAATTTATATGACAAACTACTCTCCATAACCACTAAAGCAACTATTATCACAGATCTCTTTGTTTTTCGTATTCTGTCACTTTGTAATTCACTTTAAACTGACTGTGAAGTGCTCGACAGCAGCACGAGTGAAGCTAAACGTAAATATAAACAATCTGATACACAACCTCGGCTTAGAAGGACATAAAAACAAATCCTGATGCGGTGAGGGATGGAGAGGGGAAAGGAAGCAGCCCCAAGACGTCAGGACAGGGGAGTTAATTTGTCTTTTTCACGCCAAAACTTGACGGAGGAGGCCGGCCCGGGTCCCTGGAAGAAGACCTCCCTCCCCCCCCCCAAAAAAAAAAAAAAAACTACGGTATAACTACAAAATGACCACCCTAAGAGAAAATGTACGTTGTCCTTAATCCCTCCAACCCGATAGCATTTTTTTTCTCTTGTTCTTGCTGCTTTCCGACGATTTTACTCAGCTTTGGGCAGACTCATGTAAACAGACGCAGCATTCCTTATACCCCTGCCTGCTTAACAATCTTCTACAGTTGAATTAGACTGTCTGGCGGCATCAAGAATAATATTCAAAATATGTAAGTTTACTGAAGAGGCTAACTGACTGTCAGAGAAAAAAAAATGTACAAAAAACTAAACTTATAAATTCGAGAAGCAAAATTATTATAAAAAAGAAAAAACGGAGCCAAAACTTCAAAATTAATTCGACAAAAAAGACTCGTAATAAAGGAAAACTGGATAAAAATAAAGTTAACAGATTAAAAAATGTTGAAACAAATGGATACGACTAAAAAAAAAAAAAAAAAAAAAAAAAAAAAAAAAAAGCTAGAACACAAATCCAGATGAAAAGATCGAGAAATGAGAAAATGACACGAGAAAATCCTGCCAGAGAATAAGAGAGATCTGGGTCAAGCATTAATATCCTAGACTAACATGTGTGTGTGTGTGTGTGTGTGTGTGTGTGTGTGTGTGTGTGTGTGTGTGTGTGTGTGTGTGTGTGTGTGTGTGTGTGTGTGAGAGAGAGAGAGAGAGGGGAGGGGGGCAAATTGTGATGTCTGAACGCAAAATCAGGAAACCCGACCGCAACCTAAGACCCAACTGTAAAATAAGTCCTCCGACTGTAAAATAAGTCCTCCGGCCGCAAAATACGATCCGTCGCAAAATAAGACCCAGTCGCATAATAAGACCCTGGTTACAAAAAGGAATTACTGCAATTTAGAAAAAAAAAATGGGCAAATTACGGGGCACACAACCAAATAACACAAAAAAATAACAAATAACAGATACGCAAAACACAGGACACAGCAAAATTACACAAAAAAATTAACACAATACGCATTTTACAGGATACACAGCCAAATAACAAAAAAAAAAAACGCAAAAGACGGGACACACAATCAAATAATAAAAAGCGAAGCATCTGTAAATAAAAAAAAACCCAGTCGCCAAAGTTTAAAAAAAAATTAAAACAGCCGCAAAACAAAAACAAAAAGGTCGCAGAACAGAAATAGACGGACGTCAAACAGAAAAACAAAAATGAAAAATGTCATTATATGCACTCAGTCACAAATCGACAAAAACTTGCTAACCAAAAATACACCCACAGAAAGAAAAATAAAGAAAAAAACTCACAAAACAGAAGACTCAACCACACGAGAAAAAAATCCGACCGCAAAACAGAAAAAAATGCCGCAAAACAAAAACAAAAAAAAGGCCATAAAAGAAAAAATACAGATAAAAAAAAATCAATATAGAAGACCCAAGTGTATCGTAAGAAAAAATCCGGCCGCATAACAGAAAAAGTCGAAAAAAAAGACCTGGCCGCAAAGTAGAAAAAAGACCCAGCTACAAGCCAGAAAAACGACCGAGCCACAAAACCGAAAGACCCAACCACAAACAGAAAAACGTTCCAAAGACCCGACCCAAAAACAGAAAAGAAAACCCAGTCGGAAAAATAGACCCCCAACTTAAAAACATCAGTTAAAAAATTCCCGAGCGCAAAGTAACGACGATCACAAATTAATATTAAGACAGATATGACAACCAAAATTGCAAAATAACATTCAGAAAAGAGTACAAACTATCTAAGTAAAACGACTTACGATGCAAGGAAATGAAACAGAGAAAAAGAAAGTTGGAGTGAAAAAGAGACGTTATCCAGCGTACCAGCATTTCCCGACTGCCAGTTATCGCCTGTTTCTTTTGTTTATTAATATGTTTTCTACGTTGACATGTTAAAAAAAAAAATGTAATTCTAAAGACCGTAGTATCGGGACTTTACTGGAAATTTTTTTTTTTTTTTTTTAATGGGCCATACACCTTACCGTTCAACTTAATTTGGTCCAGAGTTTTGTCCGTTTGCATCTTATTTCACATCACTCAGTGGCAGAATAAGACAATACTGTGACTGTAAATCTTTTTCATAGCACTTCTTTGTGACTATCATCATATTCAACTGTCAATCTATTGTTACAACTCATTACTGATGATGGAGAAATTTACAATTTTAGACTGGGTTACAACAAATCGGGTATAGCAGGATATTAACATCAACACGAGGACGTCACTTTTATTCTATTCCTGCTGCTGTCAGACGATTGTTATTTAGCTTAGGAGAGCACTCTAGCACTGAGGGGAGTAACTGATAGCTATATTTCAATCATACAGTTCGAAAACCCTCTCACAAGCTGAATAAAATCGTCTGGAGATAAAGTAAGAAAGAAATTAAATACATCACAGAACTGACAGGGTTATAGTGTAAGGTACACAAAAGGAGGTGGAACTATTAAGTTAAAATATGCAGAGCAGATAGGCTTATAACCCACCCATATACGTTTCTATTAAGTCTCCTGCTACTAGTCGCCAATGGCCACATATTTTTACACCTCCCCTACTCAAACTCCCCAATATATTCCGTAAATGCCCCTACTTTCACTTAAAAAAACTTTTTTGTATATCCCCTACTTTCACTCTCCGATTTGTACATCTACTTCCTCTCAAATATATTTCTGTACATTCCCTACTTCCACTCACCAATTTGTACATTTCCTACTATTACTCACCAATATATTTCTGCGCTTCCCCTACTTCCACCCCCTAATATATAACTTACAATGTACATCCCATATTACCAAATTCCAATATATTTTTGTACACGCCCTACTCTTACTCCCCAAAATATTTCTGCACACTCTTCCCCTATACTCCCACTTCCAAATATATTTTTATTCACCTCATTACACCCAAACCCGAGTAGATTATTTCTGTACATTTAACCTGTCCAGTGCGGTGATTTTAATTTCATGTTACCGCCAAACGATTTATTTATTCATTTATTTATATATTTATACTGGCTTCGGGGATGTAGTGAACTGGCTAATGGAGAATACAGTAAACCTCTCCAGTTCCAACTCTCCCCTAAACGAAATACAATTATCTGGTGACAACCAAATTGATCATAAAGGACATTACCGTACTGAAGGGGCTAATTACTCCTACTCCTGCCCCACACTCCCACTCCCCAGTACATTTTGCCCCCCCTCCCCATCATCCCAGAGAGCTCAGTCCCCGCGTTTCGAAAGACTAAAAATGAATTCGGTTCTCACTCCAAGGTGTGATGCTGGTGAGGGACGCCTTCCCCAGGTGGCACCGATTTAACCACGTGGCTCCTCTGACTAACTATACAAACGTCCCTCAACTTCACCCCTTTCCTCTGATAGAAGGATCGTAGACTGTATGACTAGGGCAACTTCAGTCTGCAGTCCACTGGGTTCACGTTCAAATAAGTCTAGGTCAAAATAACAACAAAAACTCCCAGGTATATTCGGCTATCACTCCATCTGTCTGTGGGGTTCAGGTTGTTTGCTGACCCATTCACTACGGGGGTCATAGTTAATTCACCTATGCCATCTCCATGCGATTTTATTCAGTTCGGAGATTTTTTTCGGCCAGGAGGGGTTAGATAAAGGATAGTATTGTGAGAGGCTTCTGGGATTTTGTAGCTACTCTTCCTTTGCGATTTATTCTGCATATTTCACTTCATTATTCCCTTGTATATCAGCTATGCAAAGTGTCAGTTTTAAGCAATATATACATAACATACAAGAGAATGTCAAGCCGTAATATGCACAATAAATCAATACGGAAGATTTGCTACAATGCCTCCCATGCCACTTTGAATCCAGCATGCACACCTCAATTGAGCCCATTCCATACGACATCCTATGCTGTATAAAATCATCGGGAGGTAGCCAGAATATACTACCGCACATTCGAATCCTAAGATAACAAGTGAAGATAATACTTGGATTTAACGTAGTCATAAGCTCCGGTACCCTTACATGAAAAGTCCACCAACAAGCCATGTAAACACACTTGCTGTACCGTCGCCAAAACGCCATGCTGTTCGAGATCCCTTAATTTCAGGAAGGTGCTGGGCAAGAAGTACCCTAAAGGTTACAAGGCAAATAAAGGAGAAAGCCGCATCAACAACTCCATCTGTTTGGGCACAACATAAACGCAGCCCTCTGGAGTTTCGTATCAGGCAGTCCCATGAACACTGATGCATACAGTTTTTGTTCAATCTTAATAAGAAAAGAAAAAAACGGGGGAGAGGAGTGGTAAATGCACCAACAGATAGATGCACATGGAGAAATACAACGAGATCGAAATATTTAAATAATCTCCCAACACGATTATACTGTGACAAACTAAATATATGACGTTTAACAGCACACACAAAAAAATATAAACAACCGTAAAATTTAACTACTGGTAAAGGAAGTTAAGAGTCTAATACAGCTACCAGAAAAGTTCATGAGTGAGTACACAATGTCTGCTCTGTGTGTGTGTGTGTGTGTGTGTGTGTGTGTGTGTGTGTGTGTGTGTGTGTGTGTGTGTGTGTGTGTGTGTCACTTCCGTCACAACACCCCATCACCGACCCTACCTTCCACTCAACTCCCCCTCCGGCACTGCATAAACAAACAATTATCAAAACAAACACTCCAACGTAGCCAAAATTAAGCAGCCTAGTCTCTTAAGATGGCCGCCACTGTCCTCCCCCTCCCTCCACACACACACACACACACACACACACACACACACACACGCCACAAACCCCCTCGAGGCGACTATATTTAAGCAAAGGCTGTCAACTGATGGCGCTCCCTTGCTCGTCAAACTGATCTTGTCGCTCTTTTAGCCCCTGGTTGACATCTTCACACGACTGCCTCCTCGTCACCAACCAGGCGCGGGTTTTCCTGTTGCCCTAATCACCGCGACAAGATAATCTGAAAATCCTTGCAGTACGAATACAGGGACTAAAGATGAAGGCCAGCGATAAAAAGAATAAATGGAATGACGGTCAAACGGATTTCTGTAGGGCTACCAATGCAAGCGTAAACACACACACACACACACACACACACACACACACACACACACACACACACAGTACCAGTATCAAAACAAATCTACTGACAACACTTTAAAAATCAAGGGCTATCCAAACCACAAGATAATCCATCAATCACACTAGCCCAGTTACCGACACGGTTGACGAATGAAAGGGGGACAAAGCCAAAAATCGACGCCCTAATAGGCCAAATTGAGGGCTGAGTCGGACAGGTGTTGCAGGGGGATTTCTTTTACTCCGGCTCCGTGTGTCTCTGTCTCGTCAAGCTTCCCCCTGCGGGTTTGTGGGATAAAGGGCCAAGTTTCTCTGGATCCCTTGTTAGCAGCTGAAGCGGGGATGGGGGAGGAAGGGGAAGGGGGGGAAGAACAAGCTTGTAAGCGAAAGAGAGTGAGGGGAGGGGTGGCCTAGGTAGGAGGGAGAAAAATGTGAGGAGAAAAACAGATGGAAGACGAGAATTGTCGGAATGTATGATAGTAAGCAAGATTAAAGCGTGGTTGAGCCAAAAGAAGAAGGGGATGCGGGGTGGGGAAGGACGGGTAGTCTAGGTTGGAGGGAGGAAAATGTGGGAAGAAAAAAGGCACGGAAAAAGAATAATGTCAGAAAGTACGATACTGAGTACGAATTAAAAAGTAGTTATCCATGCAATAAAGCACTGTGTGTTGAAAACACGGTTAAGGATAAGGAAGAGTATCGCAGCAAGATGAGGCGAGAAAGAGGAGAAAGCGAGAGGAACAGCAAGCAAGTGCGTTCCTTCCTTATGCAGTGCAGGCGGGGTAGCGACGAGCTCTCCGGCGCCCCGCAGCCTCGCACAACAATCAACAATCAGCACACCTCAGCACCACGCTAACGAGCCCAGGGATGTACGCAGGTCCCGAGCGCAGTCCTGGTTCCTGCTAAGCCTCTGCAGGTACAGTCTTAACTAGTTTAGCCAGCCTTAGAAATGCTCAGTCAAGTGTACATCAGCTTCAGCATAGTACGGTACTAAAAAGCCCTCGGGATATACTGTGCTCAATCGTGTGTAGTTATAGTAACTTCTGGGCAGTATTAAGAGAGTTTTGGGATATGCTGTGCTCGCGCTCTATTGCCTGCTCTTCCTCCGATGCTCCCACGTACCGGTACCTTCAGTTCACTCCTATTTTTGGCTTGCTTGCTTCCATCCTCCCCCTACTGATTAGTTTACATTCTTGCGAAGTTGTCGTTAATTTATTTTGTGTTGTCCTACACCAATCCTGGTCACACCAATTTACACTTATCCTAATAGAGCACGGCATACCTTAAGCCCAACGCTGCTGCTAACAAACCTTCAAAAGGCTGGCTCCGATGAATGTCCTACTAGACGCAGTAAACCATACCCAAAATTAGTGAAAGGAATCTCAGCCGCATACTCCCACAGAAAACAGTGATATGATGCTTTAAGTTCTTGACCGTGTTTAACGGAGAATGGGACGGGGTAAGTCCCGAATTTTAGACGAGTATTTACGGGACGCCTATGGTTATTGGTTCCGATCAGTTTGTATCCCCCATTACAGAGCGTTCCTGAGAGTAATCGGCAACGATACAGAAAAGTCATACATGTTTTATCATCATCATAATCTTCAAAAATTACGGGAAAAAAAAAAAGGGTGCTCGTCCACACCTTCGCACTAAGAGTTTTAATAAGATCCTCTACACCCCCTGTAACACGAGGACGAAAAAAGGATATCAATTTTTAACCCAGGATGAGCGGAGGTTGTGTCAAGGGATATCACGTTTTAACCCAAGGTGAGCGGCGGCCATGTCTGTTGAAAGTGCCAATACGCCCTCCACCACCGCCGCCTGCGTTCCTCAGGCCGCAGTCACCGCAGCCACGTCACCAGCCACCGCAACAGCTCGTGGCCTCGCAACCCAAGACGCCACCCGGGGACCCGACCTGAGTAGCTTTCACTGTCATCTCCGCAGCAATAAATTCCGATCCAATTTTGTGGATGACAAGCTAATTAAAAATGCCAAATCTTTAACATCATATTCCTACACGTGATGTAAGACTTTGGTATGCTAAATGGTAAGAGGGGAGAGAAAGGGCGAGAGAAAAAAAACCCCTGAAAAAACAAATGCACAAGACAAACCACTTAACTTCAAACAAACGATATAATGGGTAGGGAGAAAGATCCCTCCGCCACCTTCACTCCCTCCCTACCAGCACCACCCTTCCCCACCCTCCCTCCCTCCTTGTCCTGTCAAAACCACCCCTCCCTCCACCATCACTGCCCCATACGCCCCTCCATCAACTCCCAATTCAAAACAAACCAACACACACACACACACACACACACACACACACACACACACACACACACACACACACACACACACACACACACACACACACACACACACACACACACACCTCTCAGACGCACTCTCATCTCCCTCCACTGCTCACACTAACCATGCCTCCTTTTCACTAACCACAGCAATGATTCAATTTCCGCCAGACTCATTCACCACCATAATATCAGAGAGGTGTTTAATATACAGACAGAGCCAAGAGAGCTTTGAGCCTGGTATTTATGTAGAGTTTAGTGCGTGGCTGGGTGTTGCCTGCAAAAGCCGCGCCGCCCCGCTCGCCGTCACGCCTCATAATAAGTTTAAGGGAGTAATTTACTGCCATTCTTATATTGGTTTTGGATACCCAGCATTACCTGCGACGCTAAATATGGTGCTGGGGTCGGCTACAGCATCGTAACAGGTCTTGGCTATATAGGTGCTGGAGTGGCCAAGACGGCTGCCCGGTTAGGGTGGCCGCACCACAAACACAGGGCAGGCAAGTAATAGGTAAACACGTATTCTAAGAGTCTGATACTACAGTAACTGGCAAGATCGATTTTAAGTTGTACTGTTTTATGTACGTACCGTAGGTAGGCTATACCAAAGGTACACAGGAGGGCGAGAGGTGAAGGCTGATTGGTCAACCGACAAAAAAGAGAGACAAGCACAGTGGAATTGGCGGTATACTGAGGTTGCTACCAGTTCTGCCAAACGTTTGAATCCCAACAGGGGTGGCGAAAAATATGAGCTGCTCTCCTCTCGAGCCCTGCCGCTATTACAAGTGTGTGTGTTCATTCCAACTGCTCAGGATGCTGTTCTAGGACATTTATGCGCAGCTGTTGCCAGGGTGGTGACCTCTTGCAGGGTGCAGAGTGACGCTGGCCACGGAACGTGTGGGAAAAATTATTTAGAAAAATATTGCATGAGCAAATATTTACAAATTGCTACAAGGCGAACAGGTCGTTGAGTGTTTATTATTACAGGGTTGGTTTCCACTGAGAGCCGCCGTCGCCACAAGGGCCAGACTCAGATAAGTAGATAGCTATAGAGAAACCAAGGCTAAGCGGTACAGTAAGTGGAGGAAGGCGGCGGGAGAAAGCATTCGCCCTGTCCCTCCCGGCGGCGCTTCGTCTCCTGGCGGAGATGCTACGACAGGAGAGAGCGCCAGGGCAAGAGGGAAAAAAAGATGGACGGTAAAAAAAAAAAAAAAAAAAAAAAAAAAAAAAGGTACTCTGAGATAAAAGCCTGTTTCATCTTCTGTTCAAACAACGCCAATGCAACACCATTAACTCAACTATTTGCTCGACAGTGTTTGGCCAGGCTTAGAGGAGGGGGTCAAGGGTCCAGAGGCGAGAATTTAAAAGGTGGAGTTAATCACGAACCACCTACTCTATAATAATCAATTGCAGGGGCTCTTTTCTCTCCCTGCTGGGTCCTAAGTGCTGGCACGAGTGGTGATGTCTGCTGCAACTACACAGAATTATGAAGATACATTAAACCACGCAGATCTTATAGTTTTGAATTACAGATGCAAGAAGGACACAAGTTTTGCTCTCTACAGTAACAGATGCACAGACCACACAGATCTTGTGCTCTTTTCTACGTGATCCAGCTTAAATATTAATAGAAAGACTTACCCTTTCCTTTAATAAGTTTCGGATACAAAGAAGGAGAAGCAAAGTAAAGAGAAAGATACACAGATTGAGCAGAAGCGGAGGAAGACTAGAAGGGGATGGTGGGGAATACTGTGGAAACTGTGGAACAAACAAGCGAGAGAGAGTGTGGATGACGGGAATGTGTAAAAGGTGAGGAATGAAACGATGTATACGTGGTGGTGGTGGGTTAAGAAAGGAGGAGTAGTGAAAGACAAGAAATGAGAGAGAGTGGACGGTGGAATGAGTCAGAATGGTAATGGCAGGTGATTATGTATGTATAGTGGAGCGAGTAGGAAGTGTAGGTGCTGGTGTGTGAAAGGTGGAGAGATGAGGAATGGTAGGCTGTGAGGAAAAGTGGATGGCGGAAAGTAGAAACTGCCTGTGACGGGAGAATGTGAATGACGGTATTAAAATAAGATGTGATGGTAGAATATGAGGGAGAGATTAAGAGGGGCAGAGGATGGGAATGAATGTGGATAGTGGAGAGTAGGAATGACAAATGATAAGAGTGTGGACGGTGAAGAGACAGTAAGAATGGCAGATAGTGACAGAGTGAAGGGTGGAGAGACAGTGGGAACGGCAGATGATGTAAAAGTGTGTGGATGGTTAAGAGAGTGGAAACGGCAGGCGAGACACAGCATGCATGGTGACGGGAGAGAAGGGATGGCAGATGGTGAGAAAGTGAGGATGGTGAAGAGAGGGTACGGATGGCAGAAGATGTGAACGAATATAAATGATGAAAAGAAAGTGGGAATGACAGATAGTGAGAAAGAATGTGGATGGTGAAGAGTGAGTTGTGACAGATAGTGAGAAAGAATGTGGATGGTGAAGAGTGAGTTGGAATAGATGGTCACAGTGTGTTAATGGTGGTGAATAAGAATGACAGGATTTGGAAATACAGTAGTAGGCAGTGAGGGAGAGAAGGGGTAATCGGTTAGTATGAATAGGTACATTACAACAGATAAGAAGGTAAAGTAAGTGGAAGCATTGACAGGAATTGGGAACATGTCGAAAAACAATGGCAAAGTAGCTTGACAAAGGTGACTGGAAAGAAAAGCATGTAACTGGACAGGACTTGTAACTGGAAAGAAGGCTGGTGCTGGAGAGAGCTTGTAACTGGAAAGAAGGACTGGTGCAGGAGAGGATTTGTAACTGGAAAGGAGAGCTGGTGCTGGAAAGGGCTTGTGACTGGAAAGAAGGGCTGATGCTGAAGAGGGCTTGTGCCTGGAAAGAAAGGCTGGTGCTGGAGAGGCCTTGCGACTGGAAAAAAAATTACTGTGGCTGGAGAGGACTGATGGTTGTGATATACTGCTAACTGAGAGGGAGGACACTACATCTTGTTCACCACGTAAATGTAAAATGGGAAAGTTAAGGGAGGGATCGGACTGGAGGAAAGTGTTCGAGGCAGTGGAAAAAGAACTGCATGAAACGGAAGGCAAAAGTATGGGACTGAAAGCAGGAATCCAAGGGCTTAGAGGAAAGGGGGAAAGAAAAATGGAACTGGAAGGAAGAAAAAGAAATATCTGGGAGGAGGAAGAGATGGAGTAAAGATAGAGAGAAAGGAGCAGTAAAGGAGGAAGGGACTGTCAGAGGAAGGAAGGGTCTGTCTGTAACTTCCAGGAGGGGGAGTGTGGGGCAGAGAGGCCCCTGCAGCTGACAAGAGCATCAATACATATCGATAGCCCATTCTTCACTGGAGTCGCGCCAAGGCAAGCACAGTCCCCCCCTCCTCTCTTCTCTCTCTCTCTCTCTCTCTCTCCCAAATCCGTTTTCTCTACAGTCTCTGCACTTCCCCTCTCCTCTTTCTTCATACTCTACACTGCTTTCCCTTCTTCTCCATCGTAGATGTTTTCCTCCATATGATACACTTTTTTCCTTCCCTCTCTCCCATCATGCTCTTCGTTGTTGCCTCTCCCTTCCATTCCAAGTTTCTTCGCTCTCTCATGTCCTTGAAATACCCTCACCATTTTTCTGCCATTTTCATACATTTTTGTCTTATTTGTTATTGTTGTATACCAGTATTTATACTTTTCTCAATTTCCACCTCTTCTTTGACCACTTTTTCTCCCCCTTCCACCATTCACCTTCCCTGTGCTCAACATGGTTCTCAAACCTTTCCCATTTACATTTCCAGAAAATCTAGAACCTAAGCAAATCTTCCCAAAGTACAGTTCCTCACATAAATTCTCAACACTTATTCATACTTTCCTAAATCATTACCAAGCAAGAGAGCCTAACATACCAGTACCTCCGGAAAACACAACGAAAAATAAATAAATGGATGCTATAACCTTCCTCGGCGCAGAGCGAGTGAGGTAAAAACATGAAGCTTTAACTTGGGGCCAAAATATTCAGTTCATTTTATTTCCTTCATTTCCATAAGGGTTCTTCCCAGGCAACCAACCCTGGCGGAGAGGGAGGGGAGAGGGAAGGAAGAGGGTAGGGTGTGGGAAGGTTGAGGACACAGTGTGGCAGGGGAGAGGATAGGGTGTGGAAAGTGAGAGGATAGGGTGTAGGACGGAAGATACGGTGTGAGGATGGGGAGGGTAGGGTGTGGGTGGAGGTAATGAACGCCCTCCAACACTCTTAACTCACCCACTATCACCACAACCACTACAGTCAAACTGCTACCGCACTTACAGTAGTCCTCATGTTTACCTAACAACTGCAGCACATAAAATCTTATTACTACTGAAACCTCTGATACGGTAACACAAAAAGACTACATAATGCTTAAGTGATACACACCGGCAATTATCTCCATATAGTTTCCGGAACTGCCTACTCTATCATTAACTACCACCCTCTGATGACAAACATTTCAACTACCGTAAACACAGTGCCCAATGTTACCTCTGTCATTAACGTCTGCACAATAGTAATTTTACGACTGCCAGACGATCTGATTTCTCTTCATAAGAGCCTTGTAAAGGACGCAGTTAAGATTATTTTGGCTACTGCCGAAGGAAAACCATAATAACAGATAAACGTACCTTAACCTGTCAGGATTTCATCTCCTTCGAATACAACTGTCTGGCATTATACAGAGTAAAATTCTATGACGGAAGCCAGAAAAAATTCCTGTCTCAACTGCCCGCATGCAAATGTGAATCACTTAACCCCTTCAATCCGCTGATGAATTTTTTGTTTTACTCTCACTGCCTTCAGAAAATTTTATTCAGCTTATTGGAGACGTTTCAAACGAGAGGGAACGGATACAAAATACATAAAATTCTTTCTTATTTGAGTTGAATAAGATAATTGAAAAAGCTCGTGGGAAGGTATCAAGAATAAAACAAAAGGGTCGTCACCGGACTGGAGTTAATAAGATCGACACACCAGTCCTTAATAACGTTAGCTACCAACGTTACCCTGGAAACACCACTGCTAAGAATGTCTTTACTCGTGGAAAATAAATAAATAAAACTGCCTACCCTTGTCATTAGGCCTACCACCACCGACTCAGTTACAACTACCTTCACCACTCCTACCATCACTACCACCACTACCACTGTCAGGAGCCAAGACATCAATGCTGGAACACCCTGACCTGCCGTAAATCCCTCCCTGTCTTCCTCTTTCCTTACCTCTTCTTCCTCTTCCACCTTTCCTTGTCTCCTGTATTCTCTTCACTTCTCTTATACCTCCATGTTTTCCTCCGTCCTTTCCTCCTCGCCCTTCTCCACTCACTTCCAGCATCTCACTTCTTACCAATCCCACTGTCCTTTTTTTCTTGTCAGTACCTACCTTAGTTTTTTATTTATTTTTTATTTTTTAATGCTAGTACCTATATATATCATCTCCTGTACTATGCAATCGGCTTCTCTCTTTTCCCGTTCTTCATGCATTCATGTCTCTCTCTACCCTTCCTCTAACCTTCCTGTATCTCTCCTTCCTTCGCCCTGTCTGCCTGAACACCCCTCGCTCTCCTTCCTATACTCTCCGCCTCTCCAACCTCACTTCTTGGCACGCTTCATCCTCTTTCATCCCCCCTTCCTTTCCTTTCCTATTTTATCCTCCCTTATTCTCCTTGTCTCCACTTCTTCTCACTCTTTCCTTCCTTTCTCCTCCTTGCCATCCAACCTCTCCTCTTGGCACGCTTCCTTCCCTTTTATCCTCCCTTCCTCCCCATGTCTCCACCTCGCATATCTCCTCACACCCTAATTTCACCAGGATTTACCCGTCTCCTCCCGACATTCCGATTCTGTTTCTTTCCCAGAGTTCTTTCTCTTCTCGGTTTCGTCATCACCTAATATATTCGTAATTTTCTTCATGTCATAAGAATTCACAATAACGCATTCTGAACTATAATCTTCTACCTATGCATTACCTTACACGGTGGTCAATATAGGAGTTATGCTTCCCTAGAAATTGGCCTGATGGTACCTTACTGTGTTGTCTTGACGGCTCGGTCGGCTGGTGTGGGCGCAGGTGTGGCAGTTGGAGTAGGAAATGAATAAATGATGCAAAGCAGACATTGATAACGCTGTCTCTGCCATCCCCACAACACACGAGAAATCATCATGGGAGAGGTGGCGTTATATATGTACCATCATGTATATATATTCCTCTTAATCAGCCATTCTCAATCAGTACCTAACTCCTCTCCACCTGTATTCCTGTCTTCATGTAGGGGATATTCTTTCTCTATAATTTTCTACATATTCCAGTTCTCACTTCTGCAAATTCCTTAATGGACTTGTAGATATTCGCATTCTAATTTCATTTTACAAGGTACCTCTACGTTTACTAAGTTTAAACTACGCTGTCTTCTAACACTACCTTTGCTTGCTAACCCGTTCTCTCCTTTGTTCTCTACCCATTCAATTTTTTTTCTTAACCCTCTCATGGCCGCGTTTTCAGTATTTTATTCCAGCTAACGCCAAGTGAGTTTGAGACAGTGGAGCCTTAGAGCCTTGGTGTTAATACACTCACTGTTAACCCTTTCTTGGTGGGAACTACTCTAGCAGTCCATTCCAGCTAACGCCAGACGATTCACCTTGAGTCCTATGGGCCCAAGCATGTCAACTCTTATTTTCCTGTGTTCTACCCTTCAATTTCTCACTCTCAGCATACCGCCTAAGCCTCCCTCCAAAACGCTGCCTCCCAAACCCTCCTCACTTATCCAATACTAATAAGAAAACCTTTAAGTAAAAAAATGAGGAAAAGAAAGAGTAAAGAGCTCGTAAACTTTAAGCTAAGTGATACATGGAACTTCAGCCAAGCGCAAAAATATACAAGGAAAAGTTATTCTCTGGAAACAAACACGGAAGAATTTATCCCTCAAAAGAAAGAAAAAAAAAGAAGACTACATTTATCCTAGGGGAAACAAAAACCAAGGGAATTTATTTTTAGGAAACACGGAAAAAAAGGGAAGAGGGAATCTACAGTATTCTTAGGAAACGCACTCAGGGCAGGCCAAAGGAATACAAAGGTCTGCTCATTGTTCTCACAGGTGTAGAAACTGCCCCGCCTCGCTCGCTTCTCTCTCTCAACTCACTTCTATGCTCTCCTCTTCTCTCCTCACCAAATCTCACCCCCACTTTGTTTCTCCACCTTCACCTCCTCTCTTTCTCGCTCTTACAAGCCCTCCTCATCTCTCTTCCTACCCACCGTACCGATGAGTGGGAGAGATGGTGGGGGGGGGGGCGGCGGGCGAGACAGCAATATAAAAAAGGGGGAAGAGGAGTAAAGCAAGGTGTGGGGGGGAAGAGGCGTGGAGACAAGGGCACAGGGGGAGAGGGAGGGGCAGAGAGGATGAAAATGGTGTGTGTGTGTAGGGGGGGAAAGGGGAGTGGGGAGGGGAGGGAGAGAGAGAGGCAGGGGAGAGGGGGAGGTCAAAGCAGTACATCGTCCGTGTTTAAGGTCGGCCGATAGTTTAGGTGCTTATTAAATCAACAGCGGGAGTAAATGCTCTTATACACGTTAAATGGCTCGGGTAGTTTACGACGGGGCTCCTCTTAAACTCCGGCAACGGCAGCACGAGAGAGAATACAACAAAGTCTGAGGGAAGAGAGTACCCACGCACGCACACGAACAGGCACAAATGCACGCCCAAAGATGCACACGCTCACAGACACACAAACTTACACATAGGCCTACAAACATATTATTACGTGAAAATTATACCAACTCTAAGGTTTGATTTATGCACACACACACACACACACACACACACACACACACACACATAGGGCTAACATTCTCTCTCTCTCTCTCTCTCTCTCTGACACTGCAGGAGAATTATATAATATACTTGGATACGAGGAATGACGGAGCGGGAGAAGAGGGTGGAGTGGACAGAGGGGGAGTGGTATAATGGTGCATAATTTTATATAATCTAAGTATATCTTTTGTGATCGTATAAAGCAAGGCAAAATTAACGAAGACAGGGACAGGCAAGCACAGAGAAATGAAGAATAAACGAGACACACGCAAAAATGTCGAAGATCCTAATGCAAAATCAGATAAAAATAAGTAACCTCAAATGCAGAATCACAAGAATACATGGATACAATATTAATACTGTGGTCTGTTTGTAGGTATATAATTTTGGAAGTGAATTTTGTGGAACACGTTAAAAAAAATATATAAACCAGTATAAAGTCAATAGGATCTTCCCTTGCCTCTCTTACTTGGAAGTTTACCTGCCTTTCATCCAACCTCCCGAAAATTTTCTATTAACCTCCTTCCACTTACCGAACTCAATCAACTCATTCCTTTCCATACGATACCTATAATTTTGCCTACTTCACTCTACCAACCAATCTATTCCCCAGTCCTATCTATCTCATTTCTCTCCCCATTTTTTTCCTCTATTCCCACAATCTTCCAATACTAAGTCCATGGTAATTACTCTGAACTGTATTATCATGATTCACAATTTCCCCAACCAGATTCGGCAGGAGAGTTTGGCGTGTGGGAGAGCCTTCTACTTTAGTCTTCTTTCTTGTCCCGGTCATAATCCTGTACATATATACCAAGTAGACTGTTATCATTAGATCTGTTGTTTCTGATGTGGTATCTTTTTTTATCTGTTACATTATCCTTCCTAATAAAAACTCAAGTCTTATCTATCAACCATTTACTCGTTCTCATGCACTTTTATCTTCCAATTTTATTTCACAAGCCTCTCTTCTACCACTATCTCAAAAACCTTCCTTCTAGCTATAACTCACATCTCCCATCCAACTATACCTCACAAACCTCCCTTCCACTCCCTACCTCACAAATCTCCATTCCAAGCTCTACCTCACAATCCTCTCTTCCAACTCGTCTCACAAACCTGTAACTGTTCTCCCTACTCATTAATATGGTAGCTACTTACCTTCCACTTCCTCTTTCCCACCGATTTCTGTACCAAAAATTTATTACCGGTATCCTACCCATCTCTGCATCATCCAATCTCCAACCTCCTTCCTGCTACTCCTATCCCATTTCGTCCTTACTGTTTCGGACCTTTTCTCCACTCCTACACTGCAAATTCTTCGCCTCTCTCTCTCTCTCTCTCTCTACCAAATTATCCTGTTATCATCCTACCAATCCATCTCTCTTTTGGGTGACTTTCAAAGAAGGGATCAACTTTGCTTTCAATTTGATTCCCTAAAAAAAAAAAACTTTCCACAGCAACTATTCCAGCCCCTAGAGTACCCCCACTTTCCCTATCTACCAGTCCATCTTCAGCTCCTCGTCTACATCCACACTCCCTATCTACAAATCCACTTCCACGCACTAGTCTGCCTCCACTCTCCCTACCTACCACTCTATCTCCAGCCCTAATTTACTACCACTCTCCCTACTAACCACTGCACCTCCAGTTCTAATCAACCATAATTCTCCCTACCAACCACTCCTCCTCCAAAATCAATCCAAAGTATCCACACCTACCAATGCAGCCCCCAGTCCACCTTCCATCTCCCCACCTACCACTCACTCTGCAAACCAATCCACTGAGGTACGAGCACCTACCAATCCAGCCCCCCTACCTGCCTGCCACACCTGACTTTACCCGCAGTGCCTACCAATTAAAACTTCTGGTCCGGTTTTGGCTACCGAGGTGACGAGGGGGAAGCAGGGGTAACTAAAGGGTGGCGGCCGGAGAGAAATGTGAATGGCAGAGTAGGGAGGCACTGAGAGAGAGAGAGAGAGAGAGAGAGAGAGAATGGGGAGATGGATGAAAGCAGGGAGATGTAAAAAGATAAAAGGAAAGAGAAGAGAGGAAAGCGGCACAGGATGGACAGAGAATGGTGGAGAGAAATGTGAATGACAGAGCAAGAGGGAGTGAGACAGAGGGTAGAGGGAGAGCGGGAGAGGGGAGTAGAAAATTTCGAAGATGGAAAAGTGACAGGGAGATGTATAGTGAGAGACAAAAGGGGGAGAAAGTGAGGACGACAAACTCTGATAGTAATATGAAAAATGTAAATGCAAGGTAAGAGTGAGTGTGTGGAGTAGGGAGATTACGGGAGAGGGGAAGAGGGACTTAGGGAGACCGAAAAATACAGGGAGTTATACTGTATACAGAAAGGGAAGGGGACAGAGGAAGGATGGAGAACGGATGAAATTAGGGATGAGAGAGAGAGAGAGAGAGAGAGAGAGAGAGAGAGAGAGAAGGGGGAGGTAGCAGTCAAGAAAAGGACTAACAGTTTAGAAACGAAACGTGAAAGAGACCAAAGAAAAAGGGGCGAAACAATACGGACGATCCGAGAAACAGGAATAAATGATAAATAATGTGCGAAAACTGACAAAGCGGAGGAATAAAAAGAGAATGGGGTGAGTGGGGGGAAGAGGAGACAGAATGGAGCGGGAGGAGGGAAGAGGAGACGAGGCAAGTGTA
Source organism: Coenobita brevimanus (assembly GCF_032717465.1). Taxonomy (NCBI): domain Eukaryota; kingdom Metazoa; phylum Arthropoda; class Malacostraca; order Decapoda; family Coenobitidae; genus Coenobita; species Coenobita brevimanus. The sequence continues at coordinate 32,224,504 of NC_137049.1, forward strand.
GAAAAGAGGGGACAAAATGGAAGAAGGGACAAAGAGGGAAGAGGGAACATGACAGAAGAGGGGAGAGAAAGAAAGATAAAGAAAGAAGTGGGGACAGAAAGAAAGAAGAGGAGAGAGAATGAAAGAAGAGGGTACGGAAAGCAGGAAGTGACGACAGAAATGGGAGGATGGAAGGAAAAGTGGAGAGGGAGGGGCAAGTGGAGAATGAGGTGGATGCCAAATAGAAGGGAAACTGGGGTCGACTGGGTAGTGGAGAGAACGGAGTGAGTGACGGAAGAGGCGACAGAAAGTGGTGGATGGAAGCAAGAGTAAAGAGAATGGAATGAATGAAGATAAGAGTGGAGGACGAGGCAGGTTAAGAGCAGGGAAGAGAAGAGTGAAGAGGACGTGTGAAAATATTGGGGACAGAAGCGGAATAGAGGAAGGGGAAGAGAGGATAGGGGAGAACAGTCGAGGAAAAATCGGACGCAATGAAATGAGCGGAGAACAGGGAGGAGAGAAGAGATTACGTTAACGGGAAAGAGCAAGGGGAGAGAATGAGACGTGGGAGAGGGAAAAGGAGGAACGAAATGGAATGGGCGATGGGAAGAGGCCGAAGAATGGTATGGAACAGAAAACGGATGACTAAAAAAAATATAAATGGGTTGGCCAGGAAGAAGAGTGGGGGGATGAGGAACAAAATGGTGGGGGGAAGAGAGAGTAAAATGGGATGAGTGGAGGGAAGGGAAGGGTAATATGGGATGGGTGGAGGGAATGAGAGGGTAAATTGGGATGGATGGAGGGAAGAGTGGTAAAAGGGGATGGGTGGAAGGGAAAGGCCGATAAAATGGACCAGGAAACAGGGAACAAAATGGGACTGATAGGGTAATGGGAATGGGGATGAGGATGGTATGGGATGGGACGGGTAGATTAGTGAGAGAGAGAGAGAGAGAGAGAGAGAGAGAGAGAGAGAGAGAATGGGGTGGGTAGAGGGTAGGGAGGATACCGTATTATGAGGGATGGAAAGGGAGAAATATGACATGGACTGAGCGAAGGAAAAGGAGAATAAAACGGGAAAAGTGGGGGGAAATGGAGAAAAGGATGGGATGGGTAGGTTAGTAGGAGGATGGGATTATGGGTAGGTTAGTAGGACAGGATGACAAAACTGGATGGGTAAACTATTGGGAAAGGGAGACATAATGGGATGGGTGGAGGGAAAGGGAGGATAGGTCACGATGGGTAGGCTTGTGCGAGAGGGAGGCAAGATGGGGTAGATGGAGTAAAGAAGGGGTGCGGTTGGAATGGGCAGGCCAGTGGAAAAGGGAAGACAAGGATGGAATGGGCAGGCCAGTGGAAAAGGGAAGACAAGGATGGAATGGGCAGGCCAGTGGAAAAGGGAAGACAAGGATGGAATGGGCAGGCCAGTGGAAAAGGGAAGACAAGGATGGAATGGGCAGACTAGTGGAAAAGGGCGACAGGATGGGATGGGTGAAGGAATGAAGAGGAATGGCTGGAATGGGCAAACTAGTGGAAGTGGTAGGAAGAAGTTGGAATGGGTAGGATAGCGGGGAAAGGGAGACAAGATGGGATGGGCGGATGGGAAAGGGGGAATAAAATGGGATTGGGGGCTAGGTAAGGAGAATGGGGCTGTAGGGAGGGCCATAAAAACCGTACTGTGGCAGTTATGGGGTAAACATCCACTGCCCCGCCCACCTCTGTAAATCTTACTACGGGGTGACACCTGGGCCGGGGAGGGCAGGGGAGGGAAGAGGAGGGGAGGGAGGGGAAGAAAAAGGAAGAGAAAGGAGGGGAGGGAGGGGACTGGGACGGGGGATTAAGGAAAGGTATGGGAGGTAACAGAGGGGAATCACAGAATCAATGGAAGGGGAGGGGAGGGGAGGGGATAATAAAGGTGACGTGGGAAGTAAGGTATGGAGGGTGTATACATGTAGTGTCAACCAAAAATATATCAGGCCATCTTACCGTACTTCATTCTGCAACACGGAAGAAACACTGTGATAAATGGGGCACCCGGTAATTATAAGCGCAAATATTGTCCTTGGTAAGTATTATGCTTCAGAATCGCATATATCGTCACATACTGAATGGTGTATTTTTTTTTTTTTTGGGGGGGGAGCATGTTATAAGATTCATGTGCGTCTGTAAATCGCTCATTGTCTAAAACCATCGATCCCCAGGTGCGCGATAGTTGTTTTGTTCAGTGTACATATACGGTTCAATCCGCATAATCTTCATACATTATTTCCTCCATTTCTGTTAAAGGTGCAAAAATTAGTGTTCTCTTTACCTTGAATAATCTTTTAAATTACTCATTCCATTTTTTTTTTTGTTCACATATATAATTTACTAACCTGTCTCTTCGAACTCAATATCATCATTACCAACTAGCCAAAATAATCACACTGAAGCGATTAACCAGGACAAGAGTATTTCATATATACTAAGGACACAAACTTATACTGGTTTTCCATATCTTTTTCGTCTTGACAAGCCCTCGCCCCCATTATTTTTTACACATTAGGACTCCCATATATTCTGATCTCTACTGTACTTCTCACCGGCGTAAGATGCGAGAAAAATATGTACGGAGCGCGCGCGAACACGCACGCACACACACACACACACACACACACACACACACACACACACACACACACACACACACACACACACACCTTTACTGAATAATTTTCCTTTTTAAAGTAGTATGAATTGCACAAGAACTAAATACACAGTTACTTTTGACCTCCTCCTTCGTGTATACTAAAATTCAATAGAATGAAAAGCTTTAAGATAAACTGTGCAATTAGGAACAGGACTCTACAGGCATCCAAACCTACCAACACCCTCCCCCAGCCTGCTCACATCTCACCAACCTCTCCACAAACTCTCCAGCCTTCTCACACTCTCAGCCCAGCCTCCTCACATTCTCCCCAGCCTAGCCTTCTCACACTCTCCCCAGCCTAGCCTCCTAACACTCTCCCCAGCCTAGCCTCCTCACACTCTCACAAGCCTAGCCTTCTCACACTATTCTTAGCTTCCTCACACTCTCGTTAGCCTACTCACATTCGGCCACACCTAACATATCCGTGGCTGTTCCTAGGTCGACCACTAAAGAACCGACAGGTCGTTGCTCACACACAGCTGACCAACCAACCAATTCACCCGCAACACTCGAACCAACCAACTAACCAGCAAGCCAACTATTTAACCCCGCAGCCAAGCAGTCACTTAGCCTTACTACCATACCTGTAACTGGCTTGATGAGCAGCCCCACCTTTTTTTTTTTTTCCCTACAGCTCAGTGGCTTGAATATATTACCTGGGCTGGATGTGAACTGCGGTGGTAAACTAAGGCAAAGGGCTTTATGTTAGTCGCCCCTGAAGTCCACCAGCGCGTGCCGGTAGTCACAGTGCCAGCATTTTCTGGGCGACTCCTCCATCAGGTATCGGGACTATATATACACAAAGGACTATATATACAAAGGAGGTGATACAATACTTCCATGCTTAAGCAGGCTTACTGGTCGTGCGGCCGGTGAATTCTCAGCATTACGATACAAACATTATTTTCCCACACGAACCCTGAGGATTTACCTGTGTGTGGTTATCTGCTATTTAACGGAGGTACCAGTACTGTAGCTCTTCACCCTTTCAGGGCGGGATGCTTTCCTCACCTTCATACAATCATCTGGCGTTGGTCACAGTGAAATCCTAGTGTCCTAATTGCCCTTCCGGGATTAACCATCATGTGTTTTGTGACAATCAGGGATTTCACTATTGATAAAACCAAGTGCTATATTCAAGGTTGTTCCATAAGACTGATACTTTTCAGCTCCAACACCAAATTACTTACTGTTCCGGTAATGCTAAACCTCGCTCTCTCCGGCCAACCACACACTGCCAACCTCACCACCACCACCACCACCATCACCATCATAACCACCACAACTAACACCACCACCACCACCACCACCACAGCAACCTCGAGGTCTGGCCCGAGTGATTGACCTCCCGCATCCAGTCAGAGTCGTGCCGTCAGTCTGTTGCACAAGGAAGCTCTGTGCCAGTTTTCCCCCTAACCCCACCCACACCAGTCTCTCCACCAATTAGTAAGGGCAGCACCTCTCATTCCCATACCCCCACCCCACACACACAACTCCTTCATTTGCCAAGGATGCTTATTTTTTCCTCTGCTCTTCCACCTCTCTTCAGTCATCACTACTTAAACCCCTACAGTTCGAGGGCATTTTTTTTTTAAATTCCTAATATACTGTAACTAGACGATTTCATTCAACTTACGGTAGAAGTCTTGTAGAGAAAAGGTTAATGAGGACTAATTCTAAATCCTATAGCTCGAAGTGTCTCCTAAGTTAAATAATGTCGTTTGTATTTTCCAAGGCTAAACGGGAAAAGAGACGTCACCAGACTGAAGGGGCTGAAATCTTTCATTTTCTAATTTCTTTACCTCGAAATCACCTACTCTATTTACAATTCTCCTACTGCACCTCTTCGCTCAGCTTACAATTTCAAGAAGTGGTCATTGTTTCCATGCTTCTAACAGCAGTCATTACTCCCTACCCTATCTTTTCCTACCCTCTCTCACCCAAAATCAATCCTTAGTCTCCTACTTTATTTTGTTCCACACTAACACATTGATTTGTTAACCCTATCACATGCATTGTCCATCTTGGGTATTAATATTTCGCGCGCTCATAGTTCTTGCTCTTTCCCTTCAGTCTTCAATATCCTTTCCTCTCTGTTAATACTCCCCATCTACCCCAATTTCTCTCTCTCTCTCTCTTTCTCTCTCTCCTCTCTCTCTCCGTTATAATCGCAGGACCTTCCTTTCACAGCTTAGTTCCATTAATTCCTCCTCAGCATCCATCACCCCCTCCCGCTTTACTCTAGCTACGGAACCCACACCTTTCACCTCCGTACGGTACCTCTTCCTATCCCCCTCATTATGCGTCATTCCCACTTTCACCAATCTATCCTTGAATTCCTATGACTACGGTACGCTCGCTCGAACACACGCATGCACGCACGGACGCACGCACATGTAGGCTACTGATGTGTGTATGTGTATCTTTTGGGAAATATGTATGCCACACACACACACACACACACACACACACACACACACACACACACACACGTATGCAAAGGACCGGGGGTTATTTATCTGTGACACCCCAGATGCACAACTCATTCCCCCCGACCCCCACCCACCCCGCTGCGACGGACACACCCGCTAACATCCACCACACACCCTCCACAACAACACTTAAAATCTCGTTTCTCATTCACACACTATGTGCTTATTCATCACTGTATGTAGTTTTCACTACCGAATGTCGATCTGTGATATTCATTTTCATTATCTACGCTATTTATCAAGTTTTCACATTTTTTACTGTTCATTCACCTTTTTTTAAATTAAAGTATCAAGTTAGGCGATATCTGCATTAACTACCTATCCACCTATTGAACGGTATCTTTCAACCTACTGCCAAAAATTTTGTCCGGGTTACCTATTAACTCGTAACTACCTCCCAAAGTCTAGCTATCAACATGTTTTCGCTACCTACGTACCTGCCTATCGATAATTCTTTTACTACTGGTATACTACCTACCTGCCTATCGATAATTCTTTTACTCCTGGTTTATTACTGTTTATTGCCAGTAACTTGGCCTAACCCCAGATTTTAATTAAGGTAGCAAGGCCAAAAACCCTCAAAGCCTCACTACTACCAGTCGAAGCCATCTTCTGTCATATGCTAGTACTTGACCACTCTTCCTTCTGTCTCACTGTCCTCTATCTCTTCTCAATTTTCCACAAACTTTTATATACCGAATACATGCTCTCTTGACAATCTTTCCATCTTATACGTGGCCTCCTCCTAACTTAGTTAATTCATATCCTTCAACCTTTCACACACTGCAAAGTGAACCCTTCCATTTTGCACGTGACCTTCACCTTCTTCTCCCAATCGCCGACACTTCTGAAACAATCCATCTTTCATACCCCATGTGTTCCAAGCGTTGAAACCACCTCAACACGTACGTGTGTCTCCCCACGACTTTCCTGACAAGAGGCCAGAGTGAGTCACAAAGTGGTTTATGCACATTTTACGAGGAATATTTACCTTTAAGAGAATATCTGAGCTACAAGGCGGGTAACAATACACCGCACGATACTGATGCTTTTAGTGCTCAGTCAGAGTTCAACTTAACCTCTTCAACACCATGTCTGCTTTCGTGTTTGTTCTTGGCCTACTTCAGGGAAATTTTATTTTTAGTATATCTATCCGTTTTCCTACTCCTTTCTGGCTAGTACACAACGATTTTATTTACATTTGTAATTTCATTTATATCAATAAGCACCTCCCGCAATCTAAGGTGCAATAATGATCTCCCTCACACCTTCACCGAGAGAGCTTTCCCTAATTTGAATAAACTCATCTGGTGGCGATAAGATTAATATACAGGCGTCATCGTAGTGAAAAGGTAAAAACCTAGGCAAATCTTACAAGACTTTTACTGACTTCGGCCCCAGACCCTCTCATTGCCTCTTACGACACGGAGGTACAGCCTGGGATAAAAGTTCGCCTTATATTCCACCACTTCCTTACTTTCCTCTGGCGGCTAATATTCCTATGCTGAGAGAAGATTGGTAAGTTTGTCTACCCACAGATGATCCGTTTTTATATGCAAACACAAGGGGTATAGTGATCGACGTGCCGTGAGTGTGAAGTAAGACAGGTGGGTTATGAGTACTTGTGACCCTGACTGTAGGAGATGGCCAGGTATTCTTGCCCGTTCCCATGACCGTCTTATAAATATCTATTTCGTGGCCGGCAATGTGTGTGTCTGTTGCTTCCGTCCTTTTCTAACCCCGCTACCTGCTCTCTCTCTCTCTCTCTCTCTCTCTCCACAAGTGTACGCAATTTATGTTCATAGTACATCTTAACAAATATGGTTGTAGCTTACGGGATATCTCCTATTTTCTCTCCGCACTTCGTATACACTCTACAATGGTTATTATTTTCATATATTTCCATTAGTTTCTCATCTGCTGCATGTCTCCTTTCACCACCATCTCCTCTATTGCTTATGCTTCCTCTTTATCATCTCTTTTCTTACTTCTCCTATCAATAACCTTCTTTGTTGCATATCTCCATCCATTACTTCCTCTTCTGTTACTGATTTCCGTTCATTATCATTTCTTTCTTGTTTACCCTCCTATTCCAGTACTCCAATCCCATTATCCCAAGGCTTTCTCTTTACGGTCAGCTCTCCATCCTCTTCACTTTCTCATTCCTGGTCTTGTGTTGCTCGTCGTCTCATCACTTCTTGAACACCTAGCACTTTTAAGAGTCTGCCTTTCTTGTTCTAAAACACCATTCGTCGTTTTTAAAGGTCTCTAAAATCCTCATCAACACCTTCATATCTATCACCAATATAATAATGGTAACGTATAGTCAACAATAAATAAAGACAGCATACACCCACGTTCATCTTGATCTTCCTTCTTGACACGTACAGCAAACCACTCTCTTTCTCCCAAATTCTTTCGTCCCTCCTTTACAGTATCCAATCAGTTTTACTTGGTATGCATCCTCCTCCTGTCACTCTGTCTCTGCTTTCTGATTTCAAGCTTGATACCTGCTTCATAATTTTTACAAACCTTCCTTCCCACAAATATAACGTCCATCCAATATCGCGAGAGAAAAATTCATCAAATTTTTCCTCTATCATGTACAGTTAGTCTACATATCCCTTTGGGTCAGAGGGGCTTCCCTGGACAAAATAAAATCCTCTACCGTTTAGTCAGGTGTCATCCAAAATATAGTTCTCTCCTTAAGAGTCGATGCGCACTCCAGGGTTAACTGAGATAGGCTTCAAGTCTCCACCCTCCTCATAGCTTCCTTTCTGCTTAACATCTACATACTAAATTTTTCTCTCCCATCCCTCCCTCCCTAACAGACACGACCTCAACTCTGGGTCATGAAACTTCCAACACCTCTATTTTCTCCATCCCTCTCATCTGATGCCTCCTCCCTCCTCTTTCTTCCTTCTTCGTTGACATCTGCATCGTATACCTTCTCTCCCTTCATCTCTTCCTCCCGCCTCCGCGCAGACAAGGGGACCTCAACGCGGAGCACAGCGGGGCGGCCACACCGACAGCGGGAGGACGCGGGGGAGGCTGTAAGGACTTGTCACACCTGATGAATACCTGTCTGACGATGATGGATCAGCCAGGGACGTGCCCAATAAAGCTACGTGCGGGAGGGGGTCGCCAGGTGGGAGCACGGGGGCCTGGAGGACATGCTAGGTGAGGGAACATGGAGAGGGGATGAGGCAAGACGAGAAGAAGTAATGGAAAGCGAGGAAGGGTTGGGCGGTAATGACATACCAACGTAAAACACACACACACACACACACACACACACACACACACACACACACACACACACACACACATATAACACACACACACACACACACACACACACACACACACAGGGAGGGGGGTTAGTGGGGAAGACACCGGGAATGGAAAGGGGAAGGAGAGCGCAAGATGGGATGGGAACTGAGATATGGAAGGACAGATTTATTGGGGGATCATAGCGAGGCTTTAGGATTAGGCGGAGGGGATAGACGGGGAGGGGACAGAGAGGGAGGAAGGGAACGGACGAGAGACAAACGGCGATGAAGCAAAGGTAGGCTGGCACATGAAGAGGAGTTAAGACGGCCAAGTACTGGATGAATAAGGAATGTGGACAGTGTATGATATTAGAGAAACAGGGAAATGAGACAGAAAGGACACCAAACAAGAGTGAAACTACAAATACAGTATCTTAAAGGAAAGGAAAGAAGGGGGAGTGTGGAAGACAAGCTGGGGCAGAACCAAAGAATGACATGATGTAAGATACCTTATTATGAGAGTGAAGGAAGTCAGCCGAAGAGTAAAACCCAATCCAGCTGTGACGGCGTGGGACAAGAAATGGAAGGAGACCGGTTTAAGAGATATGGACGCTAGAACAGGGAATGGAAGGAGACTGAAGATAAACCAAACGAGACGAAAGAAAGGGGATAATGAAGTGAGAAAAAAAAAAAAACTACAGAAGACGAAAGGGAGGTAGTAGCTGATCCTCAAGAAGCCAGCAGGATAAAGTCACAGCACTCCTGTCACCCCGCCACAGAAAAAATAAAAAGTCAGGTGTGGGATAAGGATCAGCACGGGAGGGGGGAGGGGAGGGCGACAATAACAACTTCAACGCCTCTTTGTCAGCAGTGGCGGGAGGGACAGCGGCGCACAGTAGTCAGAATCCATCAGTATGTGAGCAAAAATCAATGTCACAATTTTGTTCAAAAGCTGTTTGTACTATCTTAGATAGTATACATATTATCCATTTACATGGCTGTCTTACTAATAATCATTAAGATAGGCTGAAAAACATGGTAAAATAAAATCTTGTAAATTCATCACATTGCTCTCACAAAAATGAAACCATCAGTAGGGACCCTATAATGAGGCACGAATGAATGTACATTAAAAAGAGTATGTATAATGATTTGGAGTGGTCACATGCATATACTATTGTCATTATAGTTTATTTTGAAAACATGTAAAATTTTAATAGAGTTACATATTTCTACAGACTGTAACACATATTAACAATAAGATTATGTATTTACCTATGTAATAAAACACAAAATGGGTGCTACTATTCGCAATACTGTGAGAAAATAATGTATATATGACTATCATTTCACGCTTTCGCTCATATGACATTTCAAATCCACCGCCCACTCAGCCTGAGTCAGCAGTGTGACCTCCGTTTTCTTCGCTCCTCAATGTAAACAAACATCAATCACTTGACATTTCATCTAATGAACAATAACACAGATTACAAGTAAGAGCTGCCTCTTTGTTGTATTTTGTTATATCTAGATAATACATGAATATACGAAGGTTGCGTATGTGAATATTATATATGTGAACAAGAAAGTGATTATGGTATAATTATACAATGAAATGCAGAACATGAGTTTAAAATTTTAAAATAGTTACTCAAATAAAGTTAAAGAACATCGACTGAATACTAGAGAAAACTGTGATAATTACGCATACTCTTGAAAAAAAATCTCATATATGGGTTTTTCTTTTCTTTGTAGGTATGGCTGCTATTAAGAGAGAGGACACAGTGACATGTTATTTGTCGAGTGATACAGACATAACCTTTGAACAAGCAATTGACATAACAGTAAAGAACCACCAAAAAACTCACAACCACTCCAAAACATTATCAGATACCCAAAAGAAAAACCTAATTTGTTATTTTAATATTAAGTGGAGAAAATGTCACCGTGTGAAGAAGTACTTCTTAAGTAAAAATAGAAACTGGCTTACTGGTAACATTAAACTTGAGACCGAGTGTGTAGAAGCAAGTATTGGAAACAGGAGAACTGAGAGTGAGAGCTCGAACACCTGTGGTAGGGGAAGACCTGTGACAGAATTTGGTGAGGCAAGTGACAGCACTAAACGCAGGAGAACCAGGCTACTCCGAGAAAACTTTTCCACAGACGAATTAGCTTATGCTACTAATATGAAATTGCGCCATGAAGGAAAGGTTCAAGTCGCTAAGCTATGTGATGAAGCTACTTCCTCAACATCAAAGGCGGCAGAAATTTTGAAAAAATCTAACAATAGAAATGAGTCTGCATTCTCGCCAGCTGAAGCATTAAACATTATGGTAAAAACGGACATGAGTAAAGAGAGTTACATTTTCTTAAGAGAGGCTCATAGACAGAAAGAGTGTTATATGTATCCTTCATATGAAAAGGTATTATGTGAAAAACAAAAGTGTTACCCTGAAGGTGTTGAGGTCTCTGAATTTGAAGCACAAAATTCTCTTCAAAGTCTATTAACACACACAGCTCAGCGTCTGTTAGTGGCCCAACAAACTGCCATTGATATAATCAAGTCCAGGCTCTCCAACGAAAATAACCAACCAAGAAAATTGATTCTGGAACTATTGACTAAGTATGGAATAGATGGAAGTGGGGACCAATCTTTGTATTCAATAAAATTTAATCAAGAGATGCACAGTGATGTGAGGCAAGCATAGTATCAAGTTTCATTTGCCCCGTAAGGTTGTCCCTCAAAGATGACAAGAAAATAATTTGGCAGAATCCATCTCCCTCTTCTCCTTATTATTGTCGTCCTATCAAAATCGGCTTCAGAAAAGAAACGGCAGAGAGCACACGTCAAAAGATATTGGAACTTCAGGAGGCAATAACAAATCTTGTCCCTACAGTATTAGAAAATGTTGAAGTTCATCATAAGTTAATACTGACTATGGTTGATGGGAAAGTTTGTCAAGCTCTAACTAATACCCCATCTGCTGCATCATGCTACATATGCAAGCCAAGGACAAACACATCAGCCATGAATAACTTAAAGGATATAGAGGATAAAGAGGTCGATGAAAATGCACTTTCATATGGACTATCACCATTACACCTACTCATTAATACTATGGAATGTATTCTGCACATAGGATACAGAATGAAGTTAAAAACGTGGATGATTAAAGGGAATGAGAACAAGAAGATATATAATGAAGAAAAGAAGAGGATTTACATGGAATTGAAGGAAGAATTGGGACTAAATGTAGACCGTCCAGCTCAAGGGTCAGGAAACACCAACAACGGAAACACAGCTAGAAGGTTTTTTGCGAATACAGATATTGTATCCAGGATTACTGGAGTTAATGAACAACTTATTCATCAGCTTTCGGTTCTACTCTGTGCCCTTAATGCAGGATACAGCATAGACAGTACCAAGTATGATGAATATGCAAAGAAAACTGCCAAACTCTATATTGACCTGTATAATTGGTACTATATGCCTATTTCAGTCCAGAAGATGCTGATGCATGGAAGTCAGGTTATCGATTCCCTCTGTATACCTGTTGGGCAAGCATCTGAAGAGGGATTAGAGGGAACACACAAGATTCTGAGAAATTCGAGGGAACACCATACCTGCAAAAAATCAAGAATAAGATCCAACACTGACCTCATGCACTGGCTCCTTTTAATATCAGCTCCTGTCCTTGCTAGCTTACGGAAAAAATGTGCACATAAGGTACAGCAGCTGCCATCAGACGTCATACGCCTGTTAATGTCTCCTGAAGTTTGAAGTAATACATGTGACAGAGCAAGTGTGTGTGTGTGTGTGTGTGTGTGTGTCAGAGAGAGAACGAGAGACTGAGTGAGTGAGTGAGTGAGAGAGAGAGAGAGAGAGAGAGAGAGAGAGAGTGTGTGTGTGTGTGTGTGTGTGTGTGTGTGTGTGTGTGTGTGTGTGTGTGTGAGAAAGGGGTAATTCTAGTCTGGTAGACTAACATTTATTCATCCAGTATACTAATTTCAAGATTTCTAATTAATTTTTGTTATTATTTATTGATATGTATGTAAATTTATATAATAATTGTTACATACCTGATCAAAACGAGTGTTTTTAATTTCCCGAGTGGTTGCTTAATATTCACTGTATCAATTAAAATCATAGTACAACATATACATAATACAATACTTACGTAAACACGTGCAAACATTTGATTATGATGATAAGAAATAACTGTGCTATTGAGAATGGGATGCTAAAATCCTTAGATTTTTGCTCAAGTATTTGGACAATCTGACTACTGTGCGGCGGTAGACTCAACATTTGACATCATGATCATCCCCACACAAAAGGATGCCACCAGATCCCTACACTACCTGTAATGAATGTTGATGAATGCCAGAAAATGCAGCGCCGTTTAACTGACACAAACACACGCCACCAAATCCGTATACAACTGAGAGGGGATGAGCATAAGAAAAGGAAATATGTAACTCATATGTTACACTGAACATAAGCAACCCTCTTATTCACTGCTAACACATTGTCACTACACAACAGTTCTATACAGATCGTCTCAAACTATATCATCACCCTAACTGTAAACCATACACCACAGGGTTAACCGATTTATATCACAACCCTGGTTGCTTTCGAGACAATTCACTTTACAGTCTTCCACTATCTTGTACCGAAGTACCTGTGAGAATACTTGCACCACAGGTGTATGGGTGGTGGGTTGTCACATTTCACAATAGCTGTAAAAGACTGGTAAAATTAACACCAAAAGTTAATAAACAAAATCTTAACTACATTTACCCCACCCGTTCATGGAATGTGGAATTAAAACACGCCATAGTTACTATCGTCTCTTCTAGTCATATTTGTATAAATAAAATCCACATTCCAATAGTTACTGACAGACAGAATAACCTCCAACACTGCAATACCAGCTTCCACCACGAGCACCCAAAAACCCCACTGCATCTCCTCCACTCCTCCCTCCCCTGCAAAAACATCGCTTCAACTTCAGCCACTAACATCCTTCCCACCATCAGGTAACTCAACCCCCTGGTAGAAAAGCTACTATACACCAGACATCCTTTAACCTTGTCTATCCTAACAATTCCCTCTTCAGCTTTATTCAAGCACCCCATTTATTAACTTCCACACCTACAATTTCAATCCCATCAACTCCCCTCCCCACCTTCTTCAAGAACCACACTTAAAATCTATAATACAATGACCCAGGTCAAAGACCCAAGATTCTACTTTCTTCATACAATGGTCTACCCAACCCCATAACCACTGACTTCCAACACCCCTTTAACGTACCCTCACACTGACCTACCCACCACCCCAAGCACCCAATCTCCTACCTTCCACCATAACGATCTCGCGTCCCTAACACACCTTTAACGTAAACCCTCACTCACTATCCTATCCACCTCCTTCCCTCCCTACCTCTCCAAAGCACCCCCATCTCACCTACCTCTATCCGGCAAAATATGATACCCTGGCGAAAGGTGAAGGGAGGGGGAGTGAGAGGGCCGTGAGAGCGAGGGAGTCGGGGTGGTTTCCCTTACAAGTCGGCGGTTTTATGCGGGTGTAAAGTGTTGGTAGGGTAGGGAACCACAGAACCCCCACGACCCCACCATAATGAGGCTGCTTGCTGCGTGGGTTCTGCCTTGCTAGGACTAAGCAGGCACGCAGGCAAGGAATGCTAATGGGCTTGCTTGCATAGGCACGGCAGCCATCATACCTCATATCATCTAATTTTTACCAGCAGAACCAATACCATCATACCTCATAGCATCTCATTTTCACCTGTTGATCCCATACCAACATACCTTATATCGTCTCATTTTAACCTGTTGATCCCATCCCTCTCATCCTGTCTCATTTCTACTTGTTGATTGATCCCTTAAGTCCGATGACGTTCTTTATATCCATTCTATATCAGAACGACTTGTTAAATAGGAAGAAATCATTTGTAGTGGCATGGCTAGAAACAGGTTCCACTAACTTCTCAACCTGATTTCTTAACGTGAATAAAATTATATGAAGACAGCAAAATTATATCAATACAACGCCATCGAAGGGACGTGGTTAATACATAACACCTCATCTCATAATTTCAAACCTACCACACACTTCACACTTCTCTCTCCTAATCAACTTCTGCCAGTTCATAACCTATCACTAGCACATCAAATTATCTCTTGCCAGTTCACCTTAAATCTAAACCCATCATCCCCGCAACTCGTTCAATTTTTACCTGTTGACCTCACGCTTAACGTCACTTTAGTCTGCGGCCCCTGTATCTACCCTAGCTGATACATCTGCTTCGCTCACAAAGACAGAACACACAATTCCGATTACTGCCCTTGTCGTATCCCCATTTAGCTAACCTATTTCGTCCCTTCATACATGAGATAACCTAATTCAGAGCTATCTAATCTCGTCTATCGCCACCTGACCGCTCACCTCGTCTATCACCACCTGACCATTCACCTCGTCTATCAACACCTGACCACTAATCTCGTCTACCACCACCTGACTTCACAAAATTGCTATATGACTCCTCACCAACCAGGAAAAATGGCAACTCATAACAGTTTGACCTCACTTCACCGTGACTAAGTAATGGCTGAGAAACCCCTCCACCGCATCATTCGGTCCATCTATCTCCCTATGATCTCACCTCTTTACTTCTTGGGCTACCTATTTTTTTCAATCTAATCTTCCATCTGTTATCTTCACATCTCACCGACATGTAACAAAAACTCAGCACCTTTGTAGCCCTTATCATCATCATCATCATCATCATCATCATCATCATCATCATAAATCAAACCATTTTCCCCAGTAACAAATGCGGTAGGCAGGGTCCAGAAAAACTCATACATGTAAGAGGGAGAGTCAGCGTGCATCATTCTAGGCTTCATCAATTCTCCCATCTGACAACCACTACACAACTCCCCAGACTCCACCATACATCAATCATCTCTTTCATCTCATGGCATCCTCCACATCACCATCTAGCTAATCTTAGCGGATCAACTTCTTTCCTTCTCATTTCATCCCCACGCACTGTCATCAAAATAAACAACATAAGATGACACCGGCGCCAACAAACCAGCGAAGGAATGACTGGCGTAATGTGGTTGATTTAATGCCGACTGTAATGCATCCGGTGGCTCCATGACAATGACACCACACAACTGCAATAACAAAGGAAAAGCAATTTTACACACACACACACACACACACACACACACACACACACACATACGTACGTACCTAAGTCTATCGGTACGACAATGAGAAGTTAAGAGAATTAAGAAAATGTTGTGTGGTAACAAAAAGAAGGAGCGCAATAAGGCTGGATTAAAGTGTATATTTCAATAACATCCAGCATGTATACAAACAATTGTACAAACTCAATACTTGCTTGGTCACCAACACCTGGCCATCGTTGCGGCCAAATACTCACCTGCAAAGGAAAAAGAAACTTCATGTTAATACACTGCAAGACGTATCACTGGTAATGAGAACATTAAAAAAAAAAAAAAAAACGCTCCCGGTATGCTTTAAATTTAACACACTTCAATTCATACAAACGATTAAGTTTTACAAAAATGTATGTGACGCTGGACACAGGTTAAAGAGCCCGTTTCCGAGGCTAGAAACTGTTCATATAAACATTATGCAGAAAACTGCATTATATTCACAGCTGCAGTGTGGCGAAGCATAATTATAACAACAGTGACGACAACGATTATAACTATGATTATGATGAAACTACGGTGCAGCACGGTAATAATACCACAGCATACAGTAACCGGCAGAACCAGAGAGGGAGTTATGCACGGGTACAAACACATCGGTATAGAATTTCTGGCGTACTACCTGACAAATGCCACTGTATCCTTCCCCATTCACTACCCTCATTACTCCCAGCCCACCACACTCGCTACTCCCTCTCTTCCTCCCCCTCACCCTACCTCTCTCTCCACCCAGCCTTTGTTGTCTCCCTTCCTCTCTCTCTCTGCCCCCTATCTCTCCCTTTCCATCATCGGCTGCTTCCCCTCCTTCATGAATCCTCTCACTACCCTCCCTCCAGCCCTCTCTTCCTACCCCCCCTCCCACCTCTTCTCCCTAGCTATCTCTCCACCCAGCCTGTGTGGTCTCCCTTCCTCCCTCTGCTCCCTTTCTCTCCCTTGACATCATCTGCAGATTCCTCTTCTCCAGGCCACCTCTCTATGTCCCTACTGCTTCCCATTCTCGCCTTCCTCTTCCTTCAGGTATCTCTTCACCCATCTATCGTTGTCGCTCCTTCTTCCACCCTCCCCTCCCCTTCTCTCTCTGCTTCCTATTCACTCCTTCCCATTATCTGCAACTTCCCTTTCAAGAACCTTTCATGAACCCTCTCCCTACGTTCCCTTCTGGTGCTGGAGAAGGGTGCCTAAGCGCGGTAGCACTGACATAGCTTGGCGGCTCCACTGCCTGGTTATGCATACACCTCTTAACTCCTTCACTATCCCCTGAAAGGGGGATGGTGGACGGCAGGCGGGGGGGCAACTTTAGCCCGAGTTTACTGGGTTCACACTTCAGATGAACCTGGGATTACAGCTACTACTACTACTACTACTTCCCTCCTTTCATCAAACCCTTCATGATTCCATTTTCCCTCTGTCCCTTCACTTATCTTTGGCTCTCTTTCTCTGTGCTCCCCTTCATTCTCCCTATTCCAATTTTCCACTCCCACTCCCATACCTTTTCCGTCCTCTACGGCACCTCCCTTTCATCTTTACTCCATCTCTCTTTCTCAGTGTCTTTCTCAATGTACTTCCTTCTTGTCCTTCCTCTCCTCTCATGCCTTTTACCTCTTTCATTGCATCTCTCCTTTTCCTCCATTTCTCTTCGCTCCCTTTCTCCTCCCCAGTACCTTACCTCCCTCCTCTCTCTCTCTCTCTCTCTCTCTCCCTCACTGCCGCCTCTCCATCTCCTCCATTGCTTCCCCCACTCTCTTCCATCACCGACATCCCCTTCCTTCATCCCCTCCTCCATCTGAGCCTTCCATGGTCGTATGATTCACTACCAGGCTTATCCTTTCCACTAAACCCAAACAATACCACACACACACACACACACACACACACACACACACACACACACACACACACACACACAAAACACGTAAGTATCCATATATTGTGCAATCATTCACACACACAAACACACACACACACACACACACACACACACAAACACACACACTAAAACCACCCCCGTCTTTAAATCGCTCCCTTGACGTCCTAAATCACCGGATAAACACCCGCTACCACATGCTCTACCCACCACATACATTAACTCTCTCTCTCTCTCTCAAAATTATAATCCTTTTCTCTTTCCTCCATATTCCTGCTATTCAGTCTTTCCTTACCTTACCGATATTCAACAGCATCCTTTCTATCTAACCTAAACTCTTCTACAGCATCAATCTTTCTTCTTTTTTTCTTCTCTCTCCAAAGCATTACTTTTCTTTCTTATCTACAAACTTTTCAACAGCTTCCATCGTTCTTCCACCGCCTCTCCCTGAAGTATCTTTGTTTTTTTCTAACTCTTCAAGCATTTTTTCCTTTTTTTTTAATCAACAAACTTATCGACATCTCCCATTCTTTTCCTTACGTCAACACCCATTCCTGTTTATAGTGTCCACTTTATTACTCTTTTCAATCCTTTCCCCTTTCCTTTTAACACATATACAAGCTTTCTGAACATATCTACTGTCCTCTTCCTCTATTGTCATCCTTCTACA
Source organism: Coenobita brevimanus (assembly GCF_032717465.1). Classification (NCBI taxonomy): domain Eukaryota; kingdom Metazoa; phylum Arthropoda; class Malacostraca; order Decapoda; family Coenobitidae; genus Coenobita; species Coenobita brevimanus. Next base: position 32,242,742 of record NC_137049.1, read on the forward strand.
ACTGTCATTTTTTTTTTACTCAAGTTCTCCTTACTCTCAAGCATCCCATCCTGTCCTCCACTCTGAGTTTTCGTTTCATACCCCTTTATCCCACACACAGTTAATTTCCTTCTTATCTACAGGTTTTTCATTAGTTCCAGTTCACACTCTCTACGTCCAATCTTTTCTATTATTATTATTTTTTTTTTTACTCCTGTTTCCCTCATCCCAACGCACTGAATCCCGTCCCCCACTTGTAGCTTACTCTTCTTCATTTTTTTTTTCTTCTAGTTATTCCTTTCCTCTACACATACCATTCAACAGGTCCTATCCCTCTTTCTCTGTCTTCATCCTTCTACCTTTGCCATTTTTCACCTTCCTTTCCCTTTCTCATACGCACTCAATGCCGTCTCCCACTCCTAGCTTTCTCGATTTTCTACTTTTTTCTCACGTAGTTATTTTCTTTCTAATAAACCATTTAAGAGGTCCAATTCCATTTCCTGTACCCCCATCCCTCTACCACTACCACTTGCCTTTACTCTTTTGTCCTTCCACGCACTCTATCCCCTCTTCCACTCCTATCCTCATCTTCTTATTTTTCCCATTCACAATTCATTTTCTCATCAGCTCTGTGGAAACTTCCTCTATGTCCATTCTTCATCCACAGCTGTTTTTTACCATTTTTCTTGGGTCCCTGTCTCCACGTACTCCATCCTTTTTCTTTTCCCTTCTCCCACGTCCTCCACCCTTTTCTTTCCCCTTCTCCCACGTCCTCCACCCTTTTCTTTCCCTTTCTCCCACGTCCTCCACCCTTTTCTTTCCCTTTCTCCCACGTCCTCCACCCTTTTCTTTCCCCTTCTCCCACGTCTTCCACCCTTTTCTTTCCCTTTCTCCCACGTCCTCCACCCTTTTCTTTCCCCTTCTCCCACGTCCTCCACCCTTTTCTTTCCCCATCTCTCACGTCCTCCACCCTTTTCTTTCCCCTTCTCCCACGCACTCCATCCCGTCTTCCACTCTCGGCCTCCATCGACCCCAGCATCGCCCATCCACTAGCATGTGAAAATTACCGCATATTACCAACTACCTCACACATCCCACCTTCGGTTCTCCTGAGCAACACGGACCGCATACGAATTACCTTCCTCCCTCCCTCCCCTGTTTAGTCTTTCTTCTCTCTCTCTCTCTCTCTCTCTGTATATCAATCTTTTTTTTTCACACCTTCCTCCCTACCTATCCTTCCTTTCGTTCTTTTCTTGTCTATATCTCTTGTATCGTCCTCTCTCCTTCCCTACTTATCCTTCCTTTCGCTCTCTCTCCTTTCTGCCTCCCTTCTCCCACTCTCCCTTCCTATTTATCTTTCATTTCTTTCCCTACTCTCTCATCTTATACCTTCATCCCTCCTTGTTTATCCTCTCTCTCTCTCTCTCTCTCTCTCTCTCTCTCTCTCTCTCTCTCTCTCTCTCTCTCTCTCTCTCAAATCTCCTTTGTATCTTCTCTCTCCCTCTCTATATATTCTTCCCTTCTCTCTTCATCTGCTCTTCATCTCCTCTAACACTTCTCTCCCTCCAGTCATTGTCCTATACTCCCTCTATATCCTTTACCTAGTTTATTTACATCACTCATTTCTTACTTTTATCTAAATTTCACCGTGATGTTCTGTCCCTTCTTCCTGTTTTCATTTTCCCTACATTTTAACATATTAGCTAACATGCTTTCAAATACTGAGAATAATCAATGGTCAAGGTCACAGACAAGGGTCAAAGGTCTAGGTGACTGATCACAATCAACTCAGTTTTAATCTGTTTTAAATCAAAGCTGGCGGAACGGCTATGGTTTAGGCAAGAATGAGGTTATTCGATTCTGAGGACATTCTGTCGAAAGGTCAGTCATACTGCAGTCATATACTCGTAGCTATTCGGTCATGAAACCAGTTGGTGGTCGTGGGTGCTGCGCTCTGTGAGTGCTCTTTCTTGTTTTGTTTATCTTATCCGATTTCGCTCTTCTCTCATGTTTCTATCTCATCTATATCGTCTTATTCCTCTTCTTTCGCGTTGCCCGATCATCATCATCTGCTCCTCCTCTTTAATCATTTATCTCATACTGCCTCATTGTCTTATATTTTCCATCACTCCGCCCACTATTCATCCCTTGCTTAATATTCAATTTGCCTTCCTCTTTCGTCTCACCTCCTCCTCACTTTACCTATCGCTCTCTCTCTAACCCCAACCAGTTTTTCTCTCCTCCGATCTCAACGTACTCTCTCGCTCACTTCCTCTACAACCTAACCGTCCTTCTCCAGATTCTTCCCTCTTTAGCAACTTCCTCCACCTCCCCTTCCCTATGGACCAACTACCTACTCACTCCCCTGTATCTGTATCACTCCTTGATTATGAGGTTCACTGCAAAACCAAACATCCTCGGAGGGAGAATAATAGCCCAGAATAACCCTCTCTCATCCTAACCAACTACCTGGTACGAATCAGGAGGGAGCGTCAGTAGCGGGAGCAGTGCATGCTGAAATCAGTGTTGTGATGGCTATGTTTGTGTGTCAAGAGTGTGTATGTTACCGGCCCTGCATGAAACTAAGGTATTGTATAGAATGCCTAGGTATTCTATAGGATGTCTAGCATTTTTTTTTTCTTGGCAAAGTATGAAATAAGCTTATTTCATTCTGACCTTATATACTTTACCTAGGGATTTTAATAGTGCCTAGGAATTCTATATAATGTCTAGCATTTTGGGGGGGCAAAGTATAACAGACAACAAGGGGAGGGGTAAGCTGGGATAATCTAGGTTAAGGTTAAGTTAGGTTAGGCTAGGTTAGGTCGTCAGGTTAGGTTGGGTAAGGTTAATTCAAGCTATGTTAAAGGGCTATCTAAATTAACCTACCCTAACCTAATCTTATTAACCTTGCCTACTCTAACCTAAACTTAACCTAGATTGTTCCAGCCTAACCCATCCGCAGCCTAAATTAACCTAACGTAAATGAAGTGACTAATTTCACAGTCTGCCCGTTTGCTGCACTTTGGCCGTTTCACACGTTGCTTAAACTCGGTAATCTACAGAATACCTAGGAAATGTGTGCTGATTATTTTATTTTATACCTCGTCTACAAGTCTTAAGCATTCTATACAATGACGGGTTTCCCACTTTACCGGTGACACGAATACGTTTTGGGTATGAACCGACACGAGGCAAAAATATGGGTGTATGAAAGGACATCGTACCAGCACTCACTCTAGATGTCTGCCACGACTTGGGCTTTGAACTTAAGTCATGAAGAAAGAACGGTAACCATTCAGCAAAACCACACACACACACACACACACACACACACACACACAAATTTCCTCCCTACTCTCCTCCACTCCTCATCTCCCCGAGGACTTATGCATCTAAATACACTTTTAAACCCTCCAGACATTTAATTAAACATAACCCAGGTCTACACAAACGTCTGGGAAGAGGGATGGCCTGCTTCTTTTCCTCTTCCTCCTCCTCTTCCTCTTCCCCCTCCTAATTCTCTTCCTCTTCCCCGTCCTTCTCCTCCTCACCCTTCCCTCTTCCATCTCATGTTGGCATCCTACTCTGTTTGCTCTTTCTTCTTTGCCACACTTGGTTTACTCTTGGGGTGCAATCATACCCTTACACACTGGCTCTCTCTCTCTCCCTCTCTCTCTCTCTCTCTCTCTCTCTCTCTCTCTCTCTCTCTCTAACAATATGCAAGGTGGAGTAAAAGTCAGGATTTAAACCCCCATCTTTACTACCAAATGCCGTTCATTATAATGGTCCCCGGCTGATGAGTGGACCAGATCCGTGGGGCTTGAGAGGCTGCATGTTATTATTACCGGGGCAGGGTTGACTACGCCCTCGCCTGCTACTGCCCACTTTGATTCACTTTAATATTGAAGGGGGCAATTTTTTGGAGGCCTGTGTGTGTGTGTGTGTGTGTGTGTGTGTGTGTGTGTGTGTGTGTGTGTGTGTGTGTGTGTGTGTGTGTGTGTGTGTGTGTGTGTGTGTGTGTGTGTGTGTGTGTGTGTGTGTGTGTGTGTGTGTGTGTGTGTGTGTGTGTGTGTGTGTGTGTGTGTGTGTGTGTGTGTGTGTGTGTGTGTGTGCGCGCGCGCTCTTCTGATCACTACTTCTGATAACTGTGCTATTTTCCTGGATTTCTCTTTACTCTTTACCATTTTCTAGTCATTATCGTTTTTATTCTATTAATGTACGTTACCTTCCACCTACTCTTTATTGGATTAGTTCATCATACGGTCTCTACGTATTACTGGGTTACTATACTCCTCCCTTTAATTTCATGCAAGAAATCGACAGCTGTGTTTTAATGCTCCTCTGCGCTTCTGTTACTTACGAGCTTTTTTTCAGTCTTCAAAAATTCTAGTTTTTATTCCACAACCAGGCGGCTCTTCTCTTCTTATACTTAAGATTTTTTCCTTCATCTTAAAAAAATATATGATGGTTCTTATTTCTCAAGCACAAGGCTCATCTCCTCTAACACTAAGGATTATTTTTTTACATTCTTTAAAAACTAATGTTCATCTTCAACCATATGGCCCTTTACTAACAAATACTCGATTTTTTTTTTTTTCAATCTCCTTCAAAAATTATGCCTCTTATTCCTCAGGCATACGGCTCTCCTCCGCCCTGTCTTCCTCCTCATTATGTTCGCATCCGTATTAGGGGTGTGTTATGAGTGCGCTGTTCATCCGCCGCGCCTCTGATGCCGCTTACGATAATGTTCAGTTTAAATTTGCTCTCATCTCCCCCTGCTCCTCCTCTTATTACCTTCCTCATCCAAGCGCTTTATCTCTCCTCGCACAGTGTTTACGATGTTTATTTTCAGTTTCCTCCATCTTTCACCCTCCAGACTATGTGCTATTTCTCTCTTGATCGTCCGCTGTCAGCCTAACAAGCCCTCATTAGTTTCATTACATTTTACTTTTCTTTTATCTTCCTCTGAACATCCTATTCATTCTCACTTAAATTCTTGTAAACTTTGCTATTTGCCAATTTAGCCTAACAGACTTTAAAGATATATTCTCGTATCATTCTTAATTCTCTCTCTCTCTCTAAACATACACCCTACCTCATCTCCCTATCACACACACACACACACACACACACACACACACACACACACACACACACACACACACACACACACCATTACTTCCCTTCCACAACGCACACCCCTCCTCCTCCCCACCCTGCACATACACCCCCTCCCCTCCCTATACATACACCCCCTCCCCTCCCTATCTCCCCTTTCCTCATATAATGCAAGCGACTCATGCATGTTAATCTCCAGGGCCGCTTCCTGTGAGTGAAGGTGCGGGTGTTGCTGTGTTTGATGTGCCTACTGTCTGCTCTTCCTCTGTGTGTGTGTGTGTGTGTGTGTGTGTGTGTGTGTGTGTGTGTGTGTGTGTGTGTGTGTGTGTGTGTGTGTGTGTGTGTGTGTGTGTGTGTGTGTGTGTGTGCTTCTTTCCTGAAGCAACAGTTGTCTCCTTTCCTTTATATTTCCCTCCTGTCTGCTGGTTTTCCCTTTCCTGTTTGTTGTCTTGCCCCTTCCAACTTGCTGTTCTACTCCTCCTCCTATCTGCTGCCCTTCCCCTCTTACATGCTGTTCTTCGCCCTCTTAACCGCTGCCTTTCTTCCTCCTATCAGCTCCTCTTGCTCTCTCCTATCTATTCTTCTTCCTTCCCAGTCTGCTGTTCTTGACCCTCCAATCTGCTGTTTCTTCCCATCCTCCATCCTATTTGTAGCCCCTCCCCTCCTGAGTCCTGTCCCTCACTCGTCCTTCAGATGCTCCTCCTCTTCCTTTCTGTTTTCTTTCTCTCCTTTTATTTCCTGCTAACTGCTGTCCCTCTCCCATCCACTGCCTTTCTCCCTCTTATCTGCTGTCTTTCCTCCAGCTATCTAATGTCTGTTCCCCTCCTGTCTGCGGTCCTCCCCCAGGCCTGTCTGCTGTCCCTTCCCACAATGTCCGCAGCCTGGGCATTATCTAATTCTTCTGACCCTTAGGCGCCCTGTCCAATATTACACCTGTGCTCGTATTTAAGGTTGAGGCTTTAATGCTCCTGTTTGGGCCCGAGCTGTTTTGTTGCTTGGTTGTTCTGCGCTGTGTTGAGCTGAAGCTGTTTGTTGTTATGCTCTCCTGTGTTGCTGTGTGTAGTGATGTGCTGCGATGTTATGCTAATCAGTGCTGTTTTGCTGTATTGTAATAAGATGCTATGTTGTGATATGCTGCTGCGTGCTGTGATGCGACGCAATGTTTTGTTGTGTGTTACGATGTGATGGTGCTGTATAAAGTGCTGCTGATGCTCAGCTGTGCTGTGCTGTCTTGATTTGTCTTGATGATGTGCAGAGCTATGACGTACTCTGCATTTGTGTGTTGCAGTGCTGTACTCAGTTGTGATATGTCGGTGAAGGTAAACTAGACATCATATACAGATAATGATGAGGTGATGCTGTGTGAAGAAAGGATATTTTGGTGGCCATGCTGTTTGAGTTACTGACTGCTGTAGAGGTGCGGAGGGGGACGAAGGAGGAAGGAGAAGGTTGCAAGTATTCTCTAATAATGATAAAACTAACATCATTATATCACTTTCAAATACCCACTTAGTTTCAGGTATGCTCCCAGCCTTCACTTAATATCGCAAAAACCTGAGATACGTTTACGATAAGGTGATAAAAGTTAAATTAATATAATCAACTGTGCCGATTAATCTTGTATGCATGTCATTATCATCACCATCAGTAACAGCTCTCTCTCTCTCTCTCTCTCTCTCTCTCTCTCTCTCTCTCACACACACACACACACACACACACACACACACACACACACACACACACACACACACCTCACCACACCACACCACACCCACACCTTGCCCCTCACAGAAGAGTTCAGTCTCGATAACGCAGGTGTGGGCAGGAAAGAACAGGTGGGCCACATTAAGCTTATTACAACCATTACCATTTCCAATCTACTGCCCTCTTGTCATATCCACCAATGCTAATCTCAGTATCAACACAAACGCCCCCTCACCCAACACTCCCACTGTTAAAAACCCCCAAACAATGACAATACTGCTGTTGATTTTGTAGTCTGTTTTGGTGGGCAATTAATAGGCGTCTAGCACATCAAATTTATCGAACGATGAATTTACATCTTATCAAGTTATAACCACCCCTGCTAAAACCCCTCAAACACTGGCAATACTACTGTTGATTTAATAGTCTGTATGAGTGGACAAATAATTATCGCCTCAAAAATATGAAATAAAAGTGTACGTTATTGGCTTTATCAAAGAATGAAGTTATCAAGTAATAATGACCCTTGAAAAAAGCTACGTTATCAACTCCACTAATTGTTCTATTATTGTCATATAAATCAATTAATAACCATCATTAACAATAATAGCCCTATTACTGATCAAGCACCATGTTTTAGTCACCATTTCATAACCAACATTAGAACAACACCAACTGTATATTTTTTAATACATGCAAAGTTATACTACTCAATTAACATTCAGTATAAAGCAGCTATCACTGAAAATTCTACTAATGACTGGGCACTTTGTTTTAGGATAATAGCCATCACTAAAGCAATACAAACCCTATTTATGGCAGCGCTTCCAGTAATTAATTAGCCTAACATCCGTCACTGCAAAATCATCGACACATCTAATTATCCGGTCCAATTAAATAATAAGAAAACGCCACACATATTACTTCAAGTGCTTTGTTACAGTTATCATCTCAATCAGACATTAACGCTGACAACTCTACTACTGACGGTGCAACGCTTTAGCAATCAATTAACAATCATATACTGGGGAAATTACAGACGAACACGAGACTCTTACCATTAATCATCTACAATTTGCACCCTACAAGCACTATCTCTAAAATTGCCTCGTTACAAACCGTTCTACGTGGAACCAATAACAGGTTTTCCCCTGGCCATAAGGCTTAGAGGGAACTTTTTTTTTCACTAATAAAGAACGAAGTGAGAACAAACTATTCCTTTATATAACCTACCCATTTTTTATTTTTTATGTTTTCATGTATATATTTTTTTAATGAAACTCATCTGAAATGGAAGAAAATAAGCCAATACTATAACGTTCCTTTTCGTCACTGCAAAACATCCAATGCAAAGGCTTACCGTACATTTCACTCTCCAACACATAATCCCTCCAACATAACTCTACCAATATCAAAATCACAATCAACACTCCACATCCTCCACTTACGTACCCTCAAATACACTTCTCATCAATTAAACCTTCTGCCATTAATACCTTTCGCTCGCCTATTTAAGCACGGTTACACCTTTCTCCAACACTTTCTCTTAAACTCAATCTCCAACCTCCGTAATCCCCACCATATCTCCACCACCAGTCTCCACCACAGCCTACTCCCTCCTACTACCATAATCTCCCATACACCTTATTCTCTTAAGATCTCCACCATATCTTCCACTACCAGGCTCCACCACATTTCACCACCAATCACTCTTACACCTCCACCAACGCCCTCCACCCAAACTCCCAACCATCAGTATACTCTCTCTCATACCTCAACCACACTCTACTTAGTCTCCACCAACTGTCTCCACCATACTCTTCCTCGCATCGACATATCTTCTCCTGCATCACCACCACAATCTCCAACATAATTCCACCACCAGGCAACATCAGTCTCCTTACATCTTCAACCACCCCACCACATTCTTTAACATCACCACACTCTCCCTGACATCTCCATCACAATTCCTTTCATCTCCACCACCGAAGTCTCCACCACACCCTCCACCAATATCCCTTACATCTCCATCAACACAGTCTCCACCACAGCTTCCACCCGTCTCCATCTGAACAGCCTCAAGCCACACATAAACCCTGAACACTGAGGCCGTCCTTTCTCGCCCGACAGCCTGCGATCACCATCATTAGAGTCACAACTCGTCCTGATCAGAGCGGGGGCATTTCATCTCCCTCCTCACTATCATCACAAGCACGCCAATCAGAGGGCATGTTGGCTATCACAACACTCCCCCGCTCCCCACCACACCTGCCCCATCCCCTTCCCACCTGCATTTTCCCTCTCAGGTTTACCCTCCCCCAATCTCTTATACTGCCTACCCTCACCTCCACCAATACTCATCAACCTCTAACATCCACCCCCTTATCATTAATCCCACCTCTTATCCCTCCAACCGTATCCCATCTCCTCTTGTTCCCCTATCCTTACCCCCAACATCTTTTCTCCCCACACTCTTATCCCCACTTCTTATTCTCCCACCTCTACTGTCTCCTCCTGTCTCTCCCACCCAAAACTCCTCTCTCCCTCACCATCCTCTACCCTAACTAACTTTCTACCCCGACCCTCTCTCCCTTCTCCATCCTTCCCACGCATCACTCCTCCTTTATCTGTATCTACCCAACCTTCACTTTCTCTTACCTTCAATAATTTCTACCCATCCCCTCTTCTACCCTGAACTATCTTCATATTCCCCATCCTTACCATACTCCGTCCTCCTCACTCATCTACAGTTCATGTTCCTAGTCTTCCATCTTTCCCGCCTCTCCTACTCATCTTCATTTTCACTACATCCTGCTTGTGCTGAGGAACATACCGGTACTACAGTTATATCCTGCTCTGTAAAAATCAACCTGGATCTGCTGGTGTTTAAATTCCTTAGCACCATCCCTACCCACACCCATTCTCCTCATCCTCACCCTCCGCCAACCCCCTCAACTCATACCCAACCACCTCCCAATCCCCCATGACAACACTAAGGTTGGACAGGTCGGTGTATTTAAAGATCGTGTCATGGAGTGGGTGACACTGTTATATTTAGTTCTGCTGACAAGCACTTAACATTAGGTGACGGGACTCCTGGAACACGCTACCATTACGTAGGCCTAGCCACAATCTATCTAACTCTACATCACCAAAAGCCTTAATCCCGTTAGGGGTGCCCACAAACGTATTACCTCCATGTCACCTTGTCCTCCGTCGTGTGGCTGACTAACGTACACACCCATCTCTCATAAAACTCTCTAAACCGACCCCTATGCCTAAGCACAAACAAGTAATAATTATCACTATCATTCTGGACGACAGTCATTCACGAAACATCGACATCATACGGAAACTACCGGCCACCGTGCCTCCTGCGTCATGTACCTTCAATAATGCTTTTATACAATAAATATTATTTAAAGTTGATATCAACAGCCAACTGGTGAAATTCTACGGCATTTTCTTCGTTTATGAACACGAGAACTTCTTGAAATACTTGGAATATATTTCACTACAAAAAAAATAATGAGTGAAAAATTCCACTGCCCATTAATTACCACTGAGGACAGAGAGAAATCCTTAAGGATTGACCCATTAAATCCAACGACGTATTTTATTTTACTAGCTCCGCCAAGGAGGTTATGTTTTCACCCCTGTCCGTTAGTTTGTTGGTTGGATGGTTGGTTGGTTTGTGAGCAAGATTACACAAAAACTACGAGACGGATTTCCACGAAACTAGGTAGAAGAATGGGCCTTGACCCTGAATAGACTCCAGTAAATTTGGGTGCGGATCTGGATAAAGGTGCGGATCCAGGAATTTTTCGTCACTTTCTTTAACACTGCGAGATACGGCGTTATTCGAAATTTTCGTAAATTTTTCAGTGAATATTGCATGGATCTTGATAAGAAAAAAAAAATCAGGCATATTTAGGATGTTGGTATCTACGAATGTGTACAGTTTGGCGGGGATCCACATAAAATTCCACATCCAGCGGATTTAAATATGCTTTTATACGGGGGTAGTCTTTTTCCCGCTGCCGCACAGTAGCAAATAGGGATACACCTGGTTCCTGGCGGAGGTATGCGCTCTACTGAGTGCCATTCTAGTTTTATTTATTTAGTTAGTTATACTGCTCTTCCCAGATGATTTTATTCAGCTAGGGAGAGCGCCCCAGTAAAGACGGGGTTTATGAATGATATATTTAACCTTCTCTATTAGTAAAGTTTCGACTGAGCTAAATAAAATCGTCTGAAGATGGCAATAAAGCACGTCCCCGGAGTGAAAGGGATAACACCGACAACTCAGCAACATCAACCTCATAATGCACACACACACACACACACACACACACACACACACACACACACACACAGCCAAGCCTACAACCACGACCCAGCAGTATTCTGCGTCCATTCGCTGCTTAACTTCAATTTGCACAATTATCACAGAGAATTAATAAAAGTAAACACCTGGTCCCAGCAGCAAACACAGCTGTTATCACTGCACAACCCCCCACCCCCACCCCCGCCCTCAATTTAGCCTACAACCACCCCCATCCATCCGGCGCTCTTCTGCGTCTACCCGCCACAACTCTACTGTGTACAATTGTCACAGGAATCAACACAAAAAAGACGGACACACCAGGTACTCTCAGCCATTATTAATACCTGTTCCCATCCATCCTACCTTTGATTAAAACCACAACCATTTGTCCTACATAATTCTGCTCCCAGCTGCCTCGACTCAGGGGCATACAATTAGCACAGGGATTCCATAATAAGAGTACCAAGACAACGCCACTCAACCAAACTATTACCTATACTCTCTTTACTCTTGGGCTAAAATTCCCATCTTTTCATCCTGCATGCTAAGTAGTAGGAAGAGATTGATATCATGATGCTAGTCCCAGACAAGTGCAATGGAATGTAGGTATAGCGGTAGCATTGTCTTTTTCTACCATGGAGCTACATGAAATACTGCAGCAAAAGGAGGAGAAATCTGGGCTAATTAAAAACAATACTTCCCCTGCCCACCTAAAGCTACTGCCCACTAAAAGCTACTGCCATCTATCCTGCATTATTCGGCGTAAATCCGCTTTAACTTCAATGTACAGGTCTATACAAACACATGAAATCAGTAAGAAAATAAAAATACTTGAACAGCAACTATGATCAACCATTACAAATTGCTAGTCCCTCCACCTCAGACAAAACCTAATACCATCACCATCCTGCACTGATTTTCGTCCACCCGCCTCAGTTCCTATACATACATACATCACTCGAACACAGCGACTAATTTAAAGCAGACACTTAGATATAGCCGCTCTGCTATGGATATACTGCTACTTCCCAAACTTACACAAAACCTATCATCCATTCAATCCAACCAAACTCCAATATCCGTAATAAGCACACGAAAATCATCATTATTCTCATCAAAAGTCATCTTAACCCTCTTTTCCACTAACTCTCTATAGCCAGACGCCATCATCATCATTTTCGGCCTCTTTTCCACTATCCATCTATTGCCAGACGCTATCATCATCATCATCATCATCCCAACCCTCTTTCTCATTAAACTATCTATACCGTATATCTACTGCCAGACGCCTTAAACCCAGAGGGGGGTGGCCACGAACAAATTGCCTCCATGTCACCCTGTCCTCCATCCAAGACGGAGAAAAAAAAGAAAAGAAAAAAAAAAAGGTACCTTGACACAGTAACTACACCCAACATTACCGAACCCTACTCCCCAAATTAAACCCACTATCCATCCATCACTGCTCTGCCTCCACCCGCTTTAGACCAGTGACATTCTGGAAATTCACCAACCCTTCACTCATCATCACCTTCCACCTGTAATCACGGGCACGGTCATGGTCTCTCTTCTCGTCTGTGTGTGTGTGTGTGTGTGTGTGTGTGTGTGTGTGTGTGTGTGTGTGTGTGGGTGGGAAGGGGGGTGAGGAGTGACTGTTAAAGGCGTCTCGGCATTTGGGCAGCATCAATTACACGCCAGCACATGGGATCAATACCTTAAAAGTTCAAACGTGTCGCTATCACAAAGACTAAACCTAAACTCGCCCTTCAGCTTTACCCACCCAAACTCAAGAAAACACAAGAGAAATACTTAAACATACCAGAACTGTATCGCTAGGCACAAAAGAATCCAATAGGAAAAAAAAAATCGAGAAAAAAAAAATCCTTAAACAAATGAATTTTATCGCTTGGGACAGGGGAATCCAAGTTTACTAAGAAAAAAATCAATCAAGAAAAAAGACAATCCCAAAAGTCTGAATTTTATCGCTACAGACAAGGGAAGCTTATTAACTGGGAAAAAATCAATCAGGCACAGGCTACCTCCAACCAGTTCAAAGTCTGTTCCCCTCTGTAATCTAGAGAATCGATCTAATAATGACAAAGTATCACGTAATTATCAACTCGTGTACAGAATTCTTGCACTGTAATTTCAACCAACATTCCTACCAGTAATAACTTCACTGATGCCACCAACGCCGCTGCTAAGTACCCACCACATATAACTTAAAATATAAATTGACAATATTAAGAGGGTCAGTGGTCTCTCTACCGACATCGTGAACACCGTCGCACACAAGGGATGTCGCTACACTCACACCTAAATTACATCAACAACAATCGTAATCAACTCACTAATACTACGATGCCCACATTCATTTATATCATTCGAATGTGGTACTTAGCTGTAACCTATACTAATAAAACCATGGTCATACTTACAGGGTATACAAATATTAATTAACAACAACAACAGTACAAATCATAAACAAATAGCCTTTTCATACACACCAACACAAATAAGTCAATACACATCATAACAATAATACTAACCAAATATAAACAGCCCCTTCATAAATAACGACAAAAACAACAATAATAAACGATAATATACATCATAATAACACTAACAAGTATAAATAACCTCTTCATAAATAACAACACAAATAACATTAATAACAATACACATCACGACAAACTCTTGAATCCAAACACGTGTATTTTGCTTTATTCTTGGAGTCTCCAAGCGTGTTTATGGATTTTAAGATAGATTTTGCGAATTGGAGAGATCAGATTAACCCCTTCACTACCATAAGTCTTCCCTTAACCGAAAAAAAATTGTCTATATAGCATGACTAAACAAAGCGTCATCTGATTCAAGGGGGATGATAAATAGCAAGAAACTTCCCTCACCCTACGTCACCCGCACCAGCAGCCCAATCTCTCCCTGCCTCCACTCCCCCATCCCAAGCAGCTACGAACATACCCGTACCTTGCTTTGAGATGCAATTAGTATCCATTAGTGGGCAATCACTCGGGTCCTCACAACTATCACTCTTTACCCCATTCCGTAAGATTCACGCACAATAACTACAACCACCATTCCACTCCAACTCCCAATTTATGTTATCGGCCAGCATCACCACCACGCCCCATCTTCCCTACCCTACAATCACCCCCACCACCGCAATTACTAACCACCACCACCACCACCACCACCATACCAAGGAACCACTACCACCACCAACAGCATCGCCATTACATAGTTTATGACTACCAGTTATCCCATCACGTAAATTTCAATGACAACCACTGCAACACAAATCATTATCACCATCATAATAAAAATCGCATCAACATTTTATATACATACCGGTACCTGTATACATATATATCTATATTTATCTATCTATCTTTATCTATCTATCTATTTATCTATATATACATAAAATGGAGCCTCTGTGGTACAGTGGTAAAGTGTGCGTTTTCGTACACTGAAGAACGAGGATTCGCGCCCCGCCAGGGAACTAAACTTTGGGAGCGTTCTTCAGGCCACGTACTGCATTGGCGGACACCAGGGGTGCTGTGGTTGAACCAGTGTCGCATACTGTAAAGTATGTTTGCACCCAGTCGGCTTGCGCGGGCCGATTACACTTGGTTCACGGACTACACACATTCAAAGCCATTCCAACACAACAATTACACTTACAAGCACTTCTCACCCTACATATAATCTCTACTAGACAGCCTAAGCCACTTGGTAGAGATACATTGGCTATATCGTCCCCACTTCGGTCGGGATAGGCCGGTCCTGCAGTGGACACTCAAACGGCTGACGAGATGAGATGAGAGATGAGATAAAATATTATATATATATATATATATATATATATATATATATATAAACAAATAACTATAATATAATCTTAACATATACCAGCAACACCGTGACACAGCTTACACTTACCACCAGCATACACTACAGCACGCATTACCACAACAGTTAGCTACAACCATCAACTTTACCGAAGTTTAAATCCCAATCACTCTCATCATATCACGCGGCACAATCACCAGCAACACAGCACAGCCCACAATTACCTGCATTACCAAAAGCACAATCACCATCGCCATTACACAACCCAAAGTCACCCGCACAACCATCACACAATTCACAATCACAATGTCATTATTACACCGCCTTACTTTTATTTTTTTTTTCTTCCATCCCATGTCACCTCACAGTTCTCCTCCCTACAATCAAACTCAGCCAGACCTAAAATACGTGCTTCTCTAAATACCACAATCACTGCCAACCCCACTACCAATCACCTTCTCTCCCCCTGCCCTTTTCCAATAGCGGTATCATCATCATTATCACCTGCCGCACTCCGTTACCAAGCTGCTCCTCTCCATAAAACTGACAAACATTCTTCTTACAAACATTCCTTATCCAAACGAACCCCCCCCCCTCCCCATCCACTCCTAGACTCCCCATTCCTGTATTTTTCCAATGCACACCGTACCCAACATCCACACCTACACTTCTACTTGCACAACTCACTCTCACATTCACACCTACCGCATTCAAAATCAAATCCACAGTTACTCATTCCACTACTACATCCACACACTCCAACTCCTTCTCTCTCTGCAATCACGATCACAACTACAAAAAAGGAGAAAAAAAAATCGTTTGGTCTGGCAGGTCTGAATTCTCACATGTCCTAGAGATGGGTGTTCTTAACAATCTAACAACGACAAACTCCCAAATAACGAAAGTCCTTCGTACATTAAATAAGCTTAAATCATTAGGGGTTAAATAAATAAATAAGTAAATAAATAAAGTCATGTTATTGAGGGAGACTTTCTGTCTCCTGCACTATGAGAACTCTTCCCTAAGCTGAATAAAATACTTTTACATCTAGGATCAATCAGTAACTTACCCAGCTGTAACACTGTTATCTCATGAAGGCAACCTAAATCATAAACAACAAACAATCGCTGAGCCCAATGGCACTCCCCACCACAGTTCCCACCACAATCAGCGCCACCACCATCAACATCCTTACTCCACATCACAGTTGCCACCACCACCACCACCATCCCTTCTCCCCACCATCACCACCAACACCGTTCCTACTCCCAAACACCACCACCACTACCACCACCCTGCACTCCACCATCCACTTATCAACAACACCTGTTGCGGAGCCAGGGATAATTTCTTCCAATCAATCAGTCTTCCCATAATCGCTCGGTGATAAACCAAGCACTGTAACCAGCCTACCCGCATCCCCACTTCCCAAGAATAATACCCACCTCCTGCCAAACCACCATCAACAATATTCACCAATCCAGTCTCAACTTTTTTTTACTTTTCTCAAGCTCAACTGCGACTTACAGATTCTTTCCTCCAGGCAGATTCCTAACATTATACTAATTAGCGCACAAACCAAAGTCCCATCAACCTTACTCCAATTCTACGAATATTTTCAACCTTCATCCCTATTTCTCCTCTTCTGTTTTCATCCCAACATCTCCACTTTTGCATTCATCCCCACATCATCATTTCCATCTTCATCTCCTCATTTCTTCACGTCTGCCTTCACTCCCATTTCTACACTTCCATCCCACGTCTTATCCCATTCCCCCCTGTTATATCCCAGCACCGTCCCAAGGTCATATCCAACTATACTGACAAAATCTCTCACTCCATGCAACCCTAATCTGTAGTCCCTTCATTCTCATCTCCCTAATACAATTCCCGTTTCATCGCAATAACCGACTCACCAACTACAAAATTACCATCTCCACAACGCAGCTATCCAACTCCAACCCCGATTTCCCCATTAATAATCAACACTTCATTCAACTGTGATTCCGTGCTACAATGCCCGTTTCTCCACCACAGTTCCCTCTTTCCTTCTGCAATATCAACTTCCTCACTCCTATGAATACCCATATTTCCTTGTCACTCCCCAAATCACCACTTCATCTCACTGTGATTCCTTGTTTTCCCATCATAATAAACGTTTCCTCACCCCACCACAAACCCCACTCTACCACTGCAATACCCACTTCCCCACTCCAGCAATCCCCATCTTCCCAAGCACTCCCCATCTTCTCTGACCACTCCTCTATATCCCTCAGCCAAACCCCATCTTCCCCAAATACTTCGAATCTTCCTCAGCCACTCCCCATCACCTCCAGCCACCCCTTTATACTCCCCAGCCAATTCCCATCCTCCTCATCCTCTACCCATCTTCCCCAGCCACTCCCCACCATCCTCAGTCACTCCCCAGGGGCAGAAGGGGGGGGCGGGCAACAGGTGGGGAGTGAGATGCTGGGCCGAGATAAGAGTCTCCATCCAGTCATCTCGCTCTGAATAATTGTTAAGCGCTGGGAATAATGGCCTTTGCAACCATGATGTACACAGGGACCGCCAGACAACAACCTCCTCCTCCATCTCGACCTCCACCTCCACATTGTCAGACACACAGCTCCACCTCCAAATGGCAGAACAGCCACCTCCACCTCCAAAGTGCCAGACTACCACCTCCACACAATCCCAGACAGCAACCTCTATCTCCATACTGCCACCTCCACAATGCCAGACACAAACCTCACCTCCACACGGCTATACTGCCACCTCAACCTCCACAACGCCAGACTACCACCTCCACACAATGCCAGACACCAACCTCCATCTCCACACTGCCATACTGCCACCTCCACCTCCACAATGCCAGACTACCACCTCCACACAATGCCAGACAGCAACCTGCATCTCTACAGTAGCATACATCCATGTCCACCTCCACACAGCCATACAACATCCTTCATATTCTCACTGCCAGACAGCGACTTCCACCTCCACCCTGCCAGACAGCCACCTCCACCTCCACCTTCTCACAGCCAGCCAGTCAACTCCACTTCCTTCTCTACACTGCCACACACCAACTTACACCTCCACACCGCCAAACAGCCGCCTCCACCTCCACTTTCACCTCCACCTCCACACCGCCAAGCAGCCACCTCCACCTCCTCCTCCTCCACCTCCATACCACCGGGTTTATTGGTCGTGGTGGATTAGTTGGGTGGTTGAGCAATTGCCCGTCGTAACTGAGGCTTGTTTTTGCTGGAGCGCCAAGCAAAACAGAGCCTAGAGCCTTCCCGTGTCTCCTCCTTCCTGTAAACACACTTCTTGCTTACGGAGAAGGGCACTGACTTTATCATCATTATTATTAGTTATTATTATTATTTAAAAAATTATTATTATTATTATTATTATTATTATTATTACTATTATATCATGATCATAATTCCTAACGAAGGCCGGAGGTTGAATCCAGAGAGCCAGAAAAAACTGAGATAATAACCAAAGTTTGCCCAATCATCACCATCAACATCATTATCATTATTATTATTATTATTATTACCTGCACCTACGATCACCACAGAGCCGTAGTCTAAGTGGCACATGGGAATTCGCACCTTAACACCTCTTACCTAAACGATAAATTTTGCATATTACACCTTAACACTTTCTTGCATGTTACCTTTATCGTTTTAATATCACCACTGTCTGCATTAATAACATCGAGAGGATTCTGAGAGCTCACGTACAGACAAAATCGCTAAGTAAGAGTTATCGCGACACCTCCATGGCCACTCTGAACACGACGCATATTTTGAACGATTGATGGGATAGAGGTAAACAGAACACGGAGGAAAAAAAGGAGAGAATAAAAAAGAGAAGATAATACGAATATTCAGAGGGCGAAGAAAATTAGATGTTACAGATGAAGGGAAAAAAATAACTGAAGCGGAAGAAGAGAAAACGTAATGAGAGGAATACCCAAGGCAAAGGAGAAAATTGGGTGCGGCAGAAGGTTAATGAAAGATGCGAGAAGAAGAATGATGAGTGTGTGAGAAAAGATGAACACTAACCAGAAGACGAATACTGAAAAGAGAGGTTGAGAGGATCCCTGAAAGTGACAGAATACCGATGAGGGTCCAAGAGGGGCCGAAATAGTTGTCTCTCTCCAATAAGTAATATTCCTCCGTTTCAACAAGTCACAGCACTGTGATAGCAAGACTAGAGCATTACTGTGAGGGGAGGGGAGAATGCTAAGGAAATGAAGAGAAATGCTGAGGAGGGTGTGGGAAGAGAAATACAAGAAATTCAGGTAAAGCAGAGACAACGAGTATATTGAAAGAGGGAAGAATTCGAGGGTAAAAAACGAATATATAAATAGGGAGGAAAAAGGAATGACTGAGGAGAGGAACGGGATACAATAAAATGCAGGATGGGAAGCAAATAATAAAATAATAATGAATACCAGATGTATACTAAATGAACACCAAAAGAAGGGAGATGGAATATATAAAGAAGAAAATTAATAATACTGTGGAAAGAAAGGACAAATAATAACAGTGAAGGGATATGGAAATGCTTAAACACAAAAAGAGCGTGAATACTGAAGGAGGGAAAAAAGACAGACCTAAAGGGGATAAAAAATATGAAACAGTACTACTATGGAAAGAGACAAATAACAAATCGAGCAGAGAGGAAACAGAAATATCGAAACAGGAAAGGGAATATGAATACTAAGAGATGGAAACGGAAAGGGGAATGCCAAACAGGGACAGGGAGGGGCGTGGGGAGGGGGCGAGGAGGAATATTGGAAGAGATGGAAAAGGGGCACTGGCCGTGGTGGCGAGGGGTCCTGGATGGCGGTGCAAAGAGGCAGAGGGGCCGTAAAAAAAGTGGTGCAGGAGTGTAAGTGGAACTGCTGAAATTTATAGCTGAAAGTTTTGGGGGATCGGGTGCTGGTGGTCAGGATAAAATTTTGTTGCAAGTGAAATTACCAAGTTTCTGAAGCCGAAAAGTTCTGAGCAGTGACCGTGAATGTGGAAAGTGCAGTGGCTATACATTTGGGTTCATGAAAAACATTTATATATATATATATATATATATATATATATATATACAAGAATTATTACTTGCAGCTACGATCATCAAAGAGCAGTATAATAAAATATATATATACAGTATATATATATATATATATATATATATATATATATATATATATATATATATATATATATATATATATATATACAAAAACTGAAATTCATGTCCTTAATAACAGGAACATTACCGTATAAGGAAAACTTTGGACCACGATGAAAATGAAGGTAGGAAATAGTGTCGATATGAAAAGATGGTGCTTGATGATAATCGTGGCGGTGGTGGTGATTGGGGAGGGGGTATGGCGCCAGAGTAAAGGGACGGCAGGTAAGTACAGCATGGTTGAGGGGTGGTAATGTGTGGTGATCAGTGGAGTGGTGAGTTGACAAGTGGTGATGGAGATAGAACCTAATGACGTGGGGGACGGGGAGGTGTATGTTGGGGACGGGAAGATGTGCTGTAGAGGAACGTGACTAGAGGTCTTGGACGTGTTGCGTGGCGAAGTATGGTGGGGACAGGGAGGTGAATTGTTTAACAGAGTCGTGAGTTGCAGAGATGGGTGACTCGTACAATGGTGGACGACAGCTTAAAAAGGGAAGGTAATGTGGTGCTGTACTGTGGGGCTGGGAACGCGTACTGTGGGACCAGAGTCGAGGCAGGAAGATGTACTGTACTGAGATGTAGTATGGTTTGGGTAAGGATGTGCTGTGATGTGCAGTATGGTGGAGGAAGGACGATGCAGAACTACTGAATATGATCGTGTATGGTTAGGTGGAGTATGGAAGAATTATGGAGATATAGTACTGAAGAATATGATGAGGTATGGAGGTGTTGTGTGGTGGAGGATGGAGAGGCAGGGATGTGTAATATGGCAGAAGATGGTGGGTGGTAAGATGTAGTGTGGTGATGGTGGGGGCAGGGAATTGTAATGTGATGATGATGGGGACTGGGAAGTGTAGTGTGATGAAGGTGGGGACTGGGAAGTGTAGTGTGATGAAGGTGGGGACTGGGAAGTGTAGTGTGATGAAGGTGGGGACTGGGAAGTGTAGTGTGGTGAAGGTGGGGACTGGGAAGTGTTGTGTGATGAAGGTGGGGACTGGGAAGTGTAGTGTGATGAAGGTGGGAGCAGGGAAGTGTAGTGTGATGAAGGTGGGAGCAGGGAGGTGTAGTGTGGTGAAGGTGGGGACAGGGAAGTGTAGTATCGTGAAAGTGAGTGCAGGGAAGTGTAGTATGGCGAGGGTGAGGGCAGGCAAATGTTATGTGGTGAAGGTGGGGACAGGAAAGTATAGTATCGTGAAAATGAGGGCAAGGAAGTGTAATACGGCGAAGGAGGGACAGGGAAGTGAAGTGTGGTGAAAGTGGGAGCAAGGTAGGTGGAGAAGGTGAGGGCAAGGAAGTGTAATATGTTGAAGGGGGGGGGGGACAGGGAAGTGTAATATGGTGAAGGAGAGGCAGGGAAGTGTAATGTGGTGAAGGTGGGAACAGACAAGTATAATGTGGTAAAGGTGTGGCAGGGAAGTGCAGTGTGGTAGAGTATGGTGAAACTAGGATGGTGCAGTGTGGGAGTATGATGCATGTAGGGGGGGATAGTGTGGAGGAGTAAGCCCGGGGAGGGGGGATGGTATGTGACGGGGGAGAGGGGCCAGGGTGAGAAGTGAACATGGGCGGAGCTGTGACGTGCAATGAATCCTGCAACGACAGCCAATCATGCAATTCAACCAGGCTGCAACACGGTATTTAATATGCATGCACCGTACTAAAATCATTTTCCTCATTTCCTTTTTCCTCTCACCCACCCATCCTACGTCTTCAACCGGCTCAGCTTTACATCTATAATTTGTCATTTACTTCTTCCCTCTCCCATTTCTGTTCTTCTTTCTTTCTGTCCTCCCTTTCCTCCGTGTTCTCTCTCTCTCTCTCTCTCTCTCTCTCTCTCTCTTTCTCTCGTCTTCCATCACGCAGTCCATCCCTCCTCCTTCTCCTCCCTGACGTCTGCATTATCCCCGTCTTCCTGTTGTCTATTACTGCAAACATCACTTCAATTCTGCCAGCACCCCTCACACAGAAATTAAATACTTCCTCCCGCACCCTATTAATGTAAATGAATTCGTCCAGCAATGTTTCTCCTACTCATTTCACAGGCCTTCATTTTCCTTCCTTGCAGTTACTTATTTCCTCCTTCCCTGGTCTCTACTTACCTCTCGCCCCTTACTCTCCGGCTCCCTGGTTCCCTCCAATTTCCAACGTTCCTGCTTCCCTTCCTTTCAATTTCATCCTCCTTTCCATTCTCTTAATTTCTTACTCTCTGCCTCTGACTTCTCCCTCCCTTTCATCCCCAGACTTGTTTCGTTTCACTATTATTTAGCTTAATGACTCTCTCTCTCTCTCTCTCTCTCTCTCTCTCTCTCAAATCCAGCAGCTCGAATCACCCTGTCACCGCTATCAGTTAACAGCTCATCCTCCGCCAGACACAACCGACTCCACTCCTGTTGCTGTGTGTGTGTGTGTGTGTGTGTGTGTGTGTGTGTGTGTGTGTGTGTGTGTGTGTGTGTGTGTGTGTGTGTGTGTGTGTGTGTGTACAATACAGATACCGGGACATATATGTATTGAGAGAGAGAGAGAGAGATTAATGTAGTACGGATCAGCTCAACTTTAGAATACGTCCTACTTACAATAACCATTCACACTTAAACATACGAGAGCAACACACGTCTAATTTCGCCAAATCTTTATAAACACAGGACTCTCAGGAGGTGGTGACTAGAATACGGGAAATTCCTGGCAATTATATCACTACTCAGTAACGAAACAACATCTTAATGTTAATTCACTTATTCTTTTTCCTTTAATAGCAGTCTTCCATCACATATCTTTTACAGAAAACAGGCAGTCACTTCAATATTTTCATTCTGGTTACCGCTGGACGATTTTACTAGGATGATTTTGAGCCCGACCCAACAAAAGATTAAGCACTCTCTCTCTCTCTCTCTCTCTCTCTCTCCATAACAGCGACGTAAAAAAATGAACCAGGGAAAACTCGGTGAAAAAACATATAATTAATGAACCGACGGAGGGCACATCTGTTAATTTAATAGCGCTGTACTCTTCATCCCAACTATATATATAAAAAAAAAGCACAAAATTTACGGGCGACGTACCTATTAGAAAAATGATGGAACGGTCCTGCACCTCATGTTTTATGTAGGAAATTAATGAAAATAAGTAATGGACAGGGCGATGAGAAGAAAGCTGGAGTGGGGTGATGATGATGATGGCTACCCCCTTGTTTTCGCTCGCTATTCCTCCCCCCCCCTCCCTCTTTCTCTCTCTCTCTCTCTCTCGGTTTGTATCTCCTAATCTTCTGCTTTTATTTTCACATGCCGTCTGTTTAGCTATTGTTTTCCGTCTCCCACTTACCATCTTTCTTCTTCCTCATTTTTTTCTTTTGGTCTATTTTCCTATGTTTTTTTTTTCCTATCAACAATCCAATTCTTTTTGTGTTCCCCCATCTTTTATTGCAATCTTCCTCCATTCCTTCTCTACTCCTTGTCTTTTTAGCACTCTTTTTTTTTTACTGTATTCTATTATTAATTCTTTCTTAGTCTTCTTAGTTACCCGGTATTTCTCGATTTTTTTTTTATCAACCTTTTGCGCTTCCCTTCCAACTTTCTGTTCCACCCTGTTTCTCATCGCCTTTACTTTTATCAGCATTATTTCTTTTCCTTTTTTTCTTCACATTTCACTGCTTTCCCGTTCTCTTTCTCAATCAATCTCTATCTTTTTATCCCTTGCTCTCCCTCGTCCCTCTTCATTTATCAAATTTATTTTTCTTTCTCTCTTATATTTTCTTCTCATCTGCATTACATCTGTCTCTCATTTCTTTTATAAACTTAGTAATTCCTTATTTTTTAATTCTCTTCCTTCTTATTACCAGTATCTCACACTATTTTCTTCTCTGTCTTCTGTCTACTCTTCTATCTTCTTCCTATATTCATTCAGCCTCACGTTTCTGTTTTTGTAAGTTTTCACAGCTCTTTCTGAAGGTCTCTATCTCTTACAAGTTACTTTACTCTCATTGCTTACAAGTCACTCTTTTACCTCTCGATCAAAATGATATTCTCTGTTTTATATTCTAAATTTGTTACGAGTATGTACTATATATTTTTTCGTTTTCGTTTTGTCCTCCTCTTTCTCTTAACTTCCCCTTCCACCTTCTCTCCCTCCTCCTATCCTCTCATCTTATTCTCCTATCTTTACTTTTCACCCTCCTCTCTCCCTTCCAATTTCTATCCGCCTCTCCCTCCCGCCGGTCTGTTCTCCTTGTCTGTTCTTCTCTCTTGTTCATATCCCACCCACCTCCCGTTGCCCCCCCTCCCTCCCCCTCCTCCTCCTTCCCTTGTTTTAATTAATTCTTCTCTCCTCGTTCCTCTCCTGTCTTCATTCCTTCTTCCCTTTCTCTCCACCTCTCCTTCTAGCCCTTCTCTCCTCCTGTCTCCCCTGTGCCTTCTCCAAGGGCAAGTGATTACGCTGTGATTGCGGCAGGCAGAGTGGGTTATTTATTGGTTGCCCCTGCCCTCTCACTCACACTCCCCTGGCTCACCGCTCACCCTCCCCTGCCTCACCATTCACCCAACCACCCTTCTGCCTGCCACACCACTCAACAAACCTGGTCCCCACCTTCATCACATGTCCACCCCCTCCTAGCTTCACCATCCACCGACCGCCACATATAACCCTTTACATCTCACCCTCCACTACCTCACTGTTCACCCAACCACCCATCTGCAAGCCCCACCACTCACCAAACCCGGTCCCCACTCATCACATGTCTACCCCCTCCCACCTTTACCACTCACCACATATCACCAGCTACATTTCACCCGTCTCTCACCCATCACTCACCCACCGATTCCATAAGATTGCACTTTCCTAGTAGGACACATTTCACTACACACCCATTCACTCATTCATTCCACCGCTCTCCTCTTCCCTCACGTATCAACGCACCAGACACTAATTCACCCCTCACTCCCCTCTTTTACCAACTCACTTCACCACTCAGACTCTCCCTCCTCTCCTATCTCCCTCCCCAGCTCACCACTCACTCTATCCCATCCCATTCGTCACACAAAGTCTCCTATCTTTCACCAACCCCACACCATCACTCACATTTTCCCCATCCCATCACTCACCCCCCCCCCCTCTCTCTCTAACACTGTCCCACTACTCACTACACGTTGCCTCACCCACACCCACACACAACATAAAGAGCAGTCACCTCCGTCACACACAGCTATCGCAACAGCCTTAAAGACCCATCATCACAGTCACACAGCACACACACACACACACACACACACACACACACACACACACACAGCACACAAACTTATCACCTTGACCACACACACAGAACTATCACCGCCACAGGCAAACTTATCATCACCACACACAGAGCTATCACCGCCACACACAAACTTATCACCAACACAACCAGGGCTATCACCATCGTTCAACACCCCGACAAAGGTATCACAACCACACAATTATCACCAAAATCACTCATCAGGACCATGAACCCGACCTTACCACGCACACACAAAGCAATCACCACTAAGATACACCACTCTGAGCAATCGCCACAGCCATACACCAGTCAAGGAGGCCATCTGATAACACACAGGAGCACACCAGAGCCACCACCACTAGCAAGGAGGGAGTTACCACCTCAACCATATAGAGAACAATCGCCACGAGCATCACACAACCATTCACAAAGGAGATAACCAATGTAAATAAACTCTAAACTAACCCTATGGTCTATCCAGGTAGCTTAAAAGGGTTACGCAATATTCACTACCACACTCGAATATCGTGCTGAAAGTTAATAATAAATATGCCTCACCATTTACCAGTCACAAACTTCACATATTTTCCTTATATTCATGACCACAAAACCACACTCAAGAAACACCATAACCAAACTCATTACAGCAGCCATTGTCTATCTAAGAAACATCAAAAGGTTAACAAATATTCACAGCGCAGGTTTATATTAAATATGCTTCATCATTCACCACAACCAAACACTACTACATCATCGTAATCACCACAAACACACTTAAGACACCATAACTAGTCACCACAACCTCAGCCATGATATGCCTGTCACACACACACACAACACACACACACAATCTCTCTCTCTCTCTCTCAATCAAATCTCCGCTGACACCCAAATTCCCAACACACAATCCCGAATCAAAAATAAATGGAAGGTAAACTCGCCCAGCAAAATCCCAGGCCCTCTCTCACCCACCTAGCCCGGCCCTAATTCCAGCCTACCACATTCCCCCATTGAGCCGACCGCATCCACCACAGTCACGAACCACCCCGAGACTTATCACCGCCTCCTGCCCACCACAGCTACCACAAACACAAACCAGCCTCAGAGCGATCGCCATGAAACACCCACAAAAGGGGAACGTGGGGTATCACAAGCCACTATCATATGCCACGCCAGACTCGTATATAATTTCTCTCTCTCTCTCTCTCTCTCTCCATCCCACCCAGCCTTCCTTATTCCATTTTGTCTCAGAAAACTTTTCCCTCCTTAAAAGAAAATGCCGATACATATAGTAATGACATCCGTATATATATATATTTTTTTTTAACTAACACGATCACAGCCGTCTTATTTTCACCTGTTGCTACTGAATACTTTTATCACTTTAATAATAACAATCTCGGTGGTGAATCATGTGAACCTTTTATGGACAGGACAAATACGCTCCCCGATAAAATCCTATCTGCTTTAACTTAAACCTTTAATTAGTAAGCTTTCTTCGCACAGTTCATATTAGTAAACCTCCACAAAAAAACAATGTCCTGCCCTCAAATCTATTCTCATCACCATTTTAAAAAAAAATAAGCTTTGCGTCTTGAAAATTATCACCTTCACTTTAACCTACATCTCCACACCAAAAAGCTGTTCAATCAACGCCATGAATCAAACCCTCTTCCAATTACGAGGAAAATCAGTGCAGTCAAGTCCCTTCACGTACCCAGGAGCCGAGTCTTCTCATTCCACACCATCTCCGCCAGAACCTAATGGTCCTCCCAGTTTTCCAGGCCAATCTGTCGATGCCATTTTCACCAGCAAAGTCTATCCCAAGATTTCATGAACCCAACCACCCTGGCCCAAGACATCCACTCAGGTCCACATTGTTGGTGGCGTGGGATACTTTGCAGCGCCTGTTCCTCGGCGATTTTTTTTTTTTTTACATCTTTCTCCTCTTGTACAATACTGAGGCAATGTATGTCGCAAAAAAAAAAAAAAAAAAAATCGAGAGAGATCATTAAGTACAAAAAACATCATAAATCGCCATGAAAAAGACGCTACAAAACCGACCTCAGTCTGACCCACACAATACATACAGCTATTTCTAATCTCACAGCAGTCAACCCCCACCTATACAATCCAGTCGGTGTGAAAGCCTTTACCTAACCCCATTTCGCACCTAAACCAGTAAATCCATCGTGAATCCATGACATTCACTCATTCCCCTCTTATACCCATTCTTCCATCCTCAGGGGAGTCAACCCTGGCTCCAATATTCATCCTGCACGCAAACCTTTTATTTTCCACTTCCATCTCCTAACCAATCTTAATTTAACATCTAACACTTCCCCGCCTTTCCATCAGCTGTCAAAAGGTTTCCAACTCCATCTCATACAACCCACCTGCCCCAGCCTCAAGCACCTCACGAGGGATTATCAGGTCAAAAAATAAGAATCCCAAGCAAACCAACTCTATGTAGCCTACGCTTCAGTCTGCACGCGGCCTGATCTTCAACTCCATCTCACACAACCCAATTTCCGCAACCTCAAGTACTTACAACACGAAGACTTTTATTTACTCAATGCACCTGGAACCCCTGCCTTACCACATCCACCATAACTTCCCAGTGCAGCCTATACTTCGGCCCACCCTCGATCTCCAATCCCCAACCCCATCTCACACAACCCAAACCAATTTCCCCCAACCTCACGCACCAGACCTCCAGCCTGACTAACCAGCCAGGCCCCTGCACGCACGCCCGCCGCTTCCTCGTTATTGAATTAGAAGGTGACTCTTACTGGGCCGACCCGACACTAAATCATCCTTCCGCTGGCTGGCTGGCTGGGAGGCAAAGAGTGAGAACGTGGAAGGAGGAGGGGGAAGATGAGAGGGAAGCGGAGGGAGAGAGGAGAGGGAAGCTGAGGGAGAGAGGAGAGGGAAGCTGAGGGAGAGAAGGAAAGATGACAGGAGGAGGAGAGATGAGAGGGAAGCTGAGGGCGAGATGAGAGGGAACCTGAGGGAGAAAAGGGAAGATGATATGAGGAGGAGAGATGAGGGGGGGGTGAGATGAAAGGGAAGCTGAGGAAAAGGCGGGTGAAGATGAGAAGGATGATGAGGGAAAGAGGAATGAACATGAAGGGGATGCCTAAGGAGAGAGGAGGGAAGATGAGCGAGGTAGGAGGGAAGCTAAGAGAGGAAGGGCGGAACTGAGAAAGGAGGAAAGCTATGAGAAAGGGAAGGAAAGATGTGGCAGAAAGGTGTGGGAAGACAATGGTTAGGAAAGGAATAAAACAGGTAGAAAGGGATAAAAAAGCAGCATGTCAAAAATGGAAGTGAGAAGGAGATACAAAAAAGTACGAGGAAAGATACCAGCACTAAAGCTAAATATACTGAAAGAGGATGAGAGAGAAGGATGAAGAATCAAAAGTGGGATGTGGAGAGGAGGTTGATAAATGTTTGAAGTCAAGAAACTGAGAGGAGGCGGGTGTGGTGGGCCTGGGAAAAAGATGACGGACATTGTAAGGCACGAAAATGAGGGGAGAAAGGTGTGGAGGGATTACGAGAACGAAGACAGATAAACAGAGGAAGATAAGAAACTGAAGAATGGGACGATGTGGTGGGCTTCAGAGACGGACAGATAAGTACTGGAAGGCAGAAAACTGAAGGAAGGAGGTTGTGGACGAACTGAGAAAGGAAGGTAGATGTTGGAAGGCAAGAAACTGAGGGAAGGAGAGTGTGGAGGGAGGGAGCGACCGCAGGAAGAGGCAGATGCTGAAGTCGACTTGGGGATTAGGTGGCGGGAAAAATTACAGAGGATACATGATGGAGGGATGGTGGGTGCGTTGGAGCAGTTGGTGATGGAGGGATCTGTGCTGCGTTGGAGGGGCAGCCTAGGTACTTGATGTAGGTGTAGTACTTTGGAGAGATGAGAGATGCTTGGATGGGATGAGGGGTGTGTAGGAGGCATGATAGGTGCGTTGGAGAGGTAGTCAGGTGACGGAGGGATGAGAATCATGCGCTGAAGGGATGGCAGGAGCACTGGAGGAATCACTGGAGCTCTGGACGGATGACAGGTGAGTAGAAGTGAAGTGCGTTGAACGGGCTGGTGACAGAGGGAAGTGGGTTGTACTAAAGGGGTTGGTGATGGAGGGAGGTGAACTGCACTAAAAATCGTGGGATGTAGTATGGTAATGGAGGGATTGGAAATGGAAGGACGTGGGGTGCCTTAAATGGGTGCGTAACGAAGATGGAATGCGGCATGCGATGGATGGGTATGTGATGGAGGGATGTGGGATGCGTTGGACGTGTGGTCCATGATGGAGGGAGGAACGGTGTGTCATGGAAGGATACAAAATTGTGCCTAATATTCACCTCTTTTATTTGTTACTGGTACTTTTTCCATGCGGCTAAGAATCCTAACTTGGGAGAGGCTTTTCATACAATGCGTTAGAGAGAAGAGTGACGAACATGCCTGTAAGTGTTAAGTAAACGCAACGAAATAATAGACTTTTGTCCCCAACTATACATAAAACGATTATGTGTAGCTTGATGAATCTCACGAGATAATGATAAGACAACGGTTACTGAGGAAGGAGAGACGGTAACTTAGAAACTACTAGTAACTGGTGCTAGAATTTTTAATAACGTACCGGTAAACATTTATCTGAACTTAACTGACTAATATAAGTAGTAGCAATAATAATAATAATAATAATAATAATAATAATAATAATAAATAATAATAATGATAATAATAATAAAATAATAATAATAACTGCCACAGGCCTACGTGCAAACCCGTGTCATTAAGGCGTAGTGCGGAATAATGTGTTCTAATTGGCAAAATAATTAAGAATTGGCAAAATAATTATATAATCTGTAGAAAGATATGGAGGAACCTCTTGAATCGCTGAGGAAAATATACGAGAAACCTTAATCTTCAGCATGGAAGGGTTAAGTGGATGAATGCAGGAAGGACGGGAGGGCAGCTTGACGTGCTGGAAGGGAGACGGTGATGAGCTGCGCTAAGAGGGGCTTGAAGGCGTTTTTGTCCTCGCCCACCCTGGATGAAACTCTGGGATCGGGCGTCTGGTACAGTATTAGATAATTGATAAATATCCGTTAATTACTCTTGCTAAATATTCAATCACAGGTGTGCTGGTGAGGTGGATGAGGTATAACGCCAGGTACAGGTGGTTTGGTGGAGGGTGTTAAGGAGTGGGTAGTGGGTAGGAAATGAGTTGGCCATTGGTAAAGATAGACGGTACTGGGTCTTATTTTTTAAGAGGATAAACGAGTCTCTCTAACACTATTATCACAGATTGCATTGCTTTGTTCTGTTTTTATTTTCACTTTATTATTCACTCTAGCTGTGAAGTGTTAGGTAGTGAATGAAAGAAAAATCATAACCTAGTAATCTAATACACAACTCTGGCACAGAAAAGTATTTCAATGGACTTACTATAACAAGACGTGGTAGCTGTAGAACTGCAAATACAGTGTGGTAATATGCACCGTGGTAGACCACGCTAGCAAGAAGCGGCCGGGAACGCAGCAACAAGTCATAATGCAGGTCGGAGCGGCAACGGTGAGGGGGAGAAAATGAACTAATAATCGCGGAGAGGGTGGACGTGGTGGTTACTGCATTAGTTATGTGCAAGTTATTAGCCCAGGCCCGCCGGGAGGAGGAACGCCTCGACAAATTTCACCCTCGGCGCCGGTTTCCTACCGATCTGCCGACCTGCCAAATAGCCTGTTACTCATCTGGTTCTTGCCTGCCACCTACTTGCCCACATACCTTCTGCCTCACCTATCATGCCCGCCTCTCTGCCTGCTTCGCTACCCAGCAGCCAATACACATTACCAGGTTATTGAGCCTCACATCGGCGTCCCCTTCGTTCCACTTCATCCACCCGGACTCCCAGATCCAAATTTCCAGTCCTTCACTTAATTCTACCTGATTATCCAGATCCACATCGCTAATTCCTACATGTATTTGTAAAAAAAACACGAATTCGTAGTCAACCAACCCATTCATTATTAACCAACCAATTCACATCCAATATCCTCTCTCACAAAACCAAATTCGCAATCCTTCATTTAATTTTACCACATTATCCAGGCTCATATCACTAATTCCTATCTAAATATAAAAAAAAGAGGGGGATGGGGATCCAGAGTCGATCCAAAATCAACCAACACATTCATTATTAACTATCCTCTTCATATCCATTCTCCCGTCTTACTAACCATTTCATCCTCTTCACCCATCTTTTTCACCGCCTCGACTCCTCGCCTACTTCAACATTCTTTTCACTCTCATTCCCTCTTACCCATCTTCCTCACTTACTCTTCCAATCAACCTTACCTCTCCAGCATAAGTCGTCCTCTCAGCTCCTCTGTTTCTATTCTCCCCCGTTTTCCCTATTCCTTCTCCTTTCCTCTTCCTTCTCCTCTTTCCTTTCTC
Organism: Coenobita brevimanus; assembly: GCF_032717465.1. Taxonomy (NCBI): domain Eukaryota; kingdom Metazoa; phylum Arthropoda; class Malacostraca; order Decapoda; family Coenobitidae; genus Coenobita; species Coenobita brevimanus. The sequence continues at coordinate 32,274,653 of NC_137049.1, forward strand.
CTCTTCGTCTGCTCTCCCTTTCGTCTACTGTATTAATTTTTCTTTATCTAAACCTTCCTTCTCTTCTTTGCTTACCGACATCATACCCTAAAAAGATAGAACCCGAAAAAAGCAGGCCTTTAGGCCCCCCTCTTCCTACTGTACCCTATTCCCACTCTCGTCTCTGTTTTCTTCCTTCCCTGTTTCCTCTTTCCCTAATTCTCCCTCCTACATGAACCTCACTCAACATCACACACACGCACACAAAAAAAACGTGAGTCTCTCTCCCATTCGTCTTCCCCTATTTTTTCCCACTCCCCATCCCCCTCCATCTTTTTTCATCCCTCTATATCCCTCCACCTCCCCCCTTACCCCAACACAACACGCCTTCCTACCCTCTTCTTCCCAGTTCCCTCTTTCCCCTTCCCCTTATTCTCTCCCTTCCATGACCCACACACAACAGCTCCATAACAGAGGAAGTCTCCCTCATCCTTCTCTATCCCCTCGTTCTCTCTCCTTGTCTTTTCCTATCCCTCCAATGATCCCTAACGAACAGTACCAAAAAACAGGCCTCGCAACCCTCTTCTCTTTCCCTTTTTTTTCTTTTTCTTTTTTTTATCAGTCTCTTCTTCACTCTTCCATTTTCCCCTCCTCCCTTGACCACACCTCATCTTGTTTCTTTCTTATTTCTTCCCAATTAACTCCTTTCCTCTTTCTTCCCGATTCCCTCTCTCTCCCTCCCTTTATCTTTCTCTTAAGTTCCCTTCCGCTTTCCTTTTTCTTCCCAATTCCCTCCCTCACCCCTCATCCTTCTCTACTCCCTCTCCCCCTCTGCCCCGCCGCCCTGACCCCCACACAACAGCACCAGGAAACAGCGGGCCTCCATTTCCATCAAAGGAATGTCCCGCCGCAGGTCCGCTCGCAGTTCACTGATTCGTTTTCCGTGTTCCGAGACTGTCGCAACCCGGACCGACACCCTCTCTCGTTTTATTTCTCCGACGAACCCATCCACCATCCACCCATCACGCACCACTGAAAGAATGTGTGTGTGTGTGTGTGTGTGTGTGTGTGTGTGTGTGTGTGTGTGTGTGTGTGTGTGTGTGTGTGTGTGTGTGTGTGTGTGTGTGTGTGTGTGTGTGTGTGTGTGTGTGTGTGTGTGTGTGTGTGTGTGTGTGTGTGTGTGTGTGTGTGTGTGTGTGTGTGTGTGTGTGTGTGTGTGTGTGTGTGTGTGTGTGTGTGTGTGTGTGTGTGTGTGTGTGTGTGTGTGTGTGTGTGTGTGTGTGTGTGTGTGTGTGTGTGTGTGTGTGTGTGTGTGTGTGTGTGTGTGTGTGTGTGTGTGTGTGTGTGTGTGTGTGTGTGTGTGTGTGTGTGTGTGTGTGTGTGTGTGTGTGTGTGTGTGTGTGTGTGTGTGTGTGTGTGTGTGTGTGTGTGTGTGTGTGTGTGTGTGTGTGTGTGTGTGTGTGTGTGTGTGTGTGTGTGTGTGTGTGTGTGTGTGTGTGTGTGTGTGTGTGTGTGTGTGTGTGTGTGTGTGTGTGTGCGCGTGTGCGCGCGCGCGCGCGCGTGCGTGCGTGTCCTTTCCGAATAAGATTGTTAGGTATTGAGTTTATGTGCTAAATTGTGTGCGAGTAATTTAGCAGATGTGCAAATCAGCCTGGTGTGCGTATGTGTGCGAGGCGGGTACTGGGGAAGACAGGTCTGGTTCCCTCCACGGTAAGGCCACAAGGAATTTTAGTGGCAAGTCCATCCAGCCATCCGGACACTTGACAGATCCGACTGACAGACCCGGCCACCCTCATAAACGAAAATATATCGGTCTAGCCCCCACCCCCAACACACACACACACACACACACACACACACACACACACACACACACACACAAAACCAGTGTAAATTACATCAGTATACATTACACCGCCTATTACATAGATATACAGACAGACAGACGGATAAAGACAGGTACTGTATATAGACTGACACAGACAGACGGGCTGACAGAGATAGATGGACAGACATACAGGCAAATAAATACAAAGATAAATATACAGATATAGGTACAGGTACATACAGACAGACAGTACCTACATACATGCATAGATATTTACGCACATGGACGGACACAGAAAGACAGACAGATAGCAAGTCTAGACAGTTAAATAAATAAACAGACAAAAGACAGACATAGACAGAAACAGCGTAGGTATATTCAGAGACCTAAATACAAACATAGCCTATTATCGTGACAAGGGTATGAAAAATGGACCATATTCCGAATTTATAAATTGTTTGCGCCAATAAATAAGTACACACAACATTTTGCATACACATGTGGACGATAAATACCATCGCCATTTGTGACAGGGAAAAAGGGAGCAATAACCAGACTGGGTACTGTCAAACATTTTTGCGACAGAGTGGGCCAACTGGCTGAGTAAATCTGCCTTTTATTAACATCATATTTATCACTGTAATAAATATAAAATTCCCTCGCAATATCACTGAAATATTGAAATAAAACTTTTAACTAATACTGACTACTGCATACTCATTCCAGCCATTTAATAGAGTCAATCACAACCTCAAACACATTATTTCGCAAGGCGATAGGCGCCATTCACTTAAATATTATATGGTTTATTAATATTTTTTCAAGACACGAGTGTCAGGGAGCCAAGGTATCGCAACTTAACCCTCTGGCCATGAATTATCTCCTTTTAAATTTTTAAAGACTAATAACAAACGTTTGTACTGTGCTCAAGAGAAACCAAGGGCACCTAAAACATTAAAAACTGTCACACTAATTAAAGTTTTGGTCAAACAGAGAGGACTTCTTATTTCATTCGAGCATGCGACGGACGATATTATTCAGCTCATACACACCCACTTCAAAGACTTCATTTCTTCAAACTCATTATTGTATCTAATATGCTTACCATTATCAAATATAGATCTGTATAAAAATATGCATATAAAGTAAACGATCATCGGCACATACAGGTTACCTTCGTTTGTGTTCACGGTCAGGAGTGAAGCCGGGGGTTGTATTCTAAGTGGTTCCAGAGATTTCGTGTCACCTCTTCCTCAGCTATTTGTTCTGCCTATTACACCTTCTTACCCCTGTTTATGTTAGTGATTCAAACTATGTCGATATTAACCCTAAAATACTAAACTTGGGTATAATATACCCGATGAGTATGTACTGGGACCCTCAGCACCCTCAGGCTTCCCCGAGTACTCAAGGAGGTAGGTCACGTCGTGCTGCTGCTTGGCTGGGAATTCCCCATAGTGATGGGTTCGGGTATAGTGTACCCGAGTTTAGTGATAACCGACCAGTGACATACTTGGGTATATTATACATGGGTTTGGTGCTAATAACCCCCTTGGAGCAGTGAAGTGCTTGGAGGGGTTTGGGGAAGTTTGGGGTAATTTGGTGTTTTGTGTGTGTGTGTGTGTGTGTGTGTGTGTGTGTGTGTGTGTGTGTGTGTGTGTGTGTGTGTGTGTGTGTGTGTGTGTGTGTGTGTGTGTGTGTGTGTGTGTGTGTGTGTGTGTGTGTGTGTGTGTGTGTGTGTGTGTGTGTGTGTGTGTGTGTGTGTGTGTGTGTGTGTGTGTGTGTGTAACACTTCAAGGAACCAGCCTGTACAAAGACAAAGATGCCAATTCTTCGGTGGAAAAAGGCTCACACTAACCAATCCAAGATCAGCAAAGAAGCCTGAGCACTCTGCGACCGACAGACAGGAGGTCACAAGAAATAAAGAACATGTGTATATATCCACAGACAAAAATGTTGGAAGAGTGTGGTGTGTTGCAACCCAAGCGTTTCCGAGGTACACCACACCGGGGCCACCACCCAGCTAATCCTCACCTGACCTCCACAGATCACCCCGAGACACTCACCTGGCCACACACACACACACCGTCACCCCTCATTAGTACTCACATCACTACCCACACAACACACTGGGACAGCATCACTCGAATACTATCTCCCTCCTCACCAAACATTCACATTCTGGCTGTAAAGACTCACTCTCAGCCGAATACAATCGTCTGGCATTAGCTGGAATAAAATACTACTGTTGTCCAACCCATGCGACTATTACCATTCTCAGGCTCCTACGACTCACTCAGCCCAATGAAATCATCTCAAAATACTAAGAGTTGTCCCACCCATGACAGCGTTAAATAATTAAAAAAAAACAGTTAGGCCTAATTTTTTATGAAAATAATTATAGCCTTCTCTAAGAAATTATCACATTGGTGCTAAACATCTGCTCACAACTCCCACCGTCCCTTGTTAGTGCTTCAAAAGAGTACTTACATAGTCCTAAGAAAAGAGATATAATTGGGGGTAAAAATGAACCTCAAACAACATCTTATATACATATACATGCATACCACACTATCACAGCTTAAAGAAAAAAAAAAAATAGCCGGAAACACTGACCTCGCTACTCACACAACCCTATAGAATTCAACATCGACCAATATATAAATCTGAAGAATCATCAAAATGACAAAAAAGCAACCAGTACAAATTAAACTAGGGAACAGACTTGTGACAGTCTCAAGCACTCTACACGAACTTAAAAAAAAAAAAAAAAAAAAAAAAAAAAAAAAAAAAAAAGGCACTCCAGGAATTCAAAAATAAAACAAGTACCATACGCCAAGAACTGAATAAAAAAAACACAAAACCAAACACAATAAACTTTACTGCGGTGAGGATTAAGATAAAACTGACGTTCGACTAGCCCGGACCAGCTTAGTAAACAGAGGGATGGGTGGGAACACGAGTGCGCCGCTCCTGACCACAAAAGCAATATGTAAGGATAGGATCGGCCCAGCAGGGGGCTTATGAGAAGGCGGCCAGTCAGGGAAACAGAGCACGGTGGTGATGACGGGGGGTTCTTTTTCATTTTCATTTTTTTACATTTATTTGTTATTTTGGGGGGTTTGGGGAGTGACTGATTTCCTGATAGTTCTGTGAGGAAAAAACAACCAGGGCGATGAGGTGTTTATTTTTCTTATTTAATTTTTTTAGCTTTTTCTTATTTATCTATTTATAACTATTTCTGGGGAGTTGGGTTACTGTTTTCTTGAGACTAACCGAACTGTCATCCGAAAATATGGGAAACGGAAAAGAGTGGTGAAAAGGGGGTGCAGTTTTGTACTAAGGTATAAATTAAGCAGTATCATTTCCCCACTCCACAGCTCGCTGAGAGTGGGCATGGCCGGAGGGTCATGACCAGAGGCTTTACCTCCTTAATTCTTCGCTGTTCCCTAGTGATTCAACAAGCTGGGAAGGCAAGAAAAACCTGCACCTCTACGGACGGTTTCAGAGAAAGCGCTGTCAAGCAACCAGGTCCGTCTGGAAGCGTTACAGAAAACTGCTTCAGGACTATGGTATTGCTACAGAAACTATGGCCTTAATTGCCCTTGCTGTGAACCTCTAGGAGTGAGGCCGCAAACTGCAATTTTTCTGTGCTTGTTTTATCTTTGAGGGTCGGGGGATGGGACTACAGACTTTGATTCTTCGGCATAACTTATCTCTAATCTTCATTTATAATCCCGATCCTTTATTCTTTTACCTCATACTTCTACGTACGCCCCAGCTCTCATTTCTTTATATGCACGAAATCTTTCTTCTTACCATTTGTTTTCCTTGCCATTCATCATTCTCCCTTCATGGCCATCTACTCCACGATTAATGGGTCTGGCTATACACACACACAGACACCGTAAACAGACGGAACCCCTCTTCATTTTCTTACACCCAATATTTCACCTCTACCACTACTTTTGTCTTCTTGTCAAACATTCCGACATATACCGTACTTCTCTGTTATCGAAATGGTCTTCACTTTCACAATATTCTATCCAGCCCTCCAGCGTCGTATCATTCATGTGCTCTGAACAAACCTTCTAAGTTTAATTTCAGCATCCCCTTCTCCAAATCTTCGAATGTGTAGTCTTCCTCCAAATCAGTCTTCAATCTATTTCCCATTTCTACACAGGCTTTCTTTTTTCTTTCTTTTAATCCCATTTTTTTTTTTTTCAAGCGTACTGATATCTCTCCCATGAGTATAAAACATTTAATCAATTTCTTTATATCGGGGTGTCTGACTCATTCGTAATTCTGCTTTCCATAATTCCATTTTGTTCTACCTCAACTTTCATCCTAATCCTTCTCTCTCTCTCTCTCTCTCTCTCCCCGCATCTGCTCCACCTTTCTCTCCATCCTTCGATAACTTCCGATTTACAAGACCAGATATGATCAAGTTACCTGTCTGCTGCTTGAGCCATCGTGCTGGGATTACCGTGTGTTATTAGTATGCAGGATCCTCGCTCCAGTAAGCCCACCAAAATTGCACTGCGAACTCCCTGAACGAAATTTCTCATATCGGTAAACACCCATGAAGCCAGAAACAGTGAAGCTTCCAATTAGTTTCGCATCATCCCCCCTCCATCCCCTACTCTAACTTCCCCCTTCCCCTCCCCTCTTTCACTTCCCCCTTCCCCTCCCCTCTCTTTCACTTCCCCCTCCCCCGTCCCACTTACTCCCCACTCCCCCCCTTTTACATTTCGGGCTAATCTATTCGCGATACATTTTTGGTCGGGGCGGATCCTCCAAGTGCTTAACTATGTACCACTCCTAGCGTGACGAGTTTCTGGCAGATCAGCTTTACCTCCTTAATTCTTCGCTGTTCCGTGGCGATTCAACAAGCTGGGAAGGGAGCCAAAACCTGTATCTCACTCAAAGCATCTTTGCTACTTATGAAACATAGACAGGGGAGAGGAAAAAAAGGGTTCGTGTGGGCTAACAGAAACCTGACTCTCACGCAAAATATCTTTGCTACTTAAGAAACAAAGAAAAGAAAAAGTGTTCGTGTTGGTTAACAGAAACCTAACTCGCGCTATGAGTATCTTTGCTGCTTATGAAACTGAGAAAAATAAAAAGTGCTCGTAAAGGATAACACAAACCTAACTCTCCTTCGCAGTATATTTATTACATATGAAACACAAAGTCAGGGGAGAGAAAAGTGTTCATATAGGCCAGCAAAAATCTAACTCTCACTCACAATGTCTTAGCTACTTATAAAACAGAGAGAAGGGGAGGGGGGGGATTGCTCGTATAGGCTACCTACGCCAAACACATGAAGCCAGTGAAAATGCTACGCGATTCCAGTACTTGGATGTTCTCACCAATCCCTACCTATCTTAGTGAAACCCAAAGATAATCGAGAAAAATTATGACCCATCAAGATAATTAACAATCTGAATTCGACACTCATTAAACAAACTAAGAAGTAAATTATAAATAAATACACTATATCTATCTATCTATCTATATATAATGGCATCGCTACTCCAGTGCTTTCGGCCTTTGAAACAAGCTGTGTAACCGGTATGGCCTGTAAACAAATGATGTACTAGATGCTGGACATCGACTATGACCTGTTCCCGAGATCCAGGAGTCCACCCACATACCAACAGAAGACTCCTCCATTACCTGATGACCTATTTCCTAGTCTATTCTTGCTGCTATCACACAATTCAGTTCAGCTTTAGGATACATTATTCGAACTAGTTAAGTCATGTACTGCCCTCACTAACATCTTCGTTATTAGCCATTATCCCGAAGTGGAATAAAATCGCCTGGAGATAGGAAGAACTTAAGAGAAAAAAAATGCGCCAAAGAGGTGAAAGAATTAAACATAACCACCTGAATACTTAGGCTGTCACATACGGGACTACAGTTCTTTCACCTTAAGCTGGCAGAGCTTTTGTCCTTTTGCTTCTTATATTCTGTATCCCTCTGGCAGAAAAAGACAATACTACGACTTATTACCATTTCAAGGCATTTCCTCGCGACTAGCACCACATTCTAGTGTTCATCTGTTACAGCTCAGCATTCTGTCCGTAGAGATGGGTAAATTTTAGACAGCGTAAAAGAGAAGAGGATACAGTTTCAGTTATGCCGCATTCAAGTCTGGAACAGCGTCAGTGTGTGGTACGGATCTGGCAGTTGGTGCACCTGACAACCTGGGCGCATTCACGTGTTTGATGGTGGGCCTAATAAGAATGAACAGGTATGCCTATCTATTATTATTATTACGGTATTATTATTATTATTATTATTATTATTATTATTACAAAGTGTCCAGCGAACAGCCGGAAGTACTATCAGTAGAAATAATTGTGAATAAACCTTGACATCCACAGCTGAGACAGAAGAAAAGTAAAACTAAAATATTTTAAAATAAAGGAAAATAAGAGGCTGAGAATGCAAACACAAACATGGAAGGTGAAAGACGAACAATACAATAAATTTATCGATACGTACAGTAACCAGGATGCATGAATACAGGAAAGATTAGTTATAGACAGTTGATAGATACAGTCCATTCGGTTTCAACTGACAAAGGTCCATAACCTCCTTCAGCACAGTTGATGAGAGGTGTAATTAGACCGGTGTATGAGTTTGATTAATAACCAGGAAAATTCCTTCCTACCTCGATCAAATTTCATGCAATCACGACTTAAAATTCTAAGTTGTTTGTAGTGGCTTGGTTTTGTTAGATGAAAACATTATGGTAGTGAGACCCCTGCTTCCCGTTGATGCTTTCCTGGGTTCAAATGTGGCCAACTGTACATTGGTATGGCCGGCTGATGTGGTCACCATCCATGGCGTGCCCTGGCTCCCCAATCCTCCATTATCGACGACCATCTCTGACCATGATGACAGCGAAGGGCGTGATGGACGGGGCTTTATCTCGGACTGGCAGAAGACCCCCAGTAAGGGAACACACACGGGTCGCTGCACCTATCGTCTCTCCTCTCCTCTCGCGGCCTCGAACCACGACCTGCGGTGTATATGCATGTCTAATCGCCTCCCATCCCACTCTCTCTCCCCTGCTATCCCCAGAACCTCGCCTCCCACTCTCTCTCTCTCCCCAGCTATCCTCAGGTTCATGCCCCAGCGTTCAGAGTTCGCCTATTCTCCTCCAGTCACCCCACATCTTCTGCTTCTCCATTTCACTACTGTAACCTTGTACCGGTAATCGTTTCTTCATTTGTTTTCTTTCTCTCCTCTTTTACCTTTTGATATCTCTCTTACGGTATCTCTGTATTCTCCTCCTTGTTTATAGATTTAGTTATTCTCGATCATTTCATCTTCCTTTTTCTCCTTCCTTTCCGAAACTCCATCATTCCTTTTATCCTTCGTACTCTCCTCTTCCCTCTTGCAATGTTCCCTCTAGTCTCTTCACTCCTCTTCTCTTCTAGTTTTCCTCTTTTTCCTCAGCCACTTTTTTTTTTTTTTCATTTCCATTCTCTTATCCGCTTTTCCCTATTCGCCTTGACCTCCAACGTTTTCGCTCTTACTTCTTTGCATTTCTACTCTCCCTCTTTCGTGTCCTCCAACAATCTCGCATCCTGCATCCTATAAATTCCTTCAAGTCTCCCCACAATCGTTCACTCCGTTTTCCTATCATCTTCATTATTTTCCACTCTTCTCCTTTCCCTTCTTCGCTGTCCACCTTAACTTTCCACTCTTCTCTTCTGCTGCTCCCTCCCAATCTTCTCTCCTTATACCCTTCAGTCTCCTCTTCCGTCCCTCTCCTCTCCTACCTAGTTCCCTCCTCTCTACTCCTCCATCCCATGTTCTGACCCACCTTCCCATCTCTCCTTCATTCCCTCTCCTCTCCTAACTTCTATTCCTTCCTCTGTTTTCCCAGGCTTACCTTTCATCATCTCTCGTACATTGAAATCCCTCCTCCATCGTCCGCTGCTCTCTCCACTCGCCTCCCAGTAACTGCTCCGTTCCTTCTCTCCTACAACCTCTTAATCCCATCTCCAATAATTCCTCATCTCTCCTCCAGCTTTCTAATCCCTCCTGCATTGCCCTCTTTTTCACTCGCTCTCCTCTTCCACGTCCAGATCTCCTTCATCGTCCCCTCTTTTCGTCTACTTTCTAAACCCTCCTACACGTCCCCTTCTTCACTCCCTCGCCTCTTCCGACTCCCAGCTCCTCCACCGACCCCTCTTCTCTACATTCTAATCCCTCCTTGACGGTCCCTTTCTTCACTCCCTCTCCTCTTCCGCCTCCAAGTCTTTTCCATCGATCCCTCTTCTCTCCTCCCTTCTAATCCCTCCTACACCGTCCCCTACTTCACTTTCTCTCCTCTTCCACCTCGCAATCTCCTCCACCGTCCTCTCTCTCTGCCTTCTAATCCTTCCTACACCGTCCCTTCCTTCACTTCTAAACCCCTCCTACCTTCTAATCCCTCCTCTACCGTCCTTTCCTTCACTCCCCAATCTCTCTCACCTTCTAATCTTTCCACGACCGTCCCATCCTCCACCTCCCAATCTCCTTCAGCATGCCTCTCCTCTCCTCCCAGTCGGCCGCTGCTCACCAAGCCCGGCCTCCCGCTCGGCCCAGGTCCCAATGACAGCTCTGCTCCATCATAATGCTCGTCCCGGCCCGGCCCTAATGATACGCAATTATCCCGGAAATTAATAAGCCAATGAAAGACAGGTTTTATCCCCGGCAATTGTTGATAACCGCGGCATTAACTCGAGGGAGGCCCGGGCAAAACTAGTTCCCTGATCCTCCCCTCTCTTGTCCCTATGGTGGTCGTGGTGGAGCGCCGCACACATGTACACACAGACACAAACCACACGAGAAAGTCTCGGGGATGATCCAGGTAACTATCCACACACACACACACACACACACACACACACACACAGAATTCGATGTGTAGGGGTACGAATTAGGCTACACAGTCCTGTACATTTAAAGACAGATGACCGGCCTAAGTCTCCTGATGGCATTACATGAGTTAAAAACCTCCACTCACTACTGGGGGATCGAACCTATGCACGGCCGTCACTCCGACTGGGGCACTCTAACCACTAAACCACCAGACGCCAAAAAGAATATATAGGTGCGGAAATGACAGACCTAACGTGACTAGCTTGGGATTAATACGAAAAATGAAAACGCACGAAAAAATGGCAAGGGAAATGACTAGAAAACATTGCAGTGCCGTAAGAAAATGTCACAAAAATCTTATGGTAGTAGGTAAAGAAGAAAGAAAGAAAAAGAGAAAGGATTGCAAAACAAGAAGGGAAAACGTTAAAAATGTGATGGTAATTTGTGGGGAAAAAAAAATGAAAAGACAAAGCCACGAAGGAAAATAAAAATAAAACATGAGCAGGATGTACGATCTGATATACTGTACAAGACGGAATGAAGTTTGGAAAGAAAGGACTTAAACTCAGCAAGTTAGGAAACAGCTACTCACAGGAAGAGAACCACTGTGAAAAACAAAGGAAAACGTTATGAGGAAAAAAAAATATATACAAAATGTGACACACAAGAGTATACTGTGTGACTGAGAAAGGAAGGGAAAAGACAGTGAGAGGGAGGCGAAAAGACTTTGAGAGGGAAGGGAAAAGGGAGCGACAGAATGGGAAAGGCTGTACAATGGAAAAGGAAAAATGTTAAGGGAGGAAGAGGTTATGACAGGGCGAGATGGAAAGGAAAGGGAAAATGTTATAAGAAGGAAGAGAGGGGTGAGAACTGGAGAAGGGTATGAGAAGGAAAGGGGAAATGTTATGAGAATGAAAGGGAAATACGTTGAGATGGAAAGAAGTGTTATGAAGAGAAAAGGCTATGAGAGGGGTGATAAGGGGAGGGGGGGGAGAGTAAGGCGGGGCCGTTCCCAGGGGCGACACGTGGCAGTAGCGAGGGTAGTGAGAGTCACGACCTATGACACATGTCCCTTGGGGTGGGTCGTCGGGTCTGAGAGGCGGCATACGCACACCCACTAAGGAATGTAATGTCACGCACCCACGCTCACCAAGGAACAGGCACACCCACATCGCACACATCCAGCCTCACACTATTCACATGCCTCCATTCACAGTCTATCCATGCCAGTTATGAAAAATGCACCCATTCTCACATCTACGACCATATCGCTCCCACACCCACACTGGCTTCTCAGAAACCCACACCCACACCCAAAATCTACCCATACCAGTACTTAAAGATATACCTGAATAAGTCTTATTCTCACACCTACAATCACATCGCATACCGTACAAATCCATACTACTCACCTACCCATATTTACACCCACATCCACAGTCTATCCACACCAATATGCACCCTTAATCACACCTTCACATATACGGTATCCATGCTCATACACAACAGCCATACACAAACCGGAACCCACACCCACCCAAACCCAAACCTCAACCCTCCCATTCCCACATTCAGAATTACTTATACCTACAACCACATTCATGCTTGTAAATTCAGCAGTCCCATCCGCTCCCCTTCTCTCCATATCAGCAGCAGTTTTCTCTCCTCCTTCCCTTCCATTCCCTCCTCCGCCGTTCCTTTACCCTCTTTTCTCCTCTTTGTCTCTAGGCCTACATTCTTCTTTACCGTTCCTCCCCACTTTCTCTATGCATGCACCCAATTTTCTTCCGCCATTTCACCCACCTCTCTTCTCCGCCATCCTTACACACCTCAGTCCTCTCTAGTCCTCCATTCCCATCCGTCCACCCCGGCCTTTCCTTCCTACCCTGTGAGGTCGAGTGAAAGGAGGAAGGTGGAGAGGAAAGGAAGAGTTGAGCCAACCTGTTGCACAAATAGCTCCTCCACCCCCCCACCCACATACACCCACCCACCCACATACATCTACATATACCCACACATCCAACCACCAAACCACCCACATACGCCCCCCCCCACCCCCACATACACACAGGCCACACAGGCACGCACGCCCACGCGTTTACAATCTGCATTGCAGCATGTACGGTATACTAGCAGGAATGTTAACTTGTCCTTAATATTATAGTCACGTACAAAAATAAAGTTCACATACATTAATATAACATTTTCCCAAATGATCAAAAAACAGCAACAAAATGAGGACACAACAAAGACCCCGCCAAGCAAGGCTCACACATCAACAAGCAGCAAACAAGATGGCGGAACCTAAAGAAAATGCTCTTAGATGGCGCGCCCCTAACCCCCCCCCCCACACACAACCACCATTGCCTCAAGCCCGCACACCTCCACTTCCATCCTCCCACGCTTACACCGAGACATCTACTCCACCCTCCCTCTACAACCTCACCAGCTGCAACTCCTTACTACTACTTCTCAGCCAATCACGACAACGCACTCGTCCCAGTCGATGACACACCCAGCTATCAACATGCTTAAGTATTGCCTGCACAGCTCCACACCCCACCAACGAACGGTCACCCCCCCCCAACATCCACGTCATTACATATACCCCCTAACTGCTCCACACCCGCCACTCTCCCACCACCACGACAACAAGATCGATGCGCACTTGAAATAAAAACGTCCAATTGGCGCTGAGGAAGGAAGGGGTGTGGTAGTGTTGTCGTCCCGGGGTGCACTGACACCTACGTCTAAGTCAGCCCTTACAGTCCCCTCTCTAACTCGATTCTTTCTCTTCCCAACATTGGTCTCATTATTAGGGGTTTCTTTTTAACTGCCTAGGGACGGTATTACCTCCAGGACGCCAGACATAAAAGCAAAAACACAGCATGAAATTAGAGCAAATAAGTCTGCAAATAAATTCACACTGAGCAACCCAGACACTCAATTTATTCGTCATGGACACTAGGAAAATAGCTTAATCGAGCATGCCTGTATGCGGCCCTCCCTCCCCCATTCCGTCCCCTCCCTCTCCCCCTCCGTCCCCTCCCTCCCCCAATCACACTCCCTAATCTCTACTTCCCCTTTTTCTGAAGCTCCAATTTCTGTCTCCCTTTTTCCTTCTCTTCAGCTTACTGTACTTCCTCACTTTTTTTTCTATATCAGTTCTACCTTCACTTCAAGTTCCTCTACTTCCTTTTCTTTTCTCTTTTTTCTAATTCACTTCTTCCTTCTCTTCAGCTTACTCTACTCTCCCCATTTACAGCAGCTGCCATTTATACCTCACTTCTTCCCTCTTCTCCAGCTTACTTCCTAGCTTTGTCATAATCTTCGACTCCAAGTTTTCTTCTCTATGTTGTTCTTTTACTCAATAACAATTCTCAGGTATCTTTCTCCCCTCGCATAGCCTGCGCACTGGCTTCCTCATTATAGTTTCTTATATTTCTTCATACAAACCTCACTTCCCCATCAACCACTCATGTTTACAAGTTAACTGACAAATCCAATTAATTCCTCCCATCATTTTTAAGGATCCAATTTTTCGTGTTTAATATTTTCTTCCTCTCAGTTTCCACGCCTTCAATTTTCTCCAATTTTTAGCCCTTTTCTGTCAACAATGTGCCTACTCGGGATACGGTACTGTACACCAAACCAGGTACAGCTCTACTTCTGACTCTTTCCTCTTCTTTTTTTTCCTCTTTTTATAATAATGTTTTCCATTTCTCACACATCTCACTTCTATACTTCATTATGTTGTGCACCAGTGTCAACGAAGTATCAGTTTTCGTGCTGACACATTTCAACTCCTCCCACCTCTCAGTTCCAACATATATATTTGTACTCCTGAATTCGATAACATTTTTGTTCAATTCCCTTCCTCTCTCCCTTTTTCCTGGTCGTCCACTGCCCTCCCTCCTTTTGATTATCGCCGCTTCTTTCACGTCTCACACTCTTTACTCTGCACATCTAATATACTATAGCAGTAGCCGTGTGTGTGTGTGTGTGTGTGTGTGTGTGTGTGTGTGTGTGTGTGTGTGTGTGTGTGTGTGTGTGTGTGTGTGTGTGTGTGTGTGTGTGTGTGTGTGTGTGTGTGTGTGTGTGTGTGTGTGTGTGTGTGTGTGTGTGTGTGTGTGTGTGTGTGTGTGTGTGTGTTTTGGGCAACCGAAACTACACATTCAAATCGCACCAAAATTGGCACAGAAATCGCAAAAAAATTCGCTGATGTGAAAAAACTTGCTCCAATCACGATTGAAAAACTTTTACTATATTTAATAAGCGATCACATTTTGAAAAAAAAAAAAAAAAAAAAAAAAAAAAAAAACTGGCGCCCGGCATAGGATCTCCGTAGATTTTTTTGCCCACAGGTACAACTAAAGTATTTCGGACTTGCGTTCGGACAACTTAGGTTCCATTCCCGAAGCTACAAACAACACGATCAATTGGTTAGCTGCAAAAAAAAAAGTGACAACGTTACACTGGAACAGCACATGAAAGTGAGAGCCCTCCGCAGGAGCAAGTGCGAGGGGTCCGAAGGGCCCACGAGCACTTGTGTTTTCTATTTCTCTCACATTAGTCTTTTACTTCACAGTTTCCTTATCTAGTGTCTACACTCCCTCTTTAAAACTCTCTCTCTCTCTCTCTCTCTCTCTCTCTCTCTCTCTCCTTCTCTCTCTCTCTCTCTAGCATCCATACCCTCTTTCCTTTCATACCATCACCGTCTCTTTTACTTCTCGCACCCCTCCCTTCCCACATATTTCTCTACTCTCACTCTCTCCCTCACACACTCCCACTCTCCCACGCCCCCACAGAGCCGGATACTCATACCGGGGAAACAATTTATCCGTAGCGTCCTGTTCTCTGATTAACAGTCGTGATGTTCATTGTTGCCTTTCCCTCCTTCCCCATCCCCTCTGTGCCTCCCTACCCAATGCCTATTTCTCTCTCTCTCTCTCTCTCTCTCTCTCTCTCTCTCTCTCTCGCTCTCTCTCTCGCTCCTTTTTTCTTTTACGGATTTATGAAGAAAAGGAATTGAAATACCTGAAGCCTACCAATCTTTTCCCTTCAATCATCATCATCATCATCAAAAGCAGTTCATATCGGGACGCATGGACCGAAGTGGTACATAGGATAAGCAACTCAGGAAGACTAATCTGGTAACTAAAATACAAATCAATACGGTCCGCCTGGGACTATTAAACGCAATAGCTTATACTGTGGCCCTTAGTTTTATATCAATGTACAGTACTTCAATACTTAATACTGTCTCTTGGCCTACGTTTGTCTAGTATAAAAACAGTTAACACAACCAGGAAAACTACTGGCCTGCCCTCAAGGAACGTTAGGCTACCGTATATCATAACAGTACTAATACAGCTCATCCATGAAGGTAATCCGTTCCCCTCCTTCCCCTCTTCAGTGATTCCAGTAGAGTTGACAGCCCAGGAATGTTGGCAAACTTCCCATTGTCACTGCTGTTATTACTGTTGTTGTTGCTTAATCTGTCTTTCTGGCCGAGCGAACCCGTTAACCACAGGCAAACAACAGCTTCTGTGAGACCGTCGTACAAGTGAAATACAGATCATTACCCCGTGTTGGGATCCGGAACCCCTAATGTAGACAGCACCTCATCAGGGTGAGACCAGGATTCCTTTCAAAGCCAGCTGCAAGGAAATATGAGGAGGTGAAAGCCGCAATGGCTTCATCATAGGTGCACAGCGCCATCACGTGTAGGCTCCTCGTCAGCGCCACTGCCCTCAGTCAAAGTCCTTTCTCGCTGCACTGAGTTTCGTTCTCAGCAATACAGAATTTTATGGAAATGTTCAAAAATTAAATAATACTGCAGGAGCCAGACCAACTCGACTGGTGCTCGCGATGCTTAGGTAGATATTGTGAAAACTGAAAATAGACTGACAGATTCCTGTGAAAAATACAGATGACCTAAACACAAGCATATAAGAGTAAACACAAACGGACAAGAAGCAACTTTCTGAGTTCACTTTCAGAGGGAAAGTGTTACAAGAGTGAACTCAACTTGACCATAGTTCTGTCTAAGCAGCTTTTGCATCCATGCACATGAGGACTGGTGCTGGTTGTAGCGAGGGTATGGACGCCTGCACGGGTTCAGAACAAGGAACGAACAACCACCAGATCGTTACAAGAACCTGTCCAGCTAAAAAAGGACCAAAGAATATTTGGGATATGCAGAGTTGGCCGGCATCAGAACTCTAGTTTCATGTTACATTAGGTCATCGGAATACTAAGAATGCTGGGGATGTCGAATCAGAAAATACCCCTTATGCCGACCCACTGCCTTACAGCAGAATCCACTCCCAGTATCTTGGTAAAATGCCATCCTCCTTTTATTTTAGATGGGCGGAGATTTTTGTCCTTTAGTAAGTTATTTCCCGTACCTCAGTGGCAGGATATCTGTACTAAGGCTGTATATCCTTCCCATACCAATTCTTCACGACTAGCACCATATTCTGGAGTTAACAGCTTGCTACAGCTCAACATTCACACAGAGACACGGAAATTTTAGGCCAAGTAAAAGTGCAAATAGTAGTTAGTTCCCCTGGGCGACGGTACACAGCAGCTGGGTGATACCTCGTTCACACACCTTCCCCCCCCCCACACTCAACAGATGTGGGCCGAGATTACCAGTGTCCGTATGGTAAATAACACACTGCTACTTAATTTACCATTGTGGCGAGCCAGTAACTGTGTGTTGCGCGGATGGTGCTGCTGGTTACATAACACTACGACTCAACCAATAACCGTGCTACTGAGAGCGTGTACTTAACGTGGATGGGGGATAACCGCCAATGCAGGTCTGCACCTGGATAAGTGAGGGGTGCTCATATGGCTGACCTGGTTAAATAACAAGGAGTAAATAAAGCAATGTGATTAACACGGCTTACATGTTGCTAAGCCTGCCTGCCACCTCTTCTTACGATCTTAATTTTAACTCCTCACCGGTGCAACAAGGCTAAGCTGCTGTGATGGCCCACTAATGAGTCTGTTAATATATGAGCAGTAAACAACATTAAAATCTAAACGCTTTGAGGCAGGTACCCATTAATATCGAGAGGGTGTGCAAGATGCTTAAGAGGGAGGGTAAACTTAGGTGTTCGTGCGTCGTCAGGCATGCAGAGCCGAATAACCCACCAAGTACATGTTGATATTTAACTCTCTCACGCTGATGACATAGCTTTGATATTATTCCTGCTACCAACTGACTCTTATATATATTTTAGAGAGACGTTACAAACTGGAGAGGAACAATATAGCCTCCATTAACCCCTTCAGTACATGATGTTTCACCTAAGTCAAATCAAGGGTAGTACAAGAATAAAACAGTAACATTACCATCAGACTGAAGAGATTGAGTGTTTGACGGCATGTATCTTAAATCCTCCTCCTCGTCTGCATTAGTTGCCGTACAAGCACCCTTGCCCTTGTGAAGGTAACCAGTCCACTTAAAAACACTGCTTTAATCGCCTGCCACCTTCTTAACAGCCTGGCAGCCTCAAAAGTGCCTGCTGGCCATCTAAATGTTGCTGGTCATCTTAGTGTCTGCTTACCCCCTGCCTGCCTGCTTGACTACTTGCCTACCTACCTATAACTACTCCACTCGCCAGGCTCCCTCGCACCCACCCCCTCAATCACTCACTCTGTAATCCACTTATGCTTGAGTTAATCCCCGGGGGTTCCAGTTGCCACCCCCCCCACCCTTACCCACCAACTCTCCTCCCCCTTTTAAATCCCCTATCCCATCACCTATGCTCCCCCCCATTCCCCCCTTCCCCTCTCGACCGGCAGACGGGGCGTGTAATCCCATTGGGGTGAAGAGGGGGTTGAGAGAGAAAGAGTGAGAGGTTGTGTCGTTGGTGGTGAAGAGGGATGCTGAAGAGGACTATGAGCATATCAGTGGGAGAAAACCTACATGTCTATATTACGCACAAAGGGTATTTATGACATTACAAAAACTGGTAATTATTAGTTAGGCACGATTGTCATTTAGGAAACTAGAATTACGACGTTCTCTCTCTCTCTCTCTCTCATTATTTACTAGGGCCATTTATTAATCTGGGTCGCTGAACAACTGACTCTTGGGACGACGACCAGTGACTGCCACAACCTTCCCCTCCCTCCTGTTTACTTATGCTCCCTCCGGCTTACTTATGCTCCCTCCAATTTAATTATGTTCCCCCTACTTATGCTCCCTCCAAGTTGCTTATGTTCCCTTCAATTTACTAATGCTTCCTCCAATTTATTTATGCTCCAATTTATTTATGCTCCCTTCAATTTACTAATGCTCCCTCCAAAGTCCTTATGTTTCCTCCAATTTACTTATGGTCCCTCAAATTTATTTACGTTCCCTCCAAATTCCTTAGACTCCATCCAATTTACTTATGCCCCCTCCAGTTTACTTATGCTCCTTCCAGTTTACTCAGCCTCCCTCCAATTTACTTATGCTTCCTCTACTTTACTTATGCTCCCTCCAGTTTACTTATGTTCCCTCCAACTTACTTACGCTCCCTCCAATGTACTTACGCTCACTCCAGTTTAGTTATACTCTCTCCAGTTTACTTATGCTCCCTCCAATTTGTTTATGCTCTTCCAGTTTACTTATGCTCCCTCCAATTTACTTATGCTCCTTCCAGTTTACTTATGCTCTTCCAGTTTACTTAAACTCCCTCTAGTTTACTTAGGCTCCCTCCAGTTTACTTAGGCTCCCTCCAGCTTACTTAGGCTCCCTCCAGCTTACTTAGGCTCCCTCCAGTTTATTTAGGCTCCCTCCAGCTTACTTAGCTCCCTCCAATTTATTATGTTCCTTCCAATTTACCACTTAACTTAAGCTCTCTCTAAATAAACTTACGTTCCCTCCCTCCCACCAACTTATCCTTTCGTTCGACCTATTTCAGCCCCTCTTTCCTACCTTCACAGACTTCCTATTTTCTTATGGTTTTCTCCTCCATTCTCTCTCAGTAACCATCTAGTTATATCCACTACCCCAACAGTTTAATACATTTCGCGTTACCTACATTTATCTACTAGTAATCATCATCATCATCATCATCACATTCCTCAGTATCTTAACATTAGAGTTAAACCCGTATCCTATTACTTTATTTTTCCACAGACCATCTTTTCCACTCATTTACCCACCTTCACTCCCCACCCACGTACACGCCACCCACTCAGCACACGCCATTCATCGCACCCCCTTACACACACATCACCCACTTACCCACCAGCACTCGCCACCCAAGTACACGCCGCCCACTGCACACACGCCATTCATCCCACCCCAGTACATACACATCACCCACTTACCCACAAGCAATACCCACCCACGTACACGCCACCCACTCCATACACGCCTCTCGTTCCAACCCCTTACACACATACACACACACACACCATTGCGCACCAGCACTACCCACCCACGTACACGCCACCCACTCCACACAAGCCTTTCATCCCACTCCCTTATACACTGTACACAACAAGCACTTGCCTCATGACCTAAACTGCAACCGGACAAACCAGCAATAATTCCTACGACTATTTTGGTCCTGGCCTCCACTCCAACACTCACTCGCCTGCACATCCTATCTCACACACAGTAACCTCGCCCCAGCTAAAACATCCATCCTAGCACTAATTTTTCCACACTCACACACACACACACACACACACACACACACACACACACACTCACAACATCCTCCCTCCCCACATACCGGTACCTCTAAGATGCTCTCCTGCTAAAATTTCAACACGGGGTCGGCTTAGCACACCTAATCTCTTGAAAGCAGATTTTGCACAAGATGTAATATGATCTTTTCATGATAAATCCGAAAGAATGAAAACCACAAATATGTTCAAAGATATTGCAGGACTAAGTTGCTACATATTTAAGGATACTTCTGTGGATGATTTTTACGAGTCGAATGATGTAGTAATTAAGTTTTTGATGCATACCTTATACCTCCAACACTCTTCATTTACAAGCACTCTCCTACACATCCATTATATCCTGCCTGCTTCACACACCACCTGCCTTGTAACCAAAGCACCATCTCTCCTCACACCTTAACTTGTGCATAAGTAAACATCTACTCAGCTACCTACAGTTAGCCACCCACACAGACTTACTGAAACTATCCTCCCTTTTACATTCACATCTTAACTCGTAATAGGTTAACATCTACCTAGCTAGCTACATTAAGGCGGTATCACACGGTACCTCGTACATGTTTGCCAAGGAAAAGTTCTATGGAATCAGGCACAGACCTTATCACACACGTTCCTCGTATTGTCGGCAACGACGCTTCTTGTCGCCAGTGCCCATCTCACTTGTACCCAGTCAAGGTCACTGGAGAATGCGATCGCCGACCCGGTCCAGAAGGAGGATATGCAGCACTGCATACAGACGAAATTGTCCAGTGACCCCATCGTTTAAAATGGCTTTCTCAGAGTTTCTGTAGGCGAGATCAATTGCTGCTATGGCTGTGTGGGTGCTGAAGATATTGTATTGCACAGAGATACAGCTCTCCTGTGCTGTGTTCAGTTCACGTGATACGTCTGGCAGCTAAGTCCCCAAACGTAAACACATTATTATTTTATCGACATCATCACAGTTTTCATCAATGCGTGAAATATTTACTCTTTAAGGCTTTCATAAATATTAATATTTATTTAAAAATATTATTAAGTATTCTATGACAGGTCAGATGTTCAATGCTAAAACACGAAATCTTCTCTGTTGAGTCGCCTAGTTGGTCACAGTTTTGTACCAGTACCTTGTATAATAGGCGAAAATCCGTCAGAAAGAATTCCAAGCTTGCCGAGGATACCGCCCCCGATATCGTGCCGATTTACTCTCATTTCCTCGGCAAACCTTATACGAAGTACCGTGGCATTAGTAAGGCCACATTTAGACTACGCAGTACAATTTTGGTGTCCTTACTATAGAATGGATATTAATTCGTTAGAAAATGTACAGAGAAGAATGACTAAAATGATACATGACGTCCGGAACCTGTCATATGAAGACAGACTGAAAAGACTAAGTCTGCATTCGCTAGAGAGGCGTAGAGTAAGGGGAGACTTAATTGAGGTTTTTAAGTGGATGAATGGTATAAATAAGGGAGATATTAGCAAGGTACTTAAAGTGAGCATACAGGATAGAACTAGAAATAATGGTTTCAAACTAGAAAAATTCCGTTTCAGTAAGGAAATCGGTAGAAATTGGTTTGGTAATAGAGTAGTAGACGAATGGAATAAGCTACCTAGTAAAGTAGTTGCTGCCTCTTCCATTGAGAGTTTCAAGCATAGGCTAGATAAGCATATGACAAATAAGGGGTGGATATAGAATAAAGAAAATATTATAACCAATACTAATTAAAAAATAAATTTTCTTTTCAGGTTACACTATGATAGTCTCTATTCTCCTTTCACACTTTCCTGTAAAATGTCCACGCCAGTTTTTCTATACGGCGTGGTGTTCTTTCTGACTTTTTCCTGCCGGCTTCGGCTGGAGGGTTTGGAGGGCGGGGGAGAGCCTTCTTCTTTGCTATCCTTATCTCATTCTAGTAGTTCAGTTACTCTTCTAGGAGCTGCCTAGCATGGGCCAACCGGCCTACTGCAGTTATCCTCTCTTCTTATGTTCTTATGTTTAGTCTCCCACACAACCTAACCAAACCATCCTCCATGTTCTCTTCACCAAACTATACCTTCAACCACCTGCTCACACACCTCCCACCCATTGGACGCCTTGCCTTCGTCCACCTCGTCTCCCCAACCCTTTAACCCCTATATTGCTGTGGAAACAAACGGCCTCTTTATCCGGGATAACATCATTCGATTATATTTACTTAATAGGAATCCTACAACTTAATATGTATAAACTATCACGACTTGTCTTTTCGCTATTATGGACACACTTGCCATATATATCAATTAGGTGAACAAATTACCCTAACAGTCAAATGCTTAAAAATACGTAAATTATTTATATCGTAATAATAAAAATGTCCATCGTTACACCAACACTCAAATCCATCCGCAAGTCACTCCCTTCTTTGAAAAACGACAACAAACGCCGTTCAGTACAAAACATTCCCCTTTCCCAGACACAGACCAACTCCAATCCGTATAAACACCCTCCTTCCTTCCTATCCTATCAACACCCCCTCCGGTCACCCTTAAACGACGCTCCAACTACCACCAGAGCCACCCACAGACCAAAGGACAGTCCCAGGTCCAAAGAACAACAGTCTAAGTGGTTCTGGAGATTTCGTAACAAGCACCTTTTCTTAGCGACTTATTCTGCACATTACCTACATCTTCAAATTCTCCTGTATATGCTATTATTTATATCATTTTAGCACAGACATAATTTGTATCAAAAAAGTATGAGAGGATACTGACGTGTAACGAGCAGACTAAATCACCAGGGAAATGAAACTACGAAGCCCCCTTGTATCACCCAGAATACGATCCACAGTTCTTGGCGATATCTGCGTGTGGAAGGTGCGGCTGCGGCGGGTGTGGCGGAGGGGACGAGAGTCGGACCCACCACAGATAGGCCACAGGTTGACTCAGGTGTCCGCCATCCCTTCGGCCTCCCCACAACCCCGAAGGGAACGCTGGCCGCATCCACCGCACAACACCCCACCACACCCGACTTACTCTGCTAACCCGACTATATACACCGACATATAGGACTATCAATAATGACTAAAACACATCAAATGCAATTAATTTCCACTGATGAACTTCTGTTGTTAATATCACCTGTAAATAAAATATCACCAGTATGTCGCATGAAAAGTAGTCACAATAACCTAATAGCCGTTGATAATGATTATTGACAGTAAGACGCGCATTACTATCGTGGAGCAACAAATACCTACTGTAAAAGTACCTATACATTATGACAATCTACATACTGTACAATGATCAAGCCGTAAACAAGCCTACATTCCCAAGCTACCGGAACTTAATCGCTTCGTTATAATGAGGTCATCCCTGTTCTAGTTACCGTCCTACAATTTTCTTCAGCTCAAGACAATTTGTAACACTGATGTGGTTAATATAAGGGAAATCCGACTAACCTGAAGCCTGCAGGGGCCTCTGTTAGCGTGGTCAGCCAATTTAACTTGAGCGGAGCGGCCTAATCTATTCTGGACCCACTTGGCATGTCCCCCGATACTCCTTAATATAATATGCTGTAATATGACCCACACGCCCAACCCACCAGAAACCTGTTTGTTCCCTCTAACCCATACCCGCCTTACCTCTCCAAGCCTTACCAGGAGGAGGAGGTAAAGGAGGAGGAGGAGGAGGTAAAGGAGGAGGAGGAGATGGAGGTAAAGGCGGAGGAGGAAACACTGATAATGGTAGTTTACGGGAAGGGAAGATAAGAGATAGCAAAAGCTAAAGAAGAAGGAATATCATAATGAGGAAGAAACAAAATATAGAGTAAATGGATGAGGAACAGCAAGAAAGGGAGGAGGAGGACGAAGTGGTGACAGTAAAGGGAGGTTGATGGCAGTTCATGGGGAGGGTGGATAAGAGACAGCAAGAGCTAAATAGAGAGGCGAATCGATGAGGCAAATCTGAAGCGAATAGTTGGGCTTAAGCCGTAGGATAGATGCAGAAGCAGCTAAGTTCGCCCGCCTTTTTCTCACCCCTTTTTTTTTTTTCCCACCCCTCTCCAAGCGGGAAGTGAATACATTTTTGGCGAGACGGGAGTGGTGGGGAGTAGCAGTGCTGGAGAGAGGGAGTTTCATAAATTCCAGCGGGAGGGCCTGAGAGCTGAATGCAAGACTAAAAAGATACAGCGAGGAGGAAGGGGACGAGGAAAAGTGAGCGGGAGTCTGCGAAGTAGTAAGACTCATTTTTCACTCGGATTTTTTTTTTTTTTCTAAAGGTCTGATTGCAGGGTTAAGCGTAGCAGGGTGAATGGGGTGGAAATGGAGCGAGGTACAGAGAGCAAACGGAATGAAAGATAAAACTGGATGGATATACTGAGGTACAGATCTGGAGGGAGACTTCGATAGGACCCTGAAAACTAGACGCAGTAGGAAGGTGAAACAGAATGGGAATATGGTATGTTGGGAGGAATGAGGTTAATGACAGTGGTGGGTTGGATGGATTAGGTGGTCCAAAGTTTGATGAAGAACAGTATGTAAGATTGGTTGGTGAACGAATACTCGTACTGGCAGTCTTTAGGAATGTCAGAGTATACCAGTACTGGCAAAAGTCACAGAGAAACAAGGTTAGATACAGAACAAGGAAATTTTCTGGAATGGGTGGCTAGAGATAAACTAGAGGCAATATTGTCTAAATATTTGGTGTGCGAGTATTGCTACAGGGATTCATACAGGTTTAAAACTGGCATGACGCAGAAAGCTTTTTATAACAGTAAGTGGTTCACAAATTAAACCTGCTGTATAATATGGATGAATACTGGTATAGCCAAAAGGCTTGAGATGGGGAAACAATGTCATGAAGTGAGGGTTGTATTAGGCCGTTGGAAGTACGTCTCAACTATAGATGATATGATACCAATGGTTGCGATTACGGTTACCGGTTTCATGGTAAGTAAAACAAGAGGATAAATCTGAACAAATGAAGAACTAGGAGATGCACAACGGGCAGATGCAATAGGGAACTTATGAGTAGGAGTGAAAGGCGATGTGGAAGTGGGCAAACTGGATTGGTCGAATACAGAGCGAGATGCAGATGCTGGGTGGTGGAGGGGAGGCAGGGCTGAGAATGGGTGAAGTGGGTGGACAGGGCAGGCTGAGTGTGGGCTGGGGAGGGGAGAAGGGAGGGGCTGCAGGGATCGGGGACAAAGGAGAGCCCTGGGACGAGGGAGGTATCACGTGGCCGGGCTTCCGCCCCGTAACAAGGCCCAGACTGCCCTCACCAAGGCCTCTCCTCATCAACACAAGAATTCAAAAACAAAGGACATCGTTGCCCCACGCAGGAGCATATCCTCCCTCGCCTGGAAACATGGGACAACTCAACAGTCCTGCGTATAAACAAACATTACAGACATCTGCGACGTTAGCAACTGCCTCTAACCCTGGATATTTTGTTTTAACCTTAATGAGTACGGTATAAAAAGTACCATTTACCGCCAAGCTATTTAAGGCTATTCAACTGAAGACACTCCCCGTATAGGCTACATTCTGTTGATTGGGATACCTACCTTAACAAAATTACTTAGATCACAATGAACACAAACCTTAACATAATGCCAAGCTTCATATATCAATATCTCAATATCAATATATATATATATATATATATATATATATATATATATATATAATTCAATACCGTAACTAAACTGCAATTAGTACAACTGTGTAATATTTCCCTGTAGGCCCAAATGCCGGTACGATAAAGAGGTTAACAAACAAACAAACAAAAAATACTCCTTACTCGTTACAATATTATATTTACCCTCAGTCATATTTCAAACGTTGATGCTGCCTAAGCATTTAAAAGGAAGTCATGGCCGATAGGTTATGAGCGATATAACTGGACGCTGGAGGAAGGTACTGTATGTAAACAATAAAAGTAACGCAAACCCCTCCGCTCCTCCCCTCTCCCTACTTACACTCTGTCCCCTCCTCCCTCTCCCACTCTACATCCCACGGTAATCCTTAAAGATGGGACAATTAGGAGAAAGGGGATGGAAGATGGGCTATGCGGCGAAGTAAAAGCAGTCTAAGATATGGGAAATGACAACAGAAAGTGAGAGTAGAGTATGCAGCACACATCTCCCTCAGCCTCCAATGCTTTCCTTCCAGATGCCCCTCCCTCTCTTTACCTCGTTCCGTCAACCTAACCCTCCCTCACTTCTCCTCTTCCTTCAAGCTACAACTCCGTTTCTTCTACTCCTCCCTACCTCTTCCTTTTTCCCATTCCTTCACGCTAACCCTCTCTCTCTCACACTTCTTTTAAGCTACCCCTCCCTCTCTCTTATCCCTTCATTAAAGCTGCTTTTGTCCCTTCCTAACCTTTCCTTTAAGCTACTTCTTCCTCTTTCTTACCTCCTCAGATATCACTCTCTCTCTCTCTTATCTCTTTCTTAAAGCTACCCGTCCACCTGTCCTACACGTATCTCTCTCTCACTCTTCTTTAAAGCAACACCCAGCTCTGCAAACCCCACCTACTCTCTCTCTCTCTCTCTCTCTCTCCTTAAAGCTACTCCTCCCTCTCTCCAACCCCTTCCCTCAAGCTACACTCCCTGCCTCTCCTCTCCCCATAAGGTAATCGCTAAAGACGGGACAACTAGGAGCCTCTGGACGGCATAACGACCGTCTCTCGCGCCGCCCCAAACACCCAATCACATTATTAGTCTCCACTCTGATACCCGATGATCCCCTCCACACGGGCCTCGATCCGCTCTGATGGGCCCGAACGCTATATAGGATCATTTAGGGTGGCGATGAAGGGGAGCATGATGGGAAGCAGGATGGGTGAGGCTGAGGCTGCAGGGGAGAGAGAGGAAAGGGGTGGGAGGGTGGGGTGGGGGTCGGAAGGGAAGAGAAGGGCAAGGAAAGAGAAAGAAAAAAGGGAAGGGAAAAATAAGTGAAGGGAAGGGAAGGGAAGAAAAAGGAGAATTGAAGGTAAAAGAAGGGAAGGGAAAAGAAGGGAAGGGAAGAGGGTTGGGTGGGGTGGCGTGGAGAAGGGACGGGAAGGAAATGGTGGGATTAGATTGGGTTGGCCGGGATGGGGTAGGCTAGGGCGAGGAGAGGCGAAGAGAAAACTGAGGGAAAAAAAGGAAAAGTGAGCAAGGAGAGGAGGGAAAATTATGCGAGGGCAAAGGAGACAAGGGCAAGAAAGAACTGACAGAAAAGGTATCGCTATGAAAAAGGAATGAGACAACGCAAAGCGGAATGATACTTCAAAGACTAGAGATATAAGTAGTGAGGGGAAGTAGGATGTGTGGGTGAAGTTTGACGTGGGGGAAAGGAGAGGT
This sequence comes from Coenobita brevimanus, assembly GCF_032717465.1. NCBI lineage: Eukaryota > Metazoa > Arthropoda > Malacostraca > Decapoda > Coenobitidae > Coenobita > Coenobita brevimanus. Next base: position 32,302,357 of record NC_137049.1, read on the forward strand.
CTGGGAATGAAGGGAGAGAACAAGAAAGGGGAGGAGAGGTTCAGGGCAAGGGATATGAATGACAAACAATGGACTATAAGGTAGAATGAGACGGGTAGAGAGAGAGAGAGAGAGAGAGAGAGAGAGAGAGAGAGAGAGAGAGAGAGAGAGTGTGTGTGTGTGTGTGTGTGTGTGTGTGTGTGTGAGAAAGAGAGAGAAATTAATGGTAGGGAGGGGTCTGGAAGTGTTACATATGGGAAGGAGGGGGATGGCTAACAACTCAATCACCCCATTGCCTCACCCATACCGTAAACAACTAGTCAATGGTCCACATATATTGGCCATAATGAACCTCCTTTGGAAATATCAGATCCCCTTATTTTCATATTTACATGCTGAGAGGATAAAACCGCGGTCGTAATTGCGCTCTTAAAGTTCCTAATAAATTTGATTTCGACGAGAGGGGGAGAACGCGAACCAACCCCTCAATTTGCAATCCCCCCTCCAGGATCTCCCTCTCCCCCTACCTCTCCCTCTCCACCACCCACTCCCCCTCCTCTTCCCCCTCCACCTCTCACTCACCCTACTCTTCCCCCTCCACTTCTTCAACCTCCCATTCCCCCTCCCTCTCCTGTGTCCATATACATCACGTGACGGATCATGCCAGAACTGGAAGCTGCCTTTGGTACATTATCTGCCTGAACAAGGTAGGCTCAATTGCCAAAAATAAAAGATCTAACAAACTCACCAAAATTCTTATACGGCCCGGTAATTTCCATGAAACAACCCATAAATAACAATCTGTCTATCTATCTATATCTATATCTATCTGTCTATCTATCTATCTATCTATCTATATGTGTGTGTGTGTGTGTGTGTGTGTGTGTGTGTGTGTGTGTGTGTATTTTTTTTCAATTTCATGATAAATTTAAGCTGTGCCCCAAAATTATTTTCAGAATAATCAGTCATGATACCAGGTACGATAATCCAAATGTCCATCTATCAATTTTGATGCTTTCTGCGTATATTAAAACCATATTATAAGCAAATGTCTCGGCAAATTTTCCACTTGATAACAGAAACAACGGTCATCTCTTAAGCACATAGCTATTTTACACATAACGGTATTGATCAACACCCCGTGTATTAAAAAAAAAATGTCGCTGAAATCTACTTCCATTCGCTAAGAAAAATTCACATTATAAACTATCTTAAATGATAAATGGCAGCCACCTCGTGATCCACGCACGTCTCTTCAGTGCACTGCCAGCTCAGAGAAGATATACAACCTACTGACGTTTACTTTAATAAAAAAAAACAAAAAACTGCTTAACTTAGCGACAGAAACCAATGTCCAACTCGCCCAATAGGCTTATTTTATGAGACTGAAACTGCAATACACCATTCTGGTATTCCACTAGCCGACCAGGGCCAGTATCAACCAAGGTAAATCCAAGGTTAACAAGTCTATCACAAAGATACAGTATTAGTACTGAACGGTAGCAGTCATCAGCATCATAGAAAGAAACGAAATGCACTGCTGCAGCGACTGTCCCAGGAAGCCTGCTAACTCCCCCTCTCATCTTTCCCTCCCCCCGACAATAGGCAAGCGTGGCGGCCATCTGTCCCATTTTCCGTGAAGCAACCGAGCGTGGGTGCGGGACGCTTCACGCAATTACGTAGAAAACGGTAACCACGGCGGCAACGGAGGGGATGGAAGGGAAGAAGGCTGAGGGAGGCTGATGGATCTATGAGTGGGCAGATGGAGGTTAGCATCGGAGGGTTGACACACCGTAAAATGTATGGGAGGCTGAATAAATTATGGCAAGAGGAAGTAGGTCATAAGAATGCTGGAAGTTCAACAAAGGATAAGACAAAATGAGAGTTAAGGCAAATGAAAGGAAAGGTTAGGTTTGAATGTATGGTAGTTGAAACTGATTGGAGAAGCGTGGGTAACTCTATGAGTGGGTTGGGAAGTACAGAACTATGTATGGGAGGGATGAAGCTAGGCAGTGAAGTATGTGAAAGTGGCAACTGAAATGATGGAAGCATGGACCTTATTATGGGAAAGATGAGGACAATGGAAAGAAAACCAGAGAGAGAGAGACTAGTCTGCTGTGAAGAAGTACCAAACGCTAAAAACTAGGACAAAAGTACTAGATGTGGGCTTCAGGGCCCTTCGATGGTAGTAGTAGTTGTTCCCTAGGCAGTCTGGCCGAACAGCCCCGAGTCCCTTAGGAAGGCCATGGCCGAGACCGGGCTTTCTCACAGAGCTCTCAAAGAGTGTATGTTGTGTTGTTGGCGTAGGTGATTGTGTGCAATGCAGTCTTCCATAATGTGCTTAACAGTATGGGTTGCTGTGTTACATCCTGGACAGGTATCATCAACGGAGTCATCCAGCCTCTTCTGGTAGCTTAAGAGGGCTGGATGGTGCCCACATCTCAGCCTGGCCAGGTGGACCCTGTCCTCACGAGGGAGAGAGGCTTCAGAAGAGTGGATGTCAGGAGGCCGTGCGTGCAGCTGTGTGTTGTCTTTAAGTGACTGAATGGAGCGGCGAGTGATTTGAGTGTGAATATGCTTCTAGAAGCTGGTCTGAGGTGGGCGAAGGGAGAGAGATGACAGTATTTGTGTGTGATATCGTGTGCTGGGTGTTGTTTTGATGTTCCTTGGTGTGGGTGGATGTGCTGCCACGTAATGTAGTGGATGTTGTGGGTTTGTGGAGGCTGCAGCAAGAATCTTAGTGCCTCTCATGTCTAGGTGATCCTTGACTTTGAGGACTTTGGTTTCTTGATGTAGGTGGTCTGTGGGTGTAGTAGCTGTGCAGCCTGTGATTAGTTTTAGGGTCTTGTTCTGTATGGTCTGTAGTGTTGTAGTGTGTTTTGGTGAGGTTAGGAGCCCAGGCAGGGCTTCCATAATTCATCACTGAACATGTATACTGTTTGTATACTGTGGTGGTGGTTTCTTTGTTGTGTCCGAATCTCGTATGGGCAAGTGATCTCATGGCACTGAGTCTTGGTGATATTTTGGTTATAATGTTTGTGATGTGTTGTTTAAAAGATATTGATGTATTGTATGTTACACCAAGGATTTTTTTTTTTGGAGGGGGTGTTGTAGGGAAGTGTTGTTTATGATGAGGTGTGGGATGTGACTGTGTTCTGCTGTCCAGTTTGTGAGAAAGGTCACTGTAGATTTGGTTGGGGCTATTTTGAGCCTGTTTGTGGTGAAACATTCGTGTAGTGTGTTGAGGTAAGGTTGGAGGATGTGTGCAGCTGTGTTTGCGTTTTGATGCGTACATGTTATATCATCTGCACAGGAACCTATGTGTATCTGCGGTGTGTGGGGTGTGGGTATGTCGTGCATGTATAGGTTAAAGAGTGTAGGGGACAAAACAGATCATTGGGGGACACCATTTGTGAAGTTTCTGATGTTAGGAGACTGACCGGCAAATGTTACGTGTGCACATCTGCCTGCTAAGTAGTTTGCCAACCTTCTTTTTGTGTTATTGTGCATGATTGTGTTGAGTATTTTGTTTGTGAGGTTGTGGAGGAGGATGGCATCAAAAGCTCTGCTGATGTCTAGTGTGACTACTAAGGATTTCAGGGGCAGTGTCCAACTGTTTTTTTTAAATAACGTCTCAACAAAGCGTCGGACAAGGATTTAACTTTGGCAGTGCATGTTTGAGACCCCGACCTAATTTGTAAAATTATGCTTTTGTACCAAATGTGTATGATTAAGGCATTTATAAGAGTAAATGTAGGGTAAACTTAGCTTAAATCGTCAGAGGCATGTAGCGAGGCTAGCTTCGGTCACGATACAAGCCCCGCCCACAATTCGGAACGTGACGTCGGTGTGACGTAGTAGTAATCACCGACGCAAGTGGCATTTCTATCTTTCTAACCCCCCCCCCCACATACTGTACTTTCTCTCTCTCTCTCTCTCTCTCTCTCTCTCTCACACACACACACACACACACACACACCGAAGTAATATTTCACCCCTACTATACATTCAGTATGGTCCTTATATGAGAAGAATGTTTGCGAAATCTATCTATGCTCGCCATCGCTGAAGTTTCGGCTTCTGGTTCACGGCCACCATTGCTGACCTCAGGGTTTTGGTTTCTATTATTATAAGTGCTATGGATAAAACCAGACCACAAGGTAGAGTACCAAAATCTCAATGATAGCAAAGCCAAACAGAAAAGTCTTGACGGCTTGAGAATAACACCATTATGTTGAGTAAGTGAAGTTACTGAAGGTGCATGATACTGGCACTGGGTGGATGAGGCTGAAATGGAAGAGTAGATGAAAACTGCACTATATGGTGGATGAAGATAGTGCTGGATGGTGGATGAAGACAGTACTGGATGGTGGATGAAGACCACTGGATGGTGGATGAAGTCTACTGGATGGTGCTTGAAGACAGTACCGTACTTAGCTTCAGTATAGTGCAGAAGGATGAAGTACGTGAATGGACATAGATGGCAAAAGCGAGAGTGTAGTTTGGGTGAGCTCGTGAGGCACCTTTAGGAAGGGAAAGTACGCGGCCCAGTAAATAGGTCGGTCAAGAAGGTACATCCCCCTAACCCCTACCTAACCTGCCTCATAGCCCTTACAGTCTTCCCCCTATCCCCCCGTCCCTTTCCCCAGCAGCGGTTCCCTTTGAAGGAGGACTGACAAAGGACGAGGCTGCCGCAATCCTGAGGGTGGCCTGTGTCCCACAAACCACTTAAGTAATTGTGGGTGTATGTTGGTACCGCCCCGCCCTGGCCCTCACACTAAGAGGAACTAGGCCCTTCCACCATTTGGGTTTTATCATCCTTTGAGCCAACACATGTACCATGCTGGTTTAACCCTTTGAGTGCTAATCCTACTTCAGACGATTTTAGGCCTATTTAGCTAAAGGGAGACTTCAAAGATCCCGAGTTAATTCGATACCGGTGCTAAAATAAGTACTAACGGTACATTAGACTGAGCTGCCTTCTGGAGCAACTGATCCGATTAGTGATATATTTTAATTTGGTTTGCTGAGATTGGTTTTATCCACTGCATTTCGAAATTTTATGAGCTCAATAGTGAAGCTGCCTAATCCACGGTTCAATGCACCTTGCAAAATCTTAAAGCCTATACCATCAAGTGCATGTGCGTAGCTCACGGACCGAAGGGCTTAGCAGTGTTAAAGTTTAGTCTTAAATAACAGGGTCTCCAGTTTCTCCTCAGCGCGGGCGTGTGGCACTCTGGAAACTTTACGTGACGGGCAACACCATCCCACGGCTTTACAGATGCTCAGTCTTAATCATCTCCCAAATACGATCCTCACCGTGACGCAGTTAACTCGGGTTTCGAGGAAGAATCTTTTCCAGGCGTATTTTTTACAGACACAGGCTGGATCTATTGTGTTCCTCAACTCGTCAACATGAGTTACAAGGCCACGACGTCCAGTCAAAACGAGTGTAAGAATATTTGCAGTGTAAAAATATGCCACAGCAAAAAGAAGTGAGCATAGTTAAGGATCATACGTGAAGAATGCTATACATCAGTGAGTCTGGCCATGTCTGCTTCATTAGACTTTTGCCATCCCTGATCATTTTATCCAGCTTTCAATAGACTTTCAGAATTGCAGGGGTTATTTGCAGCCCTAATAAACACTTTAGCATGCGAGAAGACTTTTGTACGTTGAATAAAATTTCCCAGTAGCAACGAGAGCTAACTAAAAGGAACATCACCTGGACTCAAGCGATATTCATGAGACCACTAACAACAAGCGAGAGAACCAGCAAAAATCAAACCTATTGTGGCCTTCGCGTTAATCCCTCTTTCTATCATCTACAATCACAGGCAAATGAGTCTCCACGTCACCCACGCTTACCGAGGTGTGGCGTGTTCCTTGCTCTAAATCCAGGTAAAGGCTCGACTCTATCCCTGCTATAAATCCCAGTAAATATCTATCAGCGATCAGGCGGGGTGGGTTCTATCCCTGCTCTAAATCCCGGTAAATATTCAGAGGCAATCAGGTGGGTTGGGCTCTACTTCGGCTCTAAGTTCCGGCAAATATCCAGAAGTAATCAGGCAGGTTGAGCTGTATTCCCAACCTCTGACGCTCCGTAAACCAGTATCCGATACGGGCCACAGATTGCTCTATAACGAGGGAGGATCTTGTTTTGCTCCGTATTTTTTTCTATTTAATTACAGTTACCTTTGCCGATATTTTCACTTATCTTTGAATAGGGTGAAAATTATGTTTTACTTCCATATTTTTTTATCCGTCTATACATTATCTCTAATTAAAGTGGGAGATTGTCTTACACATTTTACATCTGCTTTAGCAATATTTATCTATTTATCTATCTATCTATCTGTTTATCTACGGTATCTATCTATCTATCTTTTTAGTGAAGGAATTATTGTATCCTGACTCATTATGTTTTGGTCCCCTAACTGCATTTTCATACCGTTACCTAGCTAAAGAGTCTACCAATGTATCTATGCTTATCAATTATGGGGTGGCCCCGTTTTGCCCCCATTTCTCTACCAATCTACCGTGTCTATCTACACATCTAGGTAATAAGAGGCCGCTGTTATCTTACCGTCTTCCTCTGCTTCCCTTTTATCCACTCATCTATCTATCAATTTATCAATCTATTTAGCTACCGTATCTACTGAATGACACCGTAGTTTGGTCTGGGTTCTAGGATTACCGTGGCAAAATGACCTCCACGAAAACCTTATCCAAACACAATTGCAATCTTCCATTCCATCCCACACTGCACTCTGGAACAGAACTCCTTTTTATTTCTTTAGGCTCAAAGAGACTAAGTACATCAGATGGGCGGTGACGACAACGGAAAAATAACACGACGAAAAGACCTCTCCGCAAACCTTATCCAAACACGCCAGCAATCCTCCATTCCAATCCGCTCTATCTGCCGTCTGGAACAGCCGCTTTTATTCTGTCTGGCTCAAAGGGGCAGGATATACCAAATGAGAAACGGCAACAACGGAGAAATAAGATCACCGTGACAAAATGATCTCCACTCTAACTATCCACACACATCTGCAACCCTCCACTCCCTCCCACTCTACCCTTTGGAATATGGCTACTGTTCTATTTGGCTCAAAGGAACTACATTAGCATCTGGAGGCCAAGGTGCATCAGTCCGTTTCAAGTCCTCTGCAGGAATGCATCTTCTCCTCAGAGGGAGAGGGAGAGCCAGAATTAACCCTTTTAGATGCTGCAAAGTGCAAGTGGGGAAGGGATATCTGTAGGAAGAACGATGCATGTGAAAGGTAAAGTGTTGTACTGGCTGCGTTTTGGTGTGTGTGAGTTTATACGGTACATGTCACGGTTAAAATGACACGGTCCAAACATAAGCATGCATTTCAATGGACATACTACCAACACCCACTATACAGTAACTGTCAGCTATGGCGTGGATCAGGAAATTTGATTCATGGCCCAGGCACTACGAGAAGAGTACACTATCACCAAGCCACCAAAGGGCAGGTTACACTAAATGCGAGTCGGTTGCAATGGAAAAATAAGATAATCGCGACCACAAAGACCTCCATGCAAACCTTACCACAACAATTTTAGTCCTTCCATTCATCCCTCTGTACCCTCCGGAACACTGCTACTTCTATCGGCCTAACTCAAGAGATACAGAATACACCAAAACGACAGACGGCTACAACAGAGCTACGAAAAAACAGTGAACAAACAATACAATTTCCCAGACTCGTAAGCTATCCTTCATTCCAACCCACTCCTCCGCCCTCGGAAAGTTGTTTTAGGGTCTACTTCCCTCTCACTTGAAAAAAAAAGAAAAAAAGAAAAGAAAAAGCAGAAAATACTAAAACCAACGACAGCAGAACAACAGGAAACAATTAAAAAAGAAAACAAATGTCAAGGAACTACAGATAAAAACAAAACACATGTAACACGATTCCATTCAGCAAAGGACAGAATCCTAAGAGCGAATGGGATAAAATTTGGCTCGAGGTAGATGACTGAAACATCAAATGGAAAACAGAAAAAATATGAAACAGGAGACCAAGTATGGGAAACGAACACCATCTTTTTCTTAAGTAAGCAAGAAACAGGAGACGAAATACATGAAACGAGCACCAGTATTTTCCTAACAGGAGATCAATTACAGGAAACGAAAGCCTACGTCTTCATAACTGCGAGAAAAAAGGGAAGGAGATGAACAACACTATTTTCCTAACAAAATAAGAACAGGAAACCAAATACACAAAACGGACACAACTATTGTATCAAACTAAAAAAGACGCGGAAGATCGATTCACAGAGTACACGAAGCGAGCATCATCATTTTCCCAACTCAGCAAGAAACATGGGATCAGGTACAACAAACGAGCACGACCATTTTCCTAACTGCCATCCTGTTGTCGGGGTCAATAATGGGAGAAGTGGGGGTCGTGGCGGGGTGGCATTAGGTCGACGAGCGGCATTTCTCTCTGTCTTTTGATTTCCATTAAGGCAGTGGGGGTGGCCCGACACCTGGAGCTCATTACCGACGCTGAGTGAGTGAGTGAGCTTTACACACACACACACACACACACACACACACACACACACACACACACACACCACACACACACACACACACACACACACTTCTGGGAAACCTCTCACAACCGATCATTTATATCTTGCACATCTTAAACAATTTCTCCTGTTTGCTTAAAAAAAAAAATCGAAGACTTCGGACTGAGAGCCCTTTCTTCCATTACACTATTTCACCTTGCAGCTCATATCACTGTTTTCAGCCTCTCTCTACTGTGCACTCTTGTTAAGTACCGTTGCTTGTTTCACTCCCTTCTCTTCCTTAATAACATTCTACCCATCCATCATTTCTTCACGTAGCCTACCCACTTCAATATTCACAGCTTTGCATTTACAGGTTTACACTCTACAACAGCTTGTCTCAATCTTTATTCACACTCACACTTGATTTTGCTTCCTGATCTTCCCTCGCTTTATATCAATCCAGTATATGCTCCATGCACCAGCTCTCTCTCCCTCCCCCTCTCTCTCTCTCTAAAGCTTCATTCACTTGGCTATACATGAACTACTTTCCTTATATCAATTCCCGCCTCTCTCTCTCTCTCTCTCTCTCCACTCCTTTTCCTTCCCATCTACTTCTCCCTCACCTCCCCCTCTCACACTTCTCTCCTTTCTCATTTACCCTCTCACCCCTCGCTTCTCACTCACTCCAAATCCCCGTCTCTCACGCCCAAAAGCACCTCATCAGTCACGGGGCCGAGGGAAGGAACACGTAAGGCATTCAAGGTACCCAGGAGAATGGAAGAAAGCAGTAAATACCTACATATGCGTGGAGGACAGGGCGTGGGAGAGGAAGTGTGGGAGGGATATGGGATGAGTGATACATGGGGTAAAGGTTGATTGGAGAGAGAGCAGTAAACAAAGAGAATGATGAAGGCACACAGAGGTAATGGTGATGTGTGTGTGTGTGTGTGTGTGTGTGTGTGTGTGTGTGTGTGTGTGTGTGTGTGTGTGTGTGTGTGTGTGTGTGTGTGTGTGTGTGTGTGTGTGTGTGTGTGTGTGTGTGTGTGACACACACAGAGAGAGAGAGAGAGAGAGAGAGAGAGAGAGAATCAGATTTAGGGGAAACGAAGACAGAGGAGAAAGTGAAGTAAACAAACAAGAGAAGCACAACGGGAAGATAAGACATAAAAATGAACACAAACCATTTAATGATAACAGGAGGAAGACCTGACAGATTACGAGTAGGCTGAGATAAAGACGACAAAGGAATATGATAAGGGAGATATGGCAGGAGATAACAAGAGAGTAGACAACGGGATAACGAGGACAAAGGAAGATAAGAGCGATATGGCGAAGGATAACGAAGAAATCACATCAAGGGGAAAACTGAGATACTGGGAAAACTCGAAAAAGAAAAAAAAAACTTAGAATGGAGACACGATGGAAAAAATAATGATCAACAGCAGATAAGGGAATGGAAAAAACGTAGATGAGAGAGAGAGAGAGAGAGAGAGAGAGAGAGAGAGAGTAATGAAACCCCCCAGACAGATGGGGGAAAGACTGCCACACACGAGATAAAAGGGAGACAAGAGACAGACTTGAGACAGATGAGGCTTTGAAAGACATGAGTGCCTAAAATTGTCCAACTTCCTTCACTCAAAATCAATTAGGAAAACCAGAGTGGCGGGGAGGTCAAGGAAGACACCATCATTACTCTCTGTCTCTCCCTTGAGTTTCATTTCTTTTTCTTTTTTTTTCCCCCTCTGTCTCTCTCCCTTCCTTTCCTTTCATTTCTTTTCCCTCCTTTCTCTCCCTTTCCTTTCTTTTCTTTTCCCCCCTCTCTCTCTCTCTCTCTTCCTTTCCATTCTCTACTTTTCCCCCCTTTTCTCTGTGCATTTCCTCTTTTATCTTTACTAACTTTCCTTCATTACTCTGTCTGTCCTTTCCCTTCCTTCCTGATTGTTTCTTTTTCACTCTCTCTCTCTGCATTTTCTGTCATTTTTCCTAATTTTCTATCATTACTCTGTCCCTCCCTTCTTTTCTATCTTTTCCGTCTTCCCTTTCTCGCTGCATTTCCTCTGTTATTTTACTTAATTTCCCTTTTCCCTGCTTCCCCTCCCCCTTCCTTCTCAGTTTCATTTCCTCCTCCTCCCTTCTCCTACCCTCCTCTCCCTTTCACAGACTCCTTTCCCATTTTCCCTTCGCTTTCAGCTTATCCCTAATTCTGTTTCCTTTTCTTTCCATCTCTTTCCTGTCTCTCTTATTTCCATTGCTGCTTTTCCTTCAGCCAACCTCCTGTCTGTTTCAATTCCTCCTCCCATCTCTACCTTCCTCCAGTGCCTTTCCCCTTTTACCTTTACCTTCATTTTCTCCCTCCCACTCTTTCCTTTCCTCTTTCTTCTCAATAGTTCTCCTTCCTTCATCTCCTCCCTCTTTCCCCTCTCTCTTCCTCCCTCTTATTTCTTTCCTACTCTCTTGTTCTTCCTCCGCCCTTCGACCGATTCAATTTGTCTTCTTGTTCACTCTCATGTTTCCCCCAGTTCATTCGACCTTCTCCTTGTCCCTTACTTTATTTTTCTGTTCTCTCTCACTAACAATTCAACAATCCCGTCCTTTCCACCCCCACTTCTTTCCTCCTCTTCCTCTCTCTTATTTCTTCATTTCTTTCTCATTTCCCCTTCGCTCCCCCCCCTTCTCTGTTTTCCTGCCTCTCTTCCTATCATTTTCTTCTACTTTCTTCACCACCCATTACTGTTTTTCTCGTCATTCAATCTGCTTCTCTATCCCTCCCCGTTTCTTTTCCTCTTCCGCCACCTTTCGCCTTCTCTCTCCCTACCTCCCAACATGCTTCCTCCTTCTCCCATTAGGCGCCTCTTCCCCTCTTCCTCTTCCCATCTTCTCCCTGCGCTTCTTATTGCCTCCTTCCCATCTACTTTTCTCTGATTCTTCTTCCAACCTTCTTCCTCTCAGTGTTTCCCTTTTACTCTTCCCATTTTCTTCTTTTCTACGTTTTCTTTCCTCTACCTACTTCCTTCTCCTCGCTTTCTGCGTTGCCTACCCTTATCCTCCTCTCATCTTATTTTCCCTTTTCTTTCAACTCTCTCTCTCTCTCTCTCTCTCTCTCTCTCCTGAGGCTAACAACAGTACTGGCACCATCTGCGCCGTAACCGCATCCTTCAGCCGGCGGATCATTAGAGAGAACAGGAGGATAGGGAGTATAGAATTAGACCTGCCTACACCATCCTTCATCCACACCCTCAAGTACCATCGCTCATTCACACTCTCTCTACTGTTATACCTCATCATCCACACCCTCTCCAATGCCATCCTTCATTCACACTGCTCCTACTATACCATTCCTCATCCACACGTTCTCCAACACCATCCCTATTCCTCGTCATCCATACACTATTCTACCATCCTTCATCCACACCCTTTCCTACCATTCCTCATCATCTACACCCTCTCCTAGCAACCTTCCTCATCCACACCCTCTCCTGCCATACCTCATCCACACCCTCTCCTGCCATACCTCATCCACACCCTCTCCTGCCATACCACATCCACACCCTCTCCTACCATCCCTCATCGACACCCTCTCCTACCATCCCTCATCCACACCCACTCCTACCATACCTCATCCACACCCTCTCCTACCATACCTCATCCACACCCTCTCCTACCATCCCTCATCCACACCCTCTCCTTCCATCCCTCATCCACACCCTCTCCTACCATCCCTCATCCACACCCTACTATCCCTCATCCCTTACCCAGACATACTTAATTCCTCTCCCACGGTGACACGCCATATATTTCACTCAAGAATCAATTAGGGGAGAATAAGAGCTCATTATCAACACACCTTAGCCGCTTGATACCTCTCTCTCTCTCTCTCTCTCTCTCTCTAAGGGTATCACTTGGAAAATAATCCATCGCAGCCTGTAAATCCTCGTCAATCTGCTTTCTATGAACAGTGATTCCAGTTAATATTCTTTTTCCCTACGTACCCTGACACAACAAGGTACGAATACGTCACTAAACAATCAGATGCGAAAAAGAAAAGGATTCAGGGTCATTCGATTACACTGCAATTTCCCTGTCATCCTCTCAACTATTCTGCCCAACATTAAACTCCAACTTCCAACTTCCCAGTCTCTCTCTCTCTCTCCAACATTTCACCTTCCTATCTCTGTCTCCCCCCAACATTATATTTTATTGTCAACTCCACCTCTGTCCATTAAACTAGTAACATCTTATCTCCCTCTACTGCAGTATGACAGATATCTCTATTTCGCTGACATTCTGGTAATTACATCCATCTCTTTTGAACGCTCTCTTTCCATCTCCCTATTATTTTACATGTATCTCCCTCTCCCCCCAACAACCTCCTCAGGGTGACAGGGCGAGGTGAGGGGGACCTAATGGGGGGAGGGGGACCAATTAGGGCCAAACACGCCATTAGCGCTGAGGAATCACCAATCTGGGAGACCACAAATAAGGGAGAGGCCGCCGGGATGCACGTAGCGGAGCGAATTTCCCAACCCAGCAGCCCTCTCCCCTCCCTTTCCTTCTCCCCTCCCTTCTTACCCCCTCCCTCTTAACCCCCACCCTAACCTTTGTCTGTATACCTGTCATTTCTATCCCCACCTTTTTATCCCCCCCCCCAAAAAAAAAAAGTTCCATTTTACCCCTCCTCATTCCTCCAACATACCTCTGTCTTTATCTCTGTCCCTCCCACCCTCATCTTTCTCTTCATGCTTCCTCTCACCCCAGCCTCCCAACAATGCATCCCCCCACCTCCCCCAGTCTCACTTTAGCTACCCTTCTATATCCTCCCCCCTCCCCACCTCTGTTGTTATTATCCCTCCAATCCCCACCTTTCCTCATATCCAAGGCTTATATCCATCTGCCTTCCCCTTACCCTCTAACGCTGCATCCCCCTCCATTTCTAAATACTACCTATCCACCTTTATCTTTATCACTGATCTCCTAACCTCATCTTTCTCTTTATCCCTCGCCTGTCTTAGCATTTGGCTCTAGTCCTTTCCCTGCCATCCCCAATTTCCTACCCCTGGCCATCCTCATATTTCTCTTTAGCCCCTTCCTTCCTTCCCTTACATCTTTCTCCTTATGAATCCCAATACTCCTTCCATTCTCTCTCTCTCTCTCTCTCTCTCTCTCTCTCTCTCTCTCTCTCTCTCTCTCTCAAAACGATTAATCTTCTATCCTTCACATATACTTCTTCCCCGACTTCCACACAAACCTCGCCTCCCTCTCCTCTTCCACTCACTCCTTCCTTTCTTCCCTTCCTACCTCCCCTCCCACATGCCCCTCCCCCCCTTCTTCCCTACGTACCAGACCGTCCCCTCCCCCACTCCCCCTACAAAAACCACCCTCACCCCTACACTACACTGGGAAACACATCACCGGTTTATAATTACAAACAAAACAAGACAGCTAACTACATAAAGCACTACCAGTAACACCGGGAGGCAACTCTACAGGATAACATATGCGGAGGGAAAATGCAGTGAGAACGACGAGAAAAACGTATTATGGCAACGATGAAAGACAAGGAAGGTGAATGGATAGATAGACAGATAGACAGACTGGTAGACAGACCGACACATATGCAGACAGACCGATATAGATAAATACTGATAGTCACCTAGCTTGTTTGGATGGTAAATATGGATTACAGGTAAATGGATAAATCGTTGGCGGTCTCGATGTGGATGCCAAATACTAAAAAGGTGTGTGTGTGTGTGTGTGTGTGTGTGTGTGTGTGTGTGTGTGTGTGTGTGTGTGTGTGTGTGTGTGTGTGTAAAGAGACTGCTTACCGTACTCGATTAACCTTGTGTGTGTGTGTGTGTGTGTGTGTGTGTGTGTGTGTGTGTGTGTGTGTGTGTGTGTGTGTGTGTGTAAAGAGACTGCTTACCGTACTCTATTAACCTTAAGAAAGAATACAGAATTAAATAGTCTAAGAGTTAAAAAAAAATCCTCACGCAGAGTATCGCACTGAAAAGGTTAAGTTCAAATGACTTCATAATTTTCCTTGTAAAGGGTAAGCCGAAAAACTCTCCATGCCATTTATAGAACTAAAATTGTTTATGACAAAACTGACTGACTTATGATGAAAATTTAAGAAGATAATTTTTATGAGGCCGTAAAGTAGGAGGCTAAGAGCAAGGAAACTCGAAAGAGCCGCATCTAGTTATTACCAGACAACATTCAACTCGACTGCCATAACAGGTACTCGCTGAATTAATGTCCAGTCCAGTAAAAAAAAGGCGTTCAATGACATATCCCGGTACATACAAACTACGAGCATAATGCAACTTTTGAATCTCCCTCGCGCGGTGACCAAGCGGAAGTTGGCTGAATGATACAGTCCTCTTCCTTCGCAGAGCTGGTAATACAGCTTATACCACATACTGTAGTTAATACAGGACAAGTAATATTATACACTATCTCGACCTCATCGACGTATGCATTAAGAAGCAAACGCAGGGAGAGTACGGATACTGTTCCTGCTGGCTGTCCACTTTATACAATATTACTTTGAAGATCTTACAAAATTGTATTTACCCACAGATGTGCTTTCGTACTTACGCTTTTTGATGTACGGCAGAAGAACGACACTTACCTGCAAAAATAAGACCGACATAATTAATTAATAAAAAGAACCAATTTATTACATTTGCTAAAGCATACAACCAATAATAATATCCCATTACAACAACAACAACAATTATTATTATTATTATTATTATTATTATATTATGCCTTTCTTCATGAAGACATCCAGACGAATGTTATGGCCGACATATGTCTAACATCTAAACTTTACAGGCCAGCTTATTTCTTGCAGGCCAGCTTATTTCATACATCACACCCAGTCGCTTTGTGAGAGTCTGGTGAGAGAAATCCTAAATCAAACTGACATACAGGCCAGCATTCATTCTGGTCACCATTATATGCATGCCAAAAAGAGGCATCATGGGCATAAAATATTGCTCACCCCCAAAATTTATGAAAGAAGCCCTTTCAGACATGATTTCATATTTCCACACCAAGATCTAAAACTTTCAACAAATAACGGGCCAATGTAGAAAAATAGTTTTTGGATCTAGCTTTTGGTATCACACTACGCAGCAGCGAGGAAAGTTATCATACTGTCGTGTCTCCTTCCTTCCACCTTTTCCCTGTTCGCCACATAGGCTGATTGCCAGCCAGGATCTCTTATTATGATACCATCCTCTAACCAAATGTACCCTATTCACTATGGACCTAACGCAAAGTGCAATTAAAACCTATTCAGTAACGGTCCTTATAAATTTACTTTGTTAACATCATTTACTTCTTTGCTCTCATTTTCATCACCAAGGAAGCCTATTCTCCCAGTCACTCTCTCCTGTCAACATCATTTACTTCTCTACTCTCATTTCCATCACCAACCTAGCCTATTCTCCCAGTCACTCTCTCCTGTGCTCCCAGTCACTCTATATATGTACCCGACACCCTTGTATACTTCACCAATAACTGCTACTCCGTCTCCCAATACCCGTGTCCACGCTCCTCTTCAGTTGCCCTATCCGTACAATTCTATTTACCTCCTCGTTTCTATGTCCTCTTAACTCTATCAGCCCCAACTCTGGTCTTCTTAACATTCTTTTAACCCCATCAGTAGCTACCCAACTCACCACTTGTCCTCCTCATCTACCTACCTATACCAACTTCAACATGCCTGTCAGTAGCTACCCACTTCGATGTCTGCTTCAACCCCTCCCACTTGCCCCTTCAACGTTCCCCTCGGTCTAATCATTTCCCCATAAATCCAATATAATCCCCCAATCCACTAATCCCATTATCACCTACTTCCACACTACTCACTCTTCCTTATTATCGCATGCATCTCTCTTGGAATTCTCTTTTTCCTTTTCCCACCTATCGCTTCGTCTCTCTCTCTCTCTCTCTCTCTCTCTCTCTCTCTCTCTCTCTCTCTCTCTCTCACACACACACACACACACACACACACACACACACATTTACGTACTCCATATACATTTCCACTCGTCTTCAGTTCCTCTATCAATGTTCTTCTCAACCCATCTTCTCCCCTCACTCCTCTGAGAGCTCCATTCACGCGTCTCCATACATTTTTAAATTCTCACCTTCCCTCTTTCCGGCCTCTTTCCCTTTCTCCTACCTCTCCCCTCACCTTCTCCCGCTTCTCACCCATAGGCCTATTTCTTCACAACTCTTTCCCATATTCGTCAATCTTTTTTTTCTCCACTTCAGACTAAATTCATAAAGGAGCGTTTAGGTTACATGGTACACTGGACAGCTGGAGATCGGGTACAGGAAGATAATACACTGAAGAAAGAGGAGGAAGAGCAATACGAGTTAGGTAAATACGGGAAGGTATATCTGCCGTGGGAGGAAGGAAGGATAAGGTTACCGGTACTCATGTGCTAGTTACTTAGTATGGACAGAAATGACAGATCCTTTGTTGATACCACGTCTTACAGGATGCAGTCATGCAATACATACGCCCAGACAGATACCTGCTCTCTCTCTCTCTCTCTCTCTCTCTCTCTCTCTCTCACACACACACAATTATATACATATTGGCTTACATACACATACATATGTTTATATTTATTTACTCATTTACTTAGAGAGAGAGAGAGAGAGAGAGAGAGAGAGAGAGAGAGAGAGAAAGAGAGAGAGAGAGAGAGAGAGAGAGAGAGAGAGAGAGAGAGAGAGAGAGAAATTCTATGTTAACGTTTTATATATTCTAAATACCGGTTGCTAACAGGCTACCTAATCTCATCCCTCCAAGCAATCTCTGCCAGTCCCTTCCCTTCCTCTCCATTTCATACATTTGAAGCCCCTCCTTCCCTCGTTCCTCTCCCTTGAAAGTAAAATCACTATACCTCCCAGCCATATGACAACTACCACCATCACATCACTCCCTTGGGCTCATCTCTACGTCCTAAACCACGCTAGTTTTTCACCAAGCTCAAATTCTCAGCCACTATATCTACTTTCGTTTTTCTTGCTTGGGTATTTGCGATCATAATATCTCTATCTTTAACAATAATTTCTGGCATGAAGGTTTAATACAAATCGCTGATGGTACTGATTACAATGAAAAGCCGAGGCCAATACCGTGAACACTGCTAAGGTGCGATGAAGGAGAGTAAAGAAGGTAAGATTATATCAAGGAAGGGCGATTAAAAAAATAAAATGGGGGGGGGTCGGAATAAGGAAAAAAGATGCTTAAAAGAAAAAAAGACCATTTAGTGTTTCTCAACGTTTTTCAGTTCATTACATTTTTTACTAAATTCAAGTCATCTTTGCTCACACTTTCTCCATATACACATCTGTCATCGAGAATGCCATGAATACTTTTTTTTTTTTTTTTAACATGAACATCGACTAAAATTGTTTGAAAAATGTCCTGGTTAACTTTTGATGTCATTTCTTTTAATTACAATGTTGATTCTTAACATAAAAACTTTTCAGAGGCATACATTTGCGATTATTTTTATGTCCATAACAAATACTGTTCAAACTGACAGCAGGATAATATAAAATTCGGGTACACACTCATGATTCAGTTAAAAAAAAAAAAAAAAGAGGGGGGGGGGGCTCTTAGGAAAGCTTTAGGTAAAGAAATCATTTTAATGTTGTCCACAAGTTTCCTAAAAATTCTTAATATCAACACACACCCATATACTCTACGCTTTTCATTAACTACGGCTGAATACTCAATTTAACAAACTTGTTGGTATCTACTGTAAGTTCCAAACCAATGTGTTTGAGATAACGGTAGAATATAATATATATATATATATATATATATATATATATATATATACACACACACACAAAAGAAAAGCTAAGGAAAAAGACCGATACCATTAACCACGAAGATAGGAGGGTACAAACCAGGCAGAAGAGCGGGCAGGAAGGGGGGCGGAAAGAGAGGAAGAAAGAGGGAGTCGAGGAGGAAAGGTAGGTGGGGGAGGGAGCGGGGGGGAAGGCGGTGTGGAGGGAAAGAAAAAAATGACGCGGAGCCCCCAGCGTAAAAGTTCCATCGAAAGCCAATAAAAAAGATTGTGTTATCAGCGAGGTGAGCGGAGGCAGTCCCGGGCCGCCCCTTAACGATTTCTTTATGTCATCTGCGAGACTCGGCCTCATGCTGCCGCCCCTACCTTCCTTGTTTCCACCATTGCCAGTACTACTACCACCACTACAACTACTGCACTACTACCACAAAACTGTTGGCGTTAATGTTATAACTAGTTACTTTTTTCCTTTTTTCTTTCTATTTTTCATTACCACTATCAACACCAGCATTACTTCTAATCTTCAAACACCAACTGCGAAAAATGAATAAAGTCTTGCAAGGCATACCACTCTGTTAACGCTAAATTAAAATCACCGATACTAGACTACAACTTCTGTTCACTTACCACACCATTATTACTGCTGTTGTTGCTATCGTTTCCCCCATTTATCATTTTATTTACCGAGTGTCAAGCTACGTTTACACTGTCCTTTCTAGTCATCAGTGCAAGGGTACTTTCATCACTCACTGTCACTCTTAGTATCGGGATATTATTAAGGCAGAAATAATGCTCTAATCACTTTAAACTATCAATTTCATCTAATCTATTATGCTACAAGGACACTGCCACTTCCTATTAGTCACTAACAATGGTAGCTTATAAATCCGTAAATCCTATCAACAAGAACAACTAATAGACGCCAAAACGTACACAAAATAAAAGACTTCTGACAACTACCTAAACCTAAGATATACTGAACACCAAATCCTGCAACCTGCCCCGCCAAAACACAACACCTGTGGTCTTTCCCGAAAACACACACAAAAGAGACACATCAACCAAAACTACCAAAACCACTACCAAAACTCTCAAAGGGTGGACCATCACGAACCCTATCTACCAACACCATCCCCTCGGTTCCCATACGCTGCCAACACAACACAGCCGATGAGCACACACACGCATACTGTCACCCCCATAAGCACACAGCCTACACACTCGCACCTCTCTGTCCCAAATGACACGTTTACCTGCCCATCCGTTCCCACCAGCTCTAAACTTCACATTCACACGCATAAAATAAACACACACACACACACACACACACACACACACACACACACACACACACACACACACACACACTTATCAAACCACTAATCTACTGCCACCCCATCCCTTAATATCCCGAAATTCGTCTAATATTTCCCATTTCACCAGTAAATCTTAATTATGCATCAGTCCAAGGCCTTCACATCAGTACACCAAAAATCTTCCGCTGTGCACACACACACATTATTTTTGTCTACGCTTCCATAGGCAATACTGGTACCTCTCCCCTTTCATTCCTTCAACACCTGAACCTTTTTGCCTAACAACCCCTGAGCCTGAGACCTTCCCCCACCCTAAATCATTCCCCTCGATAATAAAAAACAAGCCACCTCAATTCCGCAACACTTCTCATATTCTAATATTCCGGCCTTTTCACTCCACACTGTGATTTCCCTGGGCGCTCCTATGCACAAACCATTCTATCAATCATTCCATATCCTACGGTTTCCCTTTTGTATTCACGATTCCCCTCCTCTAATTACCTATCCTAACTTGTATTTACATATATATCCACGTAACTTAATCCCTATCCCAAAATCCAAATAAGGATAGCCATTCTTTCTCTCGCTTCTTACACACAAACCAATCCCAATCCTGTTCCCCTAGGCCTACGCACTCACCATTCCCCTCCTCCCAATCCCTATTCTACCGGGAACTCCCGTAGGTACAAACATTTCCACTCCCTTCATTCCCTATCCCATATTCTAAAAAGGCATACCTATTCCCTCCCTCGGCCCCTATCCCCCCCTTTCACGTGTCCCTTGAGCACAAACCAATCCACGTCTCAACCTCTTAACTTTTCCCCTTATGCACAAACTATTCCCCTCGCCTCATTCCCTATCCATTCCCTATTCTATTATTCACTATCCTTCCCTCAATCCCTGTCCTCTGTCCCCTAAGCACAAACCAATCCACATCTCATTCCCCTTATGCAGAAACAATTTTCCTCGCCTCCCCTCCTGTCCATTCCTCAATCTGTTCTCCACTTTTACTATTCCCCTCCCTTCACACCCTATCCCCTCTGTCCCTCGTGCACTAACCAATCCACCTCATTTCCTAAACGCTTCCCCTTATGCACAAACTATTCCCCTCCCCTCACTCGATGTCCTTTGTCCCCTAACCTTCCCTACATACGCGCCACTCGACAGAACCAGACGTGGAACATTTTTCGTCGCGGTAATATAGGGAGCCAATACCGCCACAGCTGCGCCATTTATTACTTCATAAAATCGAAACAGCTTCTACCTCCCCTACACACACTCGCCGCCACGCCCTGACCACAAGCCATTTCCTCCTGATGCTTTCCTTCCTGTTACCCATTTTTGTCGCTCTGTTTTTTACGCATACTTGGCACAAACTTCCCTTCCACTTACGCATTTCTGTTGGTCTGCTTTTACGTAAATGTCACACATCACGAAAACCAGTGGCAGAAATACAAGGCACTGATCACTGCAGCCCGAGGACGCAATTTTCTTTTTCATTACTGTTATCTCCATGATGTTTTACTCAGCTTGGGTGAGACTTCTCGAATTGGACTGGTTGGATACTGGAATTTCCTTCATTAACACTTATCACTAACGGAGGTCCTTCCTAAGATCAGTAAGATCATTTGGAAGTAGCCTAAAATTAAAACGGTTAAATTAAAACGGCGTAGTAAATTTAAAGAGGAACATACATAACCAGCTGTCTCTGTGTTCCTTCACCAAAATGCATGTTTACTAAAATTCCATTGCCCTCATTTCTGCGCCTTTAATATTACAAACACAGCAGGCTATTGAGTTAGTTCACACACGATTAGGCTACTCCTGGCTTGGCTAACCACCTTCGTGTTAAAAAGATAAGATAATGTAGTAAAAGAGAGTCATCCGTGTCTTGTTCGTCATTGGCATCACTCCAAAAAGTGCAACGTCCATAAACATACACGAAATTTATATATACCGCAGGCCTACATGTAGCATATTCCCTATTGGACCAATTCTGACCTTCGTTATGAAACAAGTTAAACAAAATTCATTTCCTGAAAAATATCGGTAAGAGTAAACAAAAGTAAGCAGAAGTAAACTACATGAGGACAGGATATGTTGGAGTTTGCAAGCAGATATCACGTTCCAGGTTCGCATTACTCACAGTGTTCCTTATTGACCCCTTACTCCAATGACGTATTTTTCTTCTTTATTTCCTTCCGATTTCATATAGCTCTTGGGAAACTTTTCGACGTAGAGGAATTAGATACTGTCTTCATTAACCCATTCAGGACGAGAGACCATTCCCAAACTGAACATAATTGTCTGCAGGTAATAAATGCCCTCGGACTGAAGACTAAACTACACGACATAGCAATGAAGTACCCCAAACAATATACCGTAGTTAAAATTTACTCGTCGTGAAAAGGTTAATGAAGAGTGCTTTTTAACTCCTTCAGCCCGAGAGGAAGCTGAATGCAATTGTCTGGCGGTGATGAAGCAGAACAGACTAAGCAAAGAGTTACCAGACCAGACAAAGAGTTACCGCACTGGAGGAGTTAAAAGTGAAATGTCAGGCAGATACGGTGCTTGACGCTTAAACACCGGAAATTAGAAAACCACATCATACAACACCCACAGGGGATTGTACGATCACTGACCCTTCCTTACTCTTTTCCTCCACTGGCAAAGGCTGGCTCACCTTCTGTGGATGTTTGTGGGCAGGGATGTCTGAGAATTACTGTTAGAGTTTTGCTAATTACCGTACTCAAAGAAATATACGGTAACTAACGAAACCGTGTATTGAGAATGGGCAGAACACCTGAACTAATGACATTTTTCTTTCAGTAACATCAGAATAAAAACGTAGCAGATGGAAGTGTTAAAATGAAATCGAAAGGTAAGCAAATGGTGAACCGCTGATATGATGGTCATGATACGGGAGAAACGAGAGAAGCTGCAACCTAAAAGAGGATGGATTAGCAGTCTACTTACAAGTTCAAATCCCCGCTGGGGCAGGGAACAGTTTAAGGATTTGAATTTCATGTGGCGCAGACTTTACCGATCTACCAGAAGACCCGCCGACATGTCGTAAAAATACCCCCGCTAATACCAATACACCAGTCCTGTATGAGACAGCCCTAGCATGTATTCAATATGGGCGGTGGGTGTTAGCGCCGAAGTGGTGACATGTAGAGGTGTATAATTTGTAAGGAGGACTTATGAGCCTTGGGAGCAGGCTGTGAAGCCTATGCCCAGAGTCGGACACACACACACACAAAAAAAAATCCTTTTCTAGATATTAAACAATTTTATTTAGGCTACCGCGAAACGATTTTACTAGACAATGGGACACCTCTTGAATATTGGTCAGTTAAGGTATTCCTGCTGGCGTAAACGTTACCTTACCGGGTATCGATAGCTAAGGTACTACATTTCGGTATACAGTATACTCAGCAATGGATGCACCGAAAATTAAAACCCGGGTTCCGTTACACGATTTCACTCAGTTGATAGAAGCCCCTGTCAGCAGAAGGGTTTATATAAGGGTGGTGTGAGACACTTGTATTGATCGGTCAACAAATGTCAGTGAAAACAAGACTGCTGGGGAATATAGCGGTATGCGGTGTGTAGGATGCGTAGACTGCACAGGATAAGTGGCAGCTCTGGTGGTTGGTGGACGAGGTGAAGGAAATGCACTGATTAAGGAATGAGTGTCTAAGCTTTGATGTTATCCTAATTTAACAGAAAAGGAATGGATAAGTCTAGAATGGCTGAGTGAGTTGTGTGGCAGGAGGAGGGGTGGAAGGCTAAAAAAATGGGTTTATTCTAGGTAAAAAGGGGTAGCCTATGGAAGCTGAAGAGGCTAATGAAATGATGATAGACGGAAAAGGATGGAAATATATAAAACAGCTGCACATGACAAGTGTTCACCTCTTTGTATTAATTAGAGTAGATGGAATTTCTCCCTGTGTGTTGCTGAATGAATTTGTAATGTTAATGAATAGTTACGTCTGAATGGTACTGCTCGTTTGATGGAGCCGGAAACTTCGAAAGATTGAATGATTAGTGAATAGTTACAGACCTGCGCCCCTCTAACGGTGCTCCCTTTTGACGGCTTCCACTACTTTTATGCTATGCTTTTACTTTTTTTTTTCTTTTTTTTTTTCTTCTATCCAGCTCACCCCACTGGAAGACTAGGAAATAGGGTTTTATTGGCTACGATGAATGACTGACGAAAAAACGATTACAGAAACTAAAATAAAAGGTAAATAAAAGGTACAGCTGACCATATCATTCCCCCTAACATTTGCACACCATACCATGCATCACGACACTAACAACATCCAGCGGTGATCCCACCAACTCTGACCACCACAGCCCCCTCTTTTTACCTCTTCCAAACCATCACCTACGATAAAAAGCGAAAGTATTGCGGTGGGAGGCGGCCGTTGTTAACCCCTCCAACACCACCACCACCACCACCACCACCACCACCACAGTCATCAGAGCTCAGTAATATAAATCTCAACGCTAACACTACCAAAGCTCAACACAAGTTCTACACAGCTCAACGCCTTTTTACCCCCCTTCCTTCCACACGGTCTACCACTACGAGAGAAGGATAAGGAGGACAACGATTTGTAGTGTAGAGGTAGTGTATCTAACATCATCACAACCAGACATCCACACTTCAACCCTTCAGTACGATGACATCCCATATACTTCAATCATGCTACCACCAGACGATTCTTTTCGGTTTAGATGAGATCGTTAATACCGTAGTCAAGTGGGTAGAAATAATTTACACAAACTCACTTCAATTCGATGACATCTACTCTAATTCCACTGTTGCCATCGCCAGACAACTTGATTCGGCTCAGTGTAGATCTCAGGAAGTAGGCATACAAACTACAGGGGAGTTTATTCAGACTCCCACACATTTCTCTCTTCCCTTCACACGACCACTCACTCTACAGATGATGATAACGGACATGGATGCAGATTAGCTAAAACACAATCGGTATCATGTGTAACCCCTTCAATGCGATGACAACACAGTGTATATTTTACTTGACTAATAAATTAATTTATTTGTTAATTTATTAAATAAATAAGTAATTACGTAAGATCTCTCTAACTGATGGGGTTAAATCCACCTCCCTTTGCCCCTTCAATATCATTCTGATTTTTTTTATATTTCATCCTTGCTATTACGATACAGTTTTATTCAAGTATGGAAGACACTCACAGTGGAGTAGTTAACAGCACAATAATTACAAGAGCCAGCAGTGACTTTACAAAATCTGACGCCAACTGTTTTTCCTTGTCAGTAATAATTCACTATAAAAAGATGAAAAGGAAGGAGATCATTGAAAAGGAAGGAGATCATAATTGCCTCCTGCACTGTCGCCATCACACCTAATATCATCAGACAATAATAATAAAAGATCAGGACAAATACTGGAAGTCAGTCGCCTCATAATCCACAAGACCATCATCACAATCATCATCATGAACGCCTTTTCCCACCTACGGATGGGGTGAGGTTGGGTCTAGAATACAAGAAAAAGGGAAAGTATGACAGAAAGATAACTAGCTACAAACAACATGCCCAGTGAAACGGATCATACATGCACTCATCATTCAAGCCTCCGTAGTTGCTGCTCTCACTAACCGAACCAACTGAATGTGCCAGAACTTTCTCTTTACAGATGTGCTTCACATTACCTGTCGTACAGTCAATCCGCCAACTAACTAGTTAAAGATGAAGCAGAAAAAAATAGAAGTGAGAGAACTGGGGAAAATGAGTGGTGGCTGCCTTTGCCCTCTACACAGTGTAGAGCCGAATGCTTGTGTCAGGCGTGTGTAGCCGGTCGCTACAACACCTACACATACTGGTACAGTCGGAGAAAAAAGTTATCTTCCTTAGGTTTGACGAATTCATAGCGGAAAGTCGAACCATCTGATACATGCATCACTTTAGTATTTTCGTTGTAACTATTCTTCCGACATAGAAATAAGATTATATTTGTGTCTTTGATTGTACACCGGTGTCATCAACATCACGCCTTGCCAGGGACCAGGACTGATACTACCAACCATAACATCTCTTCCTCCCTTCCATTTAAGAAGAAAAAAAAAGTGGGGAATGGGGTTTGGGAATCTATATTGGGACTCTCGAGAGTAGGCCGCCTCTCCCCTCTACACTGTCATCATCACACCTAAAGTTACACCACCAGCGGTAAAAACGACTAACACAGATTCCACCAACTTTGTGACGTTCCTTTTTTCGATTCCACACGAACGGTACAAAAAAAAAAGGGGGGGGGGGAAGTGGGGAAGGAGCTCAAAAGAAAAGAGGGGAGAAGGCTTTGAAGGCAGCCACTGTCCTCTACACCGCCGCCGCCTTCACAACTCTAGTCTTTTTACTCTAACTAGGTCCAGATTTTGGTCCTCTTGTTGCTTGTTTTACCTCTACACCGCCGCCGCCTTCACAACTATAGTCTTTTTACTCTAACTAGGTCCAGATTTTGGTCCTCTTGTTGCTTGTTTTACGTAACTCAAAGTAAAAAAAAAAGACAATACTACCACCCTCCATCCTTTTCATCTGTGACTAGCAACGTATTCTAGTGTTAATATACCGTTACAACTCAGCTTTCAAGATAGAATGATGCAAATTTTGGCGAGTTTTGAGTAAAAGGACTTTAAAATACCAAAGCCTAACACAGAATCTATGAACACTACGGCACCTCTTATTTTCCCGCTGTCACACAATCGTCCGCTACAAAAAGAAGAAAAAGATGTTTATAGTGTGGCCGCCACTGGCCTCTCTTGTAGTCAACATCATTCCTTAACCTCTTCAGCTTAAGAACATCACTTTCATCAAATTTGGGTATCTCTAGGCGATGTGATGCAGTTTACGAGACATTTTTCGAACGGGGGGGTGCGGGGAGGATTAAAACACTGCCTTCCTTAACCCCTTCCTCAAAGATCCTTCCTAAGCTGAGTAGAATCGCCTAGCGGTAGCATGGGAAAAAAAAAAAAAAAAAGGACCGTATGAAAGATGTCCGTGGGTTGACAGGGTTTATTATCAAAACCCCCTTTTCCTTCCTTTGGACAGCACTATCTACTAAAGAAAAACATAACTGAGGAACACAGGCTACACAGAGACTCAAGACGGTGCACGCCGGATCTTTCCCGTACACCGTCATCATCTCGCCTAAAACCCCAACACAACCAACCATTCTACAAACTCCACGACTCCTCTTATACCAAATCCACACGATCATCCGCAGAGGGAAGAGAGGAAAAAAGAAGAGGGGGGTGGGGAATAAAGCGGAGAACGTCGTTGCCTTCTACACCGTCATCATCATCATCACATCTAAAATACTGAAGACTTTTTGTTCACTTCCTCCTACATATTATAGATAGATAGATAACTGACAGATAGGAGAGAGAGATACAGTAGACAGATAGATTCATAGATATAAAGAGAACAGAATTTATATGGGGATTCAAGACAGTAACGACAAATTCATCCATTCTACGCTACCGCACACCGTCATCATCACATCTTAAATCCCATCACTAACACCGACTCTACTATTTCCGTGACTCCTCTTAGACCAATTCCACACGATCATCCACTGAAAAAATAGGAAAAGAGAGAGAGAGACAGAGAGAGAGAGAGAGAGCAGAAGACAGCAAAAAGAGGAGAGGGTAAAAGACAGCAAAAAGAGGAGAGAGAAAGAGACAGTAAAAAGAACAAAGGGTAGAAGACAGTAAAAAGAGGAGAGGGTAAGAGACAGTAAAAAGAAGACAACGTAAAAGACAGTAAAAAAGGAGAGGGTAAAAGACAGTCGAGAGAGGGTAAAAGATCGTGAAAAGAAGAAAGGGCAAATGACAGTAAAAAGAGGAGAGGGTAGAAGACAGTGGAGGTTGCCATTGCCCTCTACACCGTCATCAGCGTCACGGCCACAATCACCTGACGTCACGGTAACAAATCGGAGTGTCAGAGTGGGGCGGGGAATGACAGCGGTGCGGGAGCCTATAATTCTACCACGAAACCTACCCTTCACCCCACCACCTGAAGGACGGCGTATGGATAAAAAAAATGGGGGAATGCCGAGGGAGATGGGGAGAAAATATAGGGGAGAGATGAGGAAGATGGTGAGAAAATATAGGGGAGAGATGAGGAAGATGGTGAGAAAATATAGGGTGAGATAAGGGAGATGGGTAGAAAAGATAGGGAAAAGACGAGGAAATATACGAGGGAGATGAGAAAATACTGGGGAAAGATCAGGGAGATGGGGAGAAAAATGAGATGGGGAGAAAATGTATCAGAAAGATGAGATTAAAAAAAAATGAGAAAGATGAGATGGGGAAAAAATATAGGGGAAAGATGAGGGAGATGGGAAGAAAATATGGGGCAAAGATAACTGAGATGGGGATAAAATATAGGGGGAAGATAAAAGGAGATGAGGAGAAAATAGAGGAAAGATGAGGGTGTTGTGGGGAAAAGACAGGGGAAAGGTGAGGGATATGGGGAGTAAATATACGGGAAAGATGGAGATGGGGAGAAAATATAGGGGGAAAGATGGAGATGGGAAGAAAATATGGAAAACTGAAGAGGGAGATAGGAATGAAACATAAGGAAAAGATGAGAGATGGAGAGAAAATATAAGGGAAAGACCAGGGAGGTGGAAGTAAATGTGGGGGAAAGATGAAGAAGGCAGGACATAAAAGGGGGAGACTGGTATATGAAGGAGCAAAAACACGGGGGAGACTGGTACGGCATACGATGGGGCAATAGTAAAGGGAGAAAGATGCGGGGAAGGGGGGAGGAAGATGTGGGGGGGAAAGATGAGGGAGATGGGGTGTAAAAAGATGGAAAGGTATACGACGGGGGACTTATATTAGGGAGACGTGAGGATAAGAGGAATAATGACTGGGAAAGGCATGAAAGATGGGGAATATCAATGGGGGAATGGGAAGGAAGATGGGGCGTTAGTATGGAGGAAAGACATGGACGATGGGGTATAATACTTGGGAAAAGCAAGGAAAATGAGCATGGCGATTGAGTTAAGGCAACGAAGATGGGGCATAACGATGAGGGAAAGACTGGGAAGATGGGGCATAAAGATGGGGGAAAGACAAGGACGATGGGGCATAATGATGGGGAAAGGCAAGAAAGATGGGGAATAACAATGGGGGAAAGAAAAGGAAGATGGGGCATACCGATGAATGACAAGGAAAGATGAGGCATGACGATGGGGGAAAGACAAGACGGAACATTAGGACGGAGTGAAAAGAAAGGTGGGACATAAGAATGGGAGAAAGACTAGGAAGATGGGGCATAAGGAGGAAGATGGGGCATAATGATGAGGAAAAGCAAGGAAGATGGGGCACGACGATGGGAGAAAGAGTAGAAGGATGGAGCATAACGATGAAGAAAGACAAAGGAAATGCGGAACAACGATTGTGGAGAAACAAGGAACACGAATCACATACCTACGAAAGGAAAGACAGTGTTTGAACTTTGAAGACAAGGCATAAACACGGAAGAAAACAAAATGCAACACATGAGTGGACAGGAAGAACGGTGGAACATTAGTTCAAATAATACGGCAAAGTCATAAAAGATGATTAGGCTAGATAGGCGGGAACAAAGAAAAAAGGACGATGATGTGATATAAGAAGCCTAAGAACAAGGAATAAAAGAATGATGGGACACAAAGTCACAGAAAGGGGATGACGAGAAAAATGGGACAAACTGTGAGAAGAAAGGTACCGTATAAGACAGACAGGGAATATATAGGAAAGACGAAGAAATCACGGGCAAGAACAGAGACAATCGGAAGTTAAATAAAATGACGAAAAATATGGGGAAGTCAAATTAATGAGGGAAAATTTTGACAAGCCAATCAAAAGAATGACGAGAAGAGATGGGAAATTCAAAATACGAATTATGAGAAAAAAAAATGAGAAATACAAAAATATGAATGACGAAAAGGTAAGGAGGTCAACAGAAAGAATAGCTAACCAAAATACAGGCAAGAAAAGAAAAAAGATTATCGAGAAAGATGGAGAAGTCAATGGAAAGAGCAACAAAAAACGCAATCATGAAAATAGGACGACGAGGTATATGTGGAATAAAAAAAAAAAAAAAAAAAAAAGAGAGAGAGAGAGAGAGAGAGAGAGAGGAGGAAAGGGGAGACATACGGGGAGGTAACATGAGGAAGAGCAAGAAAGATGGGCACAAAATTGGAGGTAAAATACGGGGTATAAAGACAGAAGGGGAAAAAATATTAAAAGACAGGTATTTAGAGGTAACGAGAGAGAGAGAGAGAGAGAGTAAAAGAGGGGGAGAAAATCAGTTTGTAAAAGATGGATACAAAAAGGAAGGGGAAAAAACTCAAAAGAGAGAGGTGTTGCTGAAACTGGAAACGAAAAGGATGGAAAAAAAAAAAAAAAAACGTGGCAAAGAAGAAAGGGGCCAAAAAAGCGACAACGGCAAAAAATGACCCAAAAAAAAGAAAAAAAAAGATGTACAGTGGGATGACTAGAAGAGATGAGGAAAATATTAGGAAAGGCCGAAAAAAGAGGACACAAAAACAGGACGACAAGGGATGAGAAGGAGATGGCACATTAAAAAAAGAAAAAGAGGAAAATGCTGAAATAATGAGGCAAATGAGGCCCTGAAGGGAAGCAGAATAACGGGAGATGGGTCACAAACACGGTGGGAAGACAGGAAAAACGGAATACAGCAATGCGTTAACACAAAAGACAAAAAAGACGAAGAAAAACATGGAGCAAACACAGAACGAGGGACATCGAAAAGGGATGAAGTACAAGAAAGGGATGGGAAAAAAAAAAAAAAAAAGACTGGATACTCGACAGCAGAGACGACGGCAAGAGTACGGTAACTGGCGCAGAGTGGGAGGGTAAGTGCTAATGGTACGAGATATGAAGATGACGTGGGAAAAAAATACGTGGAGAAGAGGCCCAATACATGAGCACATTGATAAAATGCTATAAAAAAAAAAATACCGATCCTGGCGACACAACAGCTTATAGGTCTAGGCCTTGGTTGGGTATATATGACAAAGCAGAGTGTGAGTATGGTGTCAGTGAATAGCTAGCCTAACGATAGCAAATGTTCTCATCAACAGTTAGGACCAAGGAATAGAGAAACTGAAAGAGCGGCCTAAGAACCCATACAAATGCCTAGTTAGGTTTATGCCTACTAAAAATTACGGTAATGAACATATAGGGAAATATTCTTATCACCGGTTGGCCAGTGTGAAAAATGTTAAATACATCCAATTTAACAAATAGGCTACTCTTTCTTTCTTTCTCTCTCTCTCTCTCAGACGCGCGCGCGCAATATACCAGGATCTGCCTTAAGGCAGACCTTCACTCTAATTAACGGAAAGTAAACTAGTCAACATCACGATTACTAGAAACCTCACTACAGCACTTGTACCGAATCCAGTTTGAGTCTATATAAAACAGATACCAACTGTTACGGTAGCTATTAAAAAAGAAATATGAAAATTGAAAACGAAAGAAATAAAAGGCCCAAAACACTTGATTAACGTATCGATATTTTCCAGCCAAAATACCAACACGTAAGTTACCGTGTGCTTTAGTTACCACATTGGCCGTAAATGTTTTTTTTTTAAATGGACATTGATCTTCCTTTAAGGCTCTTCCCTAAATGGAGGTTCTAAAGATGTGCTAGGGGAAGGGGGACAGTGCACAACAATGTTGCGCTGAACCAAGTTACACAACAAACGGTCGACCATCCTAACCTTGTGTATACGTGCAAGTTGCCTAGTGACGGAAGAAGGAAGAGGTGGCCTGAAAGCAAGACATGGCAGGTGGTGAGCGTTACCATCTAAAAGAATGTAGGCCTGTTTGGTTTCTATAACTAAAGGGACATTGCAGACTTCATTAAAATACAAGTACGAAGGCTGACGTATAGCCTAGGCCCAGCGAAACTACGACAATAGGTTAGCTACAATAGCTACGCAAGGAAGACGAAACTGATACCCGGCAGTAAATTAAGTTACACAAGGACACAACTGTTGCACGGAAGCAAGAAAGCGCGCGCGCACACGCGCACGCACGCACGCACGCACGCGCACACACACACACACACACACACACACACACACACACACACACACACACGAATGGCCGGATGACGAGTGTGGCCTGCGCTACCGTACAAACAACCACGTGTTACCAGAGAAAACCAGCTCTTGTTTACGTTTGTCTAGTGGCGACAGGCCTAGGGTGGACAGGGTGTGTACGGTGCTGGAGGTTACGGTGTATAGGGTACCGGTATAGGGAACTGACGTGTATGGCGTGTAGGCTGCTAAGGAGTAGGATATATGAGGTACAATGTGCAGGATGTAGGGGGTTACGGTGTGCAGGATGTAAGGAGTTACAGTGTGCAGGATGTAGGGGATCACGGTGTACAGGATGCAGGGGATTGCGGTGTGCAGAATGTAGAGGGTTACGGTGTATAAGATGTAGAGGGTTACAGTGTGTACGGCATAAGGGGTTATGGTGTGCAGTGTGAAGAGACTTTGGGTACAGACATAATGATGTCTAAAGATGGGCTGTACAGTTGGTATATACAGAGTACAGGGATAAGTTGGGGTCAGGGTAAAGTATGTAGGACTGGAGTGTGTTTGCAAGGATGTGTAAGGTGCAGGGAGTATGGATATGTAGGTTGTAGAAGGTTAGGGTGTCTGAGTATGAGCGGGTAAGCAGGGGGCAGCAGGCAAGCAAAATGCATTAAAAAGGTCTTAACAAGTTTGTAAGCTAGGTTGCATATTACGTTAGATAATCGTTTGTAACAGCGGAATGGCGTAAAAAAACTGTGGGGGATGGTGCAAAGGAATTATGACTAAGAAGAGTCAAGGCAAGGTGCACAGAGCATAAAAGCAGTGAATGGTATGGTGCACTTGACGTGTGAAAGTGTAACGTAAGGAGCAGATGAAGACAGGAAGTGTAGGATAAGGCGCATTGGGCATAAGAAAATTGAGGGGAAAAGCGAACACCTCTTAAGAAAAGTGTAAGGTGCACTGGCAATAAAAATGTACGGGTACGATACATAAGGTGCATGAGATTGTGATTTAAGGTGCACAGGGTGAAAGAAAGGTGTAGCATAAGAAAACTGTGGGTAAGGGAGTTCGGGTCGAGAGAGGGAAGATGAGGTGGGCCTAAGGTGGACGGGCGTGAAGGAGGGGGATACACACAGACAGCACTTCTTCCTCCTCCTGACGCCGACTTAATGACCTCAATTAGTTCCCACACGCCACCTGGTCCGCCCCGCCCCGCCCTGCCCCGCCTCTGACAGCTGAGCAGTTCGAGACAAAACACGAGGGATTAGGAAAGGAAGAGGCACTGAGAGACTGGAAAAGGACGTGGCACTGAGGGATTGGAAAAAGACGAGACACTGAGGGACTGGAAAAAGACGTGACACTGAAGGATTGGAAAAAGACGAGACACTGCGGGATTGGAAAAAGACGTGACACTGAAGGATTAGAAAAAGACGTGACAAAGAGACTGGAAAGGACAAGACAACGGGGGACTGGAGAAGGACAAGGCACGGAAGGGCTTACAAGGACACTGAGAGACTAGACAATGGCGTGTCATCGAGAGACTGAAAAAGCACCCAGGCCGCAAGGGATTAGGATAGGATGGTCTGAAAATGGTGAAGGTGCGGAGGGACTGAATAACGAGGCACCGAAGGATTGGAAAAAGACTAGGTGTCCAGGGGTATTTCTAGACGACGATCTTGGTTGATGACGCTGTCTGTTTAGTGTGTGTGTGTGTGTGTGTGTGTGTGTGTGTGTGTGTGTGTGTGTGTGTGTGTGTGTGTGTGTGTGTGTGTGTGTGTGTGTGTGCTAAGTCGTATGTAAGATTACCGTTCTCTCTCTCTCTCTACCTACCTATCTACCTACCTACCAACCTATTTACACTGTCTAGTGGCTACCGTACGCGTCCATCAGGCAGTCGTTACAAATAAAGCGTAACAGAGTGGCTCATTACTCCTGCGTATCAGTCCCCCACATACATCGCACCTGAACGACCACATAAACTACACCATGCCGATCTTCTGGACCAACTCATAAATAACGTGAAGCCTCCTTAAGTAACACAGGGTAAGTACTCCCACTTTAACTCGCACCGCCACATATATATACTTACCACCCACCTCCACAGCCACATACAGAACACAGGCTACCAGTACTCACACACCTAGCGGAGACAAAAACATGCATTCACGCTCACACAGTCACACATTTAGGTAAACAGCTACATGGGGAATACACAAAACCAAACGGCAACTCGATGACCAAAACTTTGCTCTTCATCCCATTCGTCAACTACCTATTGGTTTAAGATTCCTTTCTCATCCCTTGGCTTCTTTATGTTTCCTCTTTTATTCTTCGCCCCTCTCCTGCCATGTAATGTTGTCAAACTCTTCTCCAACACTGGAATACGTTATCGGAAATCATTATTCATCCTGTTTTCTGATAAATTTGTTATCATGCCAAACTGTAAGCGTTTTGCATCTCTTAAGGTAAAATTCCTTTTTTTTTTTTTCCCTCCATCCTTTATTCGTCTGGAGCCAAATCACACAAGACTCACACCCCTTTCTCCTCCTTGATCCACGAGTCTTAGTTAATCTTTCTTTCTCCTCTTTCACTGATCAAGTCTTCATCTTTAAGCCCCAACATTATTCTTCTTCTTCGTACCTTCATTCTATCCCCTCCCCCAAGATTTTTACAAATACAAAATGTATGTTTTACGTCAATTCGTCCCATTTCCCATTGACCTGCTTCTCTAACTGTGCAAGAACTTACAACCACAGCCACATGCCGTATCTTTCTTCGTCCTTTTCTTCTTTCCACTACTTGATTTAACTGATAAGTCGTTCACTCAGTATTACTTCAACACGTACTTAACCTTCATCAATTCATGCATCTTCCAGTCCACGTATTTTCCACTCCACAATCCACAAAACTAAAGCACCACTAGCAGAATTAGACTACTATTAGCTACATCTCACAACCAACATTCTTGCCCTCATTAGCCGTTCTCCCATCAATATTGCCATTCTCCATCAATCAGTCACCCAAACAGCACTTCTCCTACATCTACCCCACTGACACCACTGCCTGACCCTGCTTCTCCTCCTCCTTGCCTTTACTAAGTCACTATCACCAAACCATCCCACTTTTCCCCTCCCCACTTTCAGGCCAACTCTCCACCCGGTATTTCATTCTCCTGCAAGCTACATCTACTGCACCGTCATCATAGCCTAACCCTGCATCTTCCACTTCATGCCGTCTAAAGTCACTACCATCAAACCGTCCATCTTTTCCCCTCCCCATTTCCACTCCAGCTCACCACCCAGCATCTACTTCGCTGACCCCATAACCTAACCCTGCGTCTTCCACTCCATGCCGTCTACAAGCCACTACCGTCAAACCTTCCCTCTTTTCCCAGCCCCATCTCTACTCCAACTCTCCACCCGGCATCTCATTCCCCCTCCCAAAAATCTAAGATAAGATCCCGAGGCAGGTTAACCGTGGTTTATTGTGGGCCATTATCAAACCATGAGCTCGGTATAAAGCAGCTTAAATGAAAATAAACTAAGGCAGATCGCGGGGCGCAATCAGGGTAATGGGCAGGGGACTCGGAGAGGGGTGGAGGGAGTTGCGAGGGGGAGAAGCATGGTGGGCCTCTAAGACAGGGAGGGGGAGGCTGAGAGGGGGAGGCTGAGGGGGAGGGGAGAGGAGGAAGGCTGAAAGGGGAGGGGAAAGGACGATGGTTGCGAGGGGAAGGGGGAGGAGAAAGGCTGCGAGGGGAAGGGAGAGGAGGATGGTTGAGAGGAGAAGGGGAAGGAGGAAGCATGAGAGGGGAAGGGGAATGAGGAAGCATGAGAGGGGAAGGGGAATGAGGAAGCATGAGAGGGGAAGGGGAGGAGGACGCATGAGAGGGGAGGGGGAGGAGAAAGGCTGAGAGGGGAGGGGGAGGAGAAAGGCTGAGAGGGGAGGGGGAGGAGAAAGGCTGAGAGGGGAGGGGGAGGAGAAAGGCTGAGAGGGGAGGGGGAGGAGAAAGGCTGAGAGGGGAGGGGGAGGAGAAAGGCTGAGAGGGGAGGGGGAGGAGAAAGGCTGAGAGGGGAGGGGGAGGAAAAAGCTGAGAGGGGAGGGGGAGGAGAAAGGCTTGGAGGAAAAAGCTGAGAGGGGAGGGGGAGGAGAAAGGCTTGGAGGGTGAGTGAGAAAAGGAAGGTGGAGGGGGGAAGGAGGTGGAAGGAAGCTGAGAGGAGGAGAAGGGAAGAGGTTGGCTGAGAGGGGAAGGAAGAGGGGGAAGACTGAGGGAGGGGAGGGGACGGTGAAAGACTGAGAAGGGGGGGGGGCGAGGAGAAAGACTGAGAGGGAAAGGGGGAGGAGGAGGAGAGCTGAGGAAGAGACGAGGAGGCTGACTGTGGGAGCGGTACACTGGAGGTGGGAGAGGGTCACTAAGATGGGGGAAGGGGGTCACTGAGGAGAGGGGACAGGTTCGGAGAGTGGGAGAATCTGAGAGAGAAAGAGGGGGGTGGGGGAGCAATGGGAAGTCGGGGTGGCTCTTCAAGAAATGCGGGGAGGAGGTGTTACGAGAGGGAGTGGGGGGAGAGGGGTGACAATGAGAGGAGGGAGGGAGTGATAAGAGAGGGAGTGGGGACTAAAAAGGAACTTGAAGGAAGAGGCGAGATAAGAGAGCACGCCTCAGACTTCAGTGCTTGCTTGCTTGTCTTTTATAACAATCTTGCCAGTGACACGTTTGGTGTGTGTGTGTGTGTGTGTGTGTGTGTGTGTGTGTGTGTGTGTGTGTGGAGAGAGAGAGAGAGAGAGAGAGAGAGAGAGAGAGAGAGAGAGAGAGAGAGAGAGAGAGAGAGAGAGAGAGAGAGAATATGCTTGTTGGTGTTTTATTTCCAAATCATTTCCTAGGATACAGAATTCACTAGCCACTTAAAACTCTCAAGAAATTATTGGATAGGACAGCCTAATACCCACAATCATACCGTGAGCAAGCAGGTATGGGTAAGCTGATGTATGTCCTGGAAAATATAAGGGGACGATGTTCATATTAAAAAAAAAAAGGAGGAGGAGGAGGTCCAAAGGAAACTTCAAAGGTTGTGGCAGAGTCATACGTCCAACAGTAAAGAGTTTGTATATTTTAGCCTAATCTTTAGCTACAACGAGGGGATAAGTCCTAGGCTGAATTAAATCGCCTGGTGGTAGAAAGAATCGTATAAAAAGTCATTCAGGGTTTAAAGCGAGGAAGAAACCGAGAGGCGAGACAAATGACATCTGGAAAGCCAAGGGATACAGTGGCCCGCCTCCACTCCCTCTAGACATCGACGACCCCATTACCACATCAATTTATAGAGTACCGCGGGCAACACCAGGACAAGGAAGCATTTGGGATGCTCTGACAGCGCTGTCGGAGGAGTGGATGAGGGGGGTGATTCTGCTGTTATGGGTGTAATTAGCCAACCTCCAGGTGTGTCTACAGTTCATCTCAAGATCTGAATAAACCTCATTTCGGTATTTTGGGAACTGACAAAGTGGGCAAGTCTATGCAACCTAATTCTCTGAGTATTTATTTTACCTGATGAATACATACCGATTTAGCGTACCGTACTGGTGTTTTCTTGCTGCTTGTTGTGTCCTTCTTCTAAAGGATTTTTATTTTTTTTAAAGATATTTTGAGAGGTATGAAAAGGAAGTGCAAGAAAACATGAAAAACATAGAGCTGAGCTTCAACTAGTCAGGAATAAAGCTTAACTCTATTCACCTGTGTTTACTTCCATCTCCTTCTCTTATTATTATTATTATTATCATTAATCCTTTTGGTTGTTGTGGTGAAGGTGGTGGCGGTGATGGTGGTGGTGGGGGAGGGGGGGTCAGTGAAGGGGATACAAGTTTCAGAACGCCTTCGCCCCGCGCCAGACACTCCCGCCGTCACTGTCTCCCGCACAATATCCCCGCATGTGATGTGAATTTTACACGGCTGACCTAACCGGCGCGGCCCCACACCCACCACGCGGCGGAGGCTCTTCTTCCAGACCAGCGGGCAGGGGCGCCTTGACGGGACCAGGTTCTTGTACAGGGGCGGGATGCATAAACCAGGGACCTCCTCGGCTTAGTGTCTTTGAACTGTATTCTCCTGAGGGTTAAAATGTTTTCTAGCACCTCAGCATTACTAGTTTATTTTTACATGCAATTGGTTAATATTCTCCCTGTTTTATTTAAGGAAACTACGTCGATATTCGATTGATAGGCCAATACAGTACCGCTATATGGCTAAATAACACACGAGAATACTTATGTGTATTATCCAAAATTACTTACATTAGCTTCAAAAGTAAGAGGTCCTACAAAACCTCTTAAGCTGACAAGAATACCAGCTTTTCTGAAGCGGGTAATGAATTCAGAGGGTCTCTTGCCTTGGGAATCAGACGTCTGGAGGACAGTGGCCTCACCTCAAGTTTTTGTATTCTGGCTGATGTCAGACTAGGTTATTCAGTTGTTGGTTATTCACTTGCACCCCACGGGGTTTAAACAGGTTTTAAGGCTGAGCAGGATTTAGTCGAGTATCCAGCCTACCATAGAAGAAGAAGAAAAAGAAGAAAAAAAGGTCGAAAAGAGGTCAAAGGTTCAGGACTCCTCGTGGCTCGGCTCCTGGACAGGAAAAGGGGTCTGCTAGGCCCTAAAATGCAAACACGACATATTATCACCACAGACTTAATATTTATGAAACAAGTAGTGTTTGGTTAGAGCATAAACTCCTGCCAGGACGGGTCGGGTTTAATGGGCCAGGATGAGCCTCTCCCGGACATTAGCTTGCTGAGTCCCTCCTTGTTGCCATTCTCGCATCCCCCTACTCTAAAAATACTTCCATCCACCCCTCGACCACTTTCCTTTCATACCTGTTCTTCCGTCCATTATCCACACACTGCAATATTCACTCACCCTTTATCCGAAAGTACATATCTCTCCTACCGGTACCCTCTCACCATGTCTTAACTTTCCTCGCCTTTTTCCCCCTATCAACCTCTCGCCCTATCGTAACTTCTTCCTCCATTTCCCCACTGTCTCCCCATCATGCTTTCTCTAACTACCTTCAGGAAGCTTTCTTTCTACTTTGGGCCTAACTCTTTCACAACTATAACAATTCAAGTTTCATTTTCCAATTATGAAAATATTCTAGCTAACAAACGAAACGCAGTTATTCAGCGAGAGACTGATGGACCCTCCAGCAGCCTTCTAACTTAGGTATGAGAATCACTCTTTAATTAAAACAAGCCCACTTCCCTCTATCGCCATTCAATTTTAACAGAAAA
Organism: Coenobita brevimanus; assembly: GCF_032717465.1. Taxonomy (NCBI): domain Eukaryota; kingdom Metazoa; phylum Arthropoda; class Malacostraca; order Decapoda; family Coenobitidae; genus Coenobita; species Coenobita brevimanus. Next base: position 32,341,440 of record NC_137049.1, read on the forward strand.
ACTAGCAAGGCAACAATATCAGGAACACCCGTAATTGCGGTGGAGAAAAAAAAAAGGTGATCCATCCCATGGAAAACAAAAGGACTGAAAATCATGGTTAGCGTGCAGAGAGTATCAGAAGGAAAATATAACCCGCTTTCAACTGACAGCTGACATGCTACATATCTTAAACAGGCTCCACAGCGATCTCATTACGCCACTCTCTCTCATCTCTTGCTACTTTCAGCTGATAAAAAGCTAGTCTAGCGGTAATAAAGCAGACCTCAAACATGAGAGAAGAACTGAAGAAGCTACAGTAGTTTTATTGTCGTCTCTCGTGAGATCTGTTCTGATTACAGCTGTCAAAATTATGGACAACAATACCCAGTAATGACTGAACTACCATATGCTCCTAAGAAGTACTCAGAAAGATGACGAAAAAATTAGATTGGATTGTAGGCTAATTCCACTTTAGTAAGACTCAGGTTCGGTCAGCGTTAAATACGGTACCTAGAATTCGATACTGGTATATGTCCATCAAAATACTAATAAAATACAAACCACAACAAGCTTCATGCAGCGTACTTGTTTACTACGATTATTTTATCCTATTAAGAACCAGAATGCAAACTGACTGGCTTACATTATTAGCCTATGTAAATCTGCTCTGCCAGACTAAGAACTTAAAACAATGTCCCACTTCAACCCTTTATGTTATTTATCACCCATCAGAACGTTCTACATACTTAACGGTTGTACAATACCGGTGGCCTACAGGCAGGAAGTCAAAGGATCAGTTTAACTCACCACCTACCCTAAAGACAACTGCAACTATCAGCCAAGCCAAAGATGCTGTACCGTATATTTAACGCCCAACCAGGCCAAACGATAGTCAACTTTCAATTTGGCCCAATGATAACTTCAATTCTCAGCCTAGCAAGCAGTATGGTACCAGTATACAGTGTAGTAGGCATGGCAGGCTTCATATGCCGGTCACACATGAGTTTACCGAACAGGCCAATCATCCCACCCAAACCTACCACAGGCCTAACCCACCTGTATTTACTAAAGACGACCATTAACTTTCCTCACCCACCACACTTAGGCCTACCGGTACCCGTAACACTAACCCATTATCCAGCCAAACCACCGACATACGACACAAGCTAACAATAGATAAATAACCAACAATTTTTTTTTACCTATGATCCTTAATCCCTTTCAGATCAGCTGATGGCAAAATACAGTCAGAATAGAGGATCGAGCAGACTAATAACATGTCATTCAAACACTCATTTCAACCTCACCCAAACTTACCACTTATCCATGGCCAGCACACCCAACCTCCAGAGCGCCACCATCCATCACTATTTAGCATCATTCACGATATATCCAAGCACTCCATCCAAACTTACCTAAATCTGCCGCTTATCCAATGCCAACGCACCCAACCCACCCCTCAATATTTATACCATTCACAAAATACCGTATCCAAGCATTCATTCCAACCTCAAGCATACCTAACACTTATCCACAAACGCTCACAAAACGGTATATCCAAGCACTGAATCAAACCTCAATCACACTAAAAACTTATCCAATGCCAATGAGCCCTTAACCTTGGATTTCTAACCCAATCCATCCTCTAGAATTCAAACAACTCACCCCCTCAACTCAAAACATTCATCATCCAACCTAGAACTAACCTTCAGAACCCAATCCATTCCAGACTCTTAAAACCCAAACCACCCATTAACTCGGGCACTGATCATCCACCCCTCAACTCAGCACTCTGATCATCCAACCAACATCCTACCTCTAAACCCAATCCACCCCTCAACTCAATCCACTAACCATCCACCCTACAACTCCAACCAGCCCCTAGCTCAGCACACTCGTCATTCAGAATCTAACCCAACCCTGAGCTCAGAACACTCATCTTCCACCCCAAAACATTCATGTACGAGTAGAGTACAACCCGCCACTCCACTCAGAACACTCATCTTCCACCCAACACCCTACCCTAAGAACCAACCCACCTCTCAATCTGGCATACTCATCATCCACCCACAACCTATCTCCAGAACCCACTCACCCCTCAACTCAGCACACACATCATCCACCAAACAACCTACCTTTAGAACCCATTCCATCTCACAACTCAGCACAGTCACCATCCAACAACCAACCTCGAGAGCCCACCCCTTCCTTCAACTCTGCACACTCATCATCCACCTAACAATCTCTTAAGTGACCATCCTCAATCTCTCCTCCACACCCACAGGACCCCAATCTCACCACACCCATCATCCCGCTAACAACCCCAAGCCGGACAGCCCAACACCAGTCTAACGGCAGCCCTCACCAAATTACCGAGAAAACCACTAATTAGGCGAGCTGGGGGCGACACCAGGTAACAATAAGGCCTACCTGTGACGCCACCCGACACAGCCACCCTCAAAAGTTGACACCCGCGGCGCCTCCAAGAACGGACACTTGAGTAGGAGGGGGGCGGTAGGGAGAAGAACAAATGGCTCTTTGTGTCTGGGTGGCCCATGTAACTGCTGGGATATTTATGAGCAGATGTGAGACAATGAGGAATTTGTTTATTTACTCCCCATTACTATGAGGTCTCTCTAAAGACATCTTGATTTCAGTGTCGTGGGCTCCTCAAACTGAAGAACTAAAACTAATGTGTAAGTTTAATTTTCTTCAGAACTCTCAAAAATTCAGTAAAACAGTTTATCTGTACCACGAAGACAGTGAGATATCCAACATCCTCTTGAAGATCAATGGAATGTTTCTGACCCCTTCACAACACGGGGTCTCTTCTAAACTCAATACAGTCGTCTGATGGCAGTAGAATACGAAGGAATTAAGTTAATCGTGCTATGGAGTTAATTATACTTATACGATACTGTCCACTTTAACCTGGCAAAAAATATCCCATCTCTTCATGCTGAATGCAAAGCCGCATGAAATGATCAGATATATCAACTGCAAGTCAAGAAAGTGCTAAGAATGAATGTAAAACCATAGTACGGTATTGTCTTACTGTGTCAATGAGCTAAGGGAAATAGGTTTCTCCAAAAAAGGACAAAAACACAAAAAACAACACCTACATATCGAGACCATTATTTTGAAAAATACTTCCATCATCATTTTCATTACCATGGACCAAAGCACAAGTGTACTGAGTATATAACGGGTCAGTACGGTAGAGAGGATTAACAGGCTGTCCATCCACATTTATTCAATATCGGCTACTCATTCATTTATTTCAAAATTACGGCACCATTATCAGTAAATTATTATTAATTCACTGACTACAACTGCGCGGCTGAACAAGCTAGGGAATTAAATTTCCGAAACAAATTATGTTCGCGCCGCTGGAGCAACTATATTTCTTTTTCAAATAATTCCTCTTGATTTATATAGGTCACAGAAATGCATAATAATATAGGACAGGATACAGGACAGGCTGATTTAATACCCAGCCTACAGCTTTATAAAACTGCCATTGCCGTCAGGGGTTAGCATCGATATCGATTTATGACAAACGCCAAATCCCGAAGTTAGCCCACGCAGACCGAGGATGCTATTTCTATTTTATTCTCGAAGCTATTATTCTTGTTATCAGATGATTATATTCAGTTCTGGAAGTGGACGAAGGCTATATCTAACCTCTTTTGTTAAAAACCTAGGCTATCCTGATATATATATATTTTTTTAATCGTCTGGGGATGGTCGGGCAACAAGATCTAAAAAGTACAGGTCAAACTTACATGATTAATCCACCCGTCTGGCGGCACACACTATCCTCTTCTCTGTTCCACTACCTAATGTTAACCAACACTCAGTCATCCATGTGTGCAACAGGTCAGCTCCGGAACTGTTTTCTTAGGTCTGAATTTTCCTCTGTCCATGACCTTCGATCTCTGAAACGCAGTGTCCAGACATCTCAAAATGAACGGTTCTTGAATTTGGCACTTTTTTTTTTTTTTTTTTTTTTTGGGGGGGGGGGAACAGTTCTGCAAGCTTCTGGTCTTTGGTTCTTTCTTCTTTGCATAAAAAAAATCTCTATGTTTGGCATAAATGACATCAAAACACTCAACGAATTCTAGCTGAAACAAAACGATTTTACAGAGCTGAGGGAAGACTTATTACTGCAAGGGTTAGACACAGCATTTATTAACGCTCCCGCAGCTAGATGTTCTCCCTAGGTTCACAAAAATCCATCCGGTTGTCCTGTGACTAATAAAAAACAAAAAAAAAGTCATCGGATTGAAGATCATGTTTCACTCCGGCTACCAACAAACAAGATTATTTGCCAATGAGATACCTCCTAAAGCCGAAGAGAGGTGATAAAACCAAACACACACACACACACACACACACATACATGCATGCAAAACAAACACAAAACTCAGAAAACAAACAGCCTACACATACGAAACAAATACAAATTACAATCTGGAAAAAAAAGAAAAAAAGAAACAAACTGACAATCAACTAAAGGAAACTAGGAAAAAAAAGTGACACTATAAAACAATTTCCAAATAATAATAATAATAATAATAATAATATCAAATCAACGCCACAAAGGAAGCTATCTAAACTTCCAAATGAAATAGAGTCTTCAAATCTTCTAAAATATTACAAAAGGAACTCCACAAGGAAATAAAAGGTAGAGAGGCGTCAAAAATGGAGCCCTGGTGACGTGAGAACCTAGCTCGTAAAGTTTGTTATCAATACTGCTGGTTCGGTGTGTGTGTGTGTGTGTGTGTGTGTGTGTGTGTGTGTGTGTGTGTGTGTGTGTGTGTGTGTGTGTGTGTGTGTGTGTGTGTGTGTGTGTGTGTGTGTGTGTGTGAGAGAGAGAGAGAGAATACCGGTACCAATAAAAAGATAAGCAAGCAATATTATAAAAGGGATAGTGTTCAGAAAACGGAACGATAAAATAAAAATAAACAAGATGAAGCAAGACGAATAAATATAAATATAAAAAACTGAGAAAGAGAATCGAAAACGTAAACGGAGGGGAGGGGAGGAATATAAAAAATAATGAAGAAAAAGCACAACTGAAAAAAATATACAAATAAAAAAGAAGAGCAAGGTAAATGCCAAAGTTGAGATGGGAGGTGCAGAGGAAATTGTGTATTGTTTCTGACTCTTGCTAACCCAGACACCTTTACTAACCACAACACACACACACACACATACATTATACCCAAAATAATACAATCTTACCCTTATTTACCAACATTCACCGACCCTCCTTCCCACACCACGCAGACAGTCACAGAGCCACCCAGCAATGGTAACACAACCTTATATTAATTTCTACATCAACATTCATCATCATAGTCACAAACCTATCCTCTTCCACCAGGATAAACCCACCCTTTTACACCACCTTTCACCAACACAAACCCACTGAGAACGTCATTATAATCTACCTCAACCTCAACTTTTTACACTGTCATTCACCAACACAAACCAACCTTTTTACACCATCATCCACCAACACAACCCCACTTTTGCACCGTCATCCACCAACACAAAACCACATATCTACACCAGTATTCACCAACACAAACCCACCTTTTTAGGCAACATCAACCAACACAAGCCCACCCTTTTAAACCATCATTCATCAACACAAACCCACCCTGGCACACCATCATCCATCAAGGTAACTCAACCACACACCCGTACTTCTTGTCTTCCAAGCACCAAACTTAATCAAAAGCCCTACTCTCTCTCTCTCTCTCTGTTCTCTCTACGAACCGACACACACACACACACACACACACACACACACACAACCCCAACCCCATACCCCCTCCGGCAGCGCTGCGAGGGAGGCCCCAAGCGGACTCAGCCTAGCCTTCCCCACCAGAAGTTTCAACCACGTCTTTTCATACAAGTTTAAATAGTTCCCTGCATTTAGCTGCTGAAAAGGGACTTGGTAATTACGTGTCCACATTTCACCAGCACGAACACACACAAAAAGCACACTGATAAGAGATATGAAGGTAAATCTGGCAAATTACGTTCTGGTACGGTATGATTTTGGGAATGGTTTAAGGATGAAGGTTAAAAAAACTGGCCGAACCTTTCAGAATCAGACATACTTACGGGTGGTGCTGCTACCTACTACTGCCGGATGATGATGATGATGATGATGATGATGATGATAATAATAATAATAATAATAATAATAATGATCATAATAATAATAATAATAATAATAATAATGCAGTAACAAAAATGTCAATGGAACAGTAACATTCACAATAACAAGCCTACTCTCACTGTACCTTAAAAAATAACCTACTGAACTAATAATAACAGTAATAATAATAATAATAATAGCAATTAAAACCTCCCATCGCAAACAAATGACAAACAACTACAACTCATGGTAATAATTCGGATACGCAGCCTGCAAATAATTAGAGGATCAAGGGAAGAGAAATTCATGTCTCTCATTAACATCCATTTGATAACTAATTCCTACCTCGTGTTTAATCCATGCCCGCGATGCAGACTATTCCTCCACCCCACCCCCCCACACACACCGGACAACCACCTCATCGAACCCCCCCCCACTCTCTCTCTCTCTCCCCATTCCCTTCCTCTATTAACGAGTCTCTCCCTCTTCTACTCCCTCCCTCCATTTATCCACATATTTCTTTTAGCACCTCTATCACTTATCCATTTTAAGTCTTTCCTCAACCTTCACGCTACCCCTAGCAATCACATTTAACAATCCTGCCCCTTGCCTATCCACTCCTCCCCCCACTCTCTTCTCCCTATCCCCTCATTAATTTATCCACCCCCGTCTCTCTTCTAACCACCTATCCCCTCCCTAACCTATCCTCTCCTATCCCTCTTCTAACCCCGTATATCCCATCTCTCACTCACCGTATCCACCAACTTCTATCATCTAACTACCCCCTTTCCTTTTCCTATCCACTTTTATCTTTCATTTAATCATCCCGCTTTCTTACCTAGCCATCCACAAGCCCTCCTCACTATGTCTCCTTTAGGCTGCCTTAACTCTCATTTCCTGAAACAGCTCCTCTTACTTATCTTAATTCTCTCTCTCTCTCTCTCTCTCTCTCTCTCTCTCTCTCTCTCTCAACCTACCTACTTCCCTAACTCCTAGCTCACTCTTCTCCCTTACTCTCATCCAGTTTCCCCGCCCTTTATTAGCTAACCACTCCTCTCTCTCCACCTACGGTAGCCTAACTACCTTATTCCTGAACCAGCTAACTATCCATCAGCCAAACATCTTGGCTACTTCCTAATGCCTCCCACCCCAGAGAACTAGCCTACCAGCCGGCTTCATTCCTATTATTTTTATCTGAATTTTTACTTTCCGAAGATCAAAGAACGGCTGTGGGTCATCATGAATCCCTTTATTAAAAAAAAAAAAAAATGAAGTTGATTTCAACTATCGGACGAAACTTGTCAAAACTTGGTTTAAAAGTCCAGTCTAAACCACTAGAAATATAGTCTCTACCAAAACTACAGTAAAGCTGAAAGCTCTGGCCTAGAGATGAAGCTGCCTTGTCGCCTAATTCCATTCTCAGCTTAGCAAGGCTACAGTGCTAGGACACAGGCCTAACTAGCTACACTGTAACTCCACTCATCCTACATCCAATTCCAAACACAGGTCAACCCTTAGTAATTCCAAACTTACGGGTCACCCTTACTTCCACACTTACATTGTACTCTAATTTATACGAACAAGGAATACCACACACACCATTGTTTTTCGATTCTACTTAGCCAGGCCTACAATATGCTTCCACAATTAAAGTACCGCACACTAATTCTTCACTACTAACGGTAATTCAAGGACACTAATTCCACACTTTGGTTAGGGTACACTTTAATTCACATTTGTACACCAAATACCGATATTCTATTTCACATATTTCAATTCGACACTCATGATCTAATTTCATTCACATAGCTCAATTAGACTTAAGTACAATCTACCGTATATTTCATTTACATGGCCATGGCTGCGTGATTGCAACTATTAGCTACGAAGCTGTCATCCCGATGGTGCAAGAGTTCGAACTGTGGTCCGGGCAGCAAGGGTTAGTCGACTCAGGCAGTCTGACTCAGGCGTTTGTCCAACCTATTTGCACTGGTAAAATGAGAACCGGTATGATGCGGTAACCTACATGATACAGTGGCTTATTATCTCAGGACAGCATATATGTGATTAACCCACCACAGGATCAAAGACCTAACTTAGTAAGATGAGCACATGGCAGACGTATCACAGCATTTACCACGAGCTATGCCTTTTCATCATACCTAGGCTACCCAGTATCAGTACCGATGGCTACTGCCCATGCCAATACGGTACTTCTTGGGGTTGCCTACCTCAAGTCTACTCTCTAATTACACACTTAGGTTAGGCCTGCTTCAGTTCCACTTTCGTTTTATATCCAAGTCTGGACACGAACGTAAGCTGTCCGCTCTCTAAGGTTAAGCAATTTTCTTAAATATCAACAGATGGCCTTACATTCAGACTACACTCCAGTAACACTCCCTTCAATAACATATGGTACCGAATTTCTTTATTTTGTTCTAATATGTTCTAATATCAGACGATAACATTCAGCTTAGTTAAATCTTTATGACTGAAGAAGTCAAGAGCAGTCTCCATTAATCCCTTCAATACCGTCCTATAACGTCACTGTGAGTTCCGCGCTGGTTGTGACGGTTTGTTCTCCAAATGTTATTCTAAACAAGCCATACCATAACAGTTTCCTTATTTCCCTCTGGCTAATACCCTACCATTTTACTTACAGGTTGCCTACGCAGAGACAGAGACCCCTCTGACGGGTGTGGAGTTATTATACGGTACCGGTACATTTATGCAAGAAGTTGGAGAAAATCCCAGACGATGAACTCATAATACCGGTACCGTAGGCTATCTTTACAGACATTAGCTATTTCAGTTCACCGATAGCAAAAACCAAATTGAATGAATCGGTAAGTCATCACAATACAGCCATTTCGACAATGCTGCAAAACTAACGGTAACAAGGCTACATTAACTCAGCAGAATGTAAACCAACATGACAATGGCAGGCTCCCGGACATCGTAGCCTACACAGTGTGCAAGTGCGCATCCACATGTGCTCTCGACCATATGTTGGCAACACAGCTGGCAACATGTTCGGGAACATGTTTGCAGCGGTATTTGGACATGTATACAAACATGTTTCAGTGCAGCTTCGAACACTGGCAGCAGAGGAGATGGGAGAAATGTGTCCATACCAGGCAGCTGTTACTTTAACATGATGTTGCCAACATGATCTGGACGCTACTGTTCCTAACATGTTCGCAGCGTGTTCGTTAATGTGCTGCTTACATGTCGTCAGCACTTGTTCCAGCACAAGCGTGGACGCGCCCTAAAGCAAATTAACTCTTTGGCCGCGAGTTACACACTTCGCATTGTACTCTAGACGATTTTATTTCACTCACAGACACCCCTTAAAACTAAAAGGAGATATGACGACAAAGTAAACATAAGTGTACCCGGCGCTACTCACAATAAGTAATACGGTACTTGTAAAGGAACGAGAAGATAATATAAACACACTAACTGAAAGAGGCCATGTACCTGATATATATATATATATATATATATATATATATATATATATATATGAAATACGCTCCAAAGGGGGGGGGGGGGAATCTGTCCCAAATCAAGATGAAAAGACTATAACACCAGTACTCTAATAACAATAACCCAACTTAATTATACTGTGGTTTTCAACTGGATGTAAATGGCCTTCGAAACTCAATTACTGGCGCTACAACAAAGGCCGGAAATAAAAGTCAGGACTATTTCCCTGATAGTTGACCCAGTGTCAAATGCGATACCAAAAAGCCGTCAACTATTATAACTTGCCTGCAGCTCTGAATAGTCAGTAAACTAGGCAGAATTCTAATGTCGCTGGCTGTCCCTCCGTGATTGTGAACAGGGCAAAATTGAAACATATATCAGGGGTGACTATTCAAGCGCTACGGTCATTTTGCGCACTCCCTTATCAAAAACGTGCCCAATGCAATGAACGCAACTGTATGAGACTTTTCGTTTGATACCAGTATAGGATACCGTACAGTGCTATCAATGGATAATATAATGGTTATAGAACCGTTCAGTTCCAATACAGATTCATTTTCAAAGACTTTTTTTCTTCAGTTCCAATTACAATATTTTCCCTGTCGAATTTCGTCCCAAATCCTTATTCAGAAATATAGACTTGAGTTCCAACAGGGAGCAACCCACCTCCGCTTATCATATGGGTAATCTCTTCCAGCAGCGGTCAACCTCATTTTCCGATCTGCCATCTACTATAACCAGTTCATCCTCGCTCACAGCTCTTTTCAACTCCTCCAGTCTCTCTCTCTCTCTCTCTCTCTCTCTCTCTCTCAGACACACACACACACACACACACACACACACACACACACACACACACACACACACACACAATCAATCAATCTTTCATTCGCAACCTTCTCAAAACCTCAAGCCCCAACTCTCTATCCCCATACCTGCCATCTCCTTTACATCTTCAGTACGGTACAATGATGTTACCCGTGTAAATTTTAATCTTGCCTCCTATGGTAATCAGAAGGAATACAGGCTATACATTATACATTAATTCCTTCAATACGACGACGCATTTAAAACTTCATTCTTGCTCCCGGTAGAACGTGTGATTTAGTTTTGGAGAGAAGCACTGTAATGAAAAGAATAAGCCTAACCTCAATCATCTCCTCTTTACACCTGCCACCTCTCTAACTCCCAATTTCTTTTCCCTACAACTACCGACACATGAACTCCACAACTCCCAACCCTGTCCCTAAATCAAAACCTCTACTCCCTCTGCTCCAAAAGTCCACTTCTTTCTTCTTTAGTTTTTCCTACTGCCTCTAAAAACCATGAACACTTTACATGTTCAGCCATTCAACCTAACCTTCTTTCCTCCTCTTCTATCACCATCATCATCATCATCCTACTTCGCACCGAATAATGTGGCTGGTAGTATTCTGAACTATGATACAGCAGACCTAGCAAGCAGGTAAGTGGGCGACTACCACGTCCTGGGAGGTACGTTAAGCAACTAGCCTACAGGTAACATGAGAGTGAGTGAAGTGCGGCGGTTGCAATGCTGGTAATTAGGCTAGTCACACAATCATACCTTCATACATCCCGTTTCAAAATCCCCATACACCTAGCTCCAAACCTCTTCACAACGATTACATACTTCAGACTTCTATCCTGCTATCTCCGGACGATTTTATTCAATCTGCTACAGAGGGACTTTTCTAAGTTCGGAAGCTGAACTAAATTTTCATCAATCCCTTTGTACAACAGATTACAGAGGTCCTTCTTATGATGAATATAATCGTCTGGGAACGGTAAGAAAAAACTACAAAACGACGCCACCGTACTGACAATTAAACCACCTAAACCCCATCTGCTCTCACCACCTCCACGACCCCCATCTACGATCTCCACCTCCAAAAAATCGCTCCCATCCCCCACCCACACAAAACCCTCCCATCTACACCCTTCACCCGACCCCCACCAAATCCAGCAAGCGCATTCCTTCACCCTTAAAAATCCCTCCCACCCCCATCCACACTAACCCCTCCAATCCCCATCTACAAACCAGCCCCATCCCAGCCACACTACATTCAGCAATCGCATAACTTACACGCTCAAAAAACTCTCCCATCCCCCATCCCACAAAGGCCACACTCATCATCCCCCACCCAGCCCCCAACACACCACACACAGCAATCGCATGAACACCCTCAAAGAACCCCTACCATACTAGCTAACCCCTCCCACCCATCCCCAACACACCACATCCAGCAATCGCATAACACCCACCTTCAAAGAATCCTCCCATTAACCACACTCATTATCCCCCATCCAACCTCCAATACACCACATTCAGCAACAACATAACTTCCCCCTCAAAGAACCCCCTCCATACTAGCTAAACCCTCGCACGCCCACCCACCGATCCCCACCAGCCAGCCCATCCCCAACACACCACAACCAGCACTCGCATAACCACCACCCTCAAAGAACCCCTCCCATGCTAGCTAACCCCTCCCACAGCCACCAGCCAGTCCCTCCCCACAACACAACATCCAGCAATCGCATGTCTCCTGTGACTTGTGAATCCGTGTCGTCGCTAATGAGGAGCGAGAGCACCAGATTATCTCTCCAGCCTCCTCCCTCGCATCATGTCGGGACCCGGCTGTTATTCCCAGATCTGCCGGGTTTGGAAACCATGACATGCCTACCTACTTAAAACTTCCATCTTCTGAGAGTGGAGGTGAAAAAAAAGTGTGTGTGTGTGTGTGTGTGTGTGTGTGTGTGTGTGTGTGTGTGTGTGTGTGTGTGTGTGTGTGTGTGTGTGTGTGTGTGTGTGTGTGTGTGTGTGTGAGAGAGAGAGAGAGAGAGAGAGAGAGAGAGAGAATACCCCATGTCTTGTGAGGTGAAGGACGTATGGCACAAGTGAGGTCTGGGTGGACAGAGGGCGACACTGAATCAGAATTTGGTTACCTGCAGGAGTCCGGTTCTGGTGTCTACAATTTCTCGGCTTAAGTAAGAAGACGTGTTTAGTCATATCACGCGGAACGTAAGCTTCGGTATCTTAGCCTATCTGGGGGTACTTTGCATACGACAAGTCTCCTCGTCTTACGTTTCTTCCCCTAACAAGACTTCCTGGACTTCTCACACTCCCCTCGGGACACTTTCATAAGACCCTCCCGCATACCGTACCTTAAACCTCTTCACTCCGATGACATACTGGTATTACTAATTGGTTCTTAATATATTCAGACGATTTTACTCAGCTTTTCAAATGAGTTTACCATATATCGTACCTCAACCCTTCCATTCCCATGACTTACAGGTACTTTCCATTTTATTCTTGCTAGCTTCAGACAATGTTATTCAGTGTAGGAGATACTTTTCGGACTGGATGGGTTAGATATTGCTTTCATTTACCCCCCTTCAATACGAGAGGTCTTTCCCCAAATAAGCAAAACTGTCTGGTGGTAGCAAGAATGTACGGTAACATTTTGTCATCGTACTGAAGAGGTAAGTATACCCGAAGTTCTTCACTACGAGGTCTCACTCCGAAGCTTCATAAATTCATACGCTGGAACAAAAGACAATATCATGGGATGACATTGTAATGAGAGGGCAGCTAGATATTGTTTCAATCCTTTTCCTATGGTACCAGGCTTCCTGCGGCCGAAGAGGAATAAAATTATCGAAGCCAGAAGATATACTTTAGACCTTCATCACCAGAAATTCCCTACGCCCTATGCAAAGGAGAACCGTCAGGAGATAGTAAGAACAATAAAGATGAATCGTGCAGGCAATGAAGGAGGTAACTGCATCTAACTCCTCCGCAAAGCAAAATAGTCTGACGGTAGCAAGAGCAAACTATGAAAGAAGTCAAAGTGAAGAGTTGATGCACGTCACATATAGCCTACCCTACTTCCCGGGCGCATCTTAGCCCCCACCTTTTACATAATTTTACCTCAGTTCGATTAGCTTGAGCGAGTCTCACATACCTACACACTTATGCACTCCGAGAGCCACTTAGCAACACCGAGACAGAAATAACTCTCACAAAGAAACAAATACCTTCACAGATTAGATTACGGAGAGAGAGAGAGAGAGAGAGAGAGAGAGAGAGAGAGAGAGAGAGAGAGAGAGAGAGAGAGAGAGAAATTTGTCTGCAGGTGCGGCCAGGTATACATATGCATGGCCTAAGTTACACCTAGAGGAAAAAAAGCTCTTACACTCAACAACACACGAAAACCATTTACGAATAGCCTACGCATTATTCCAAATCCCCAAACACTAAAAATTTGCATATATTAAACCCTAATGCGCCACACGCAAGAAAAACAGAAAGCACATGCAATCCACACGAGCACAAAAACACAGGTCCTCATCACATAAAAAGCAGACTGCCCGAACCAGACACATAGGTTTAAGCAGACTAATGCACTAAAATACAAACCACAGTGCTGTTCTGAGACAATTAAGATCAAATTAAAACACACACACACACACACACACACACACACACACACACACACACACACACACACAGATACATACATACACACACATACACACACAAAAAAAACTCCTTCATCCTTTCCCTATATACACACAAATACCACCACATTAAAACACACAGACACCAACGAAAGCACCCCAAAAACATGCCATACGGAAAAATTACACTCAACCCTAACACCCTCTCTCCCCAGCCTCCCAAAACGCAGGTAGCATAGGTGTAAGGCTGCAGATATTACAGGCTGTGGACACCAGGCATCTATGTACTGTACAGGTGGAGGGTTAGGGGTGAGGCAGGGGAGAAGAGGTGAGGGGGGAGGAACTGGAGGGGAGGTAAGAGGTTGGGTGTGTGATAATGGGAGAAATACGTGGAATGAAGACAGGTGAGAGGTGTGGGGTGAGGGAAGAGGTAGTGGATTGGGATGAAGGGAATGTGGTGAGAGGAGTGGGACGAGAGATAAAAGATGAGAGGGGGAGATAAGGGGTGTCACAGGTGGGGTGTGGGATAAGGCGTGAGTGGGGTGAAGTGACGGATGCAGAGTTAAAGGAGAGAGGTGAGGGAAAAGGAATGGAGAAGAGGGGTAAGGGAAAACGTGTGAGGGGAAAAAGCGTGAGAGGAAAGGGATGGGAGATAAGATATTGAGAGGAGTGGAGTGAGGGATACGGGGTGAGAGGGGAGAGGGTGGAGGGGGGCGAAGGGATGGGAAGGGGTGAGGGAAACAGCTGGCAGGGCATCACAGAGGTTAAAGCTGATGCCAGGATGTGTGTGTGTGTATGTGCCTTTAACAGAGTCGCGCGCCTGGATCCTATTTTTTTTGTCCAATTCGCCAGAAACCTATTTACTCTACGCAGTACGCTAGGATCCTGTTTATTTTTTACACTTAGCTAATATATATCCCAATTATTTCCTGCAGTGCGGTAGGTTCGTATTCACTTTTCGTAAAATTGGCTAGGATCATATTACGGTAACTTACTATTTATTCATTTCTTTACCGGTACTTCATTTTATTTCCTTAGGACCCTACCGGTACTATAGTAGCTACGGTAATTCTTGCAGTCAGGTGGGATCCTCTTATTACCCGTAGCTACCTGCAATTCGTTAAGCTACAACTAACTTCTTGTAATTCGCAAATAATCTATATTTATTTATTTATTTACTTATTTATATATCCATTTCATTACAGTACTTATTTTTGGCTACCGAAATCTTTTGTGTTTTTTCTATCACTAGGATCGAATTCATTTTTGACATGGATAGCCTACTATTAGTACCAATTAATTTTTCAATGTAATCAGTTTCTTCTGAAATGATCGTGTTCAATTCATGTAACTATTTCTGGGATTCTACAGATATTTTGCAACCGACTCTAGGATTCAGTCTATATTTAAACTGTCCAGATGTTCCTGCCAGCAGGCTATACGATATTTTGCAAGTCTGTCCCATTCTATTTCTTTTTCCGACTGTCACTAGAATCCTATTTATTTTTTGCAGTCGTACCTGCAAGCGAGAAAAAAAAAAAAAAAAAAAAAAAAAAGATATATGCAAGAAGCGGAGTAAGTGCAGCATAAATGATTATTTTTCTGGAGAGTGCTGCCCAAAGCATCGCGATTTATGGCTATTGGTAGTATTCGTGTTGCTCTTATGTCTACCGCAAATATAAAGCCTTGACCCTTTTTCTGCATTATTATCATTATAACAGTTGTTCTTTTCTTGTCATTATGGTTATGGCTATTGCTACAGTTTGGCGCAAAAAACGGCGGCCACCCTCAAAATTCAATGCAAAACAAAAACCATTCGCGCCCGCCATAAAAACAGTTTCCATACAATTTAAACCACCGTACGTCAGAATAAACATGCCAGGAGTGACTGAATACGCTGTACGCCCTCCTCCCCTTCTCCAGCCTCCCCTCTCATGCCATCCCCTACCCTACCCTGTCCTCTTTGCACTTCATCTTTGGCACCTTTTCTCTTTCCAACGACGTAAAATTCCTGGTCTATATGCAGTTGCGGTCGCTAATCCCTTGACGCGTCTGGTTTTCGAACTGTAAAATGAGTCTTTTCTTTATTAGCTAGTGAGTTAGTTTGCTAAGTCCGGGCTTCGAACTCTGAAATAAGATTCCAACATTATTTACTTAATTACTTATTAATTTCAGATCTGAGTTAGTCTGACAAGTCCGGATTTCCAGCCCTGAAATGACGCCAACAAAATGTATTTATTTATTTGTTTATTTATATATTCATTTCCGATTCGGGTTGGTATGGCAAGCTCTCATTAAGTTCTTAAGTGGTTCCACTTGTAAATGGATTATATGCTGAAAGCGACTACTGTAGGCTAATACCCACACTCCCGTAGGCCTACTTAAATCACCTGCGCTCCTCTTACAGCAATCTCTCTCTCACCTCCCCCATTCTCACCGAAGTTCTACTCCCAAATTTGATTACTCCATCAGATAATGCCACAATAATTCCCAGCCTCACTTTGGCTACACTACACTACGCTACCGTATGTCACCAAGCTTCAGTCTCACAATAGGTCTATGTCTATCCAAAAACGCTGCAACAAGTCTCCCTTCCCATATCTTTCCACAAACGAAGCCTCCTACACAATTCACTCCGTCAATCTTACTCCACACACTACCCGGAATTCCACTAAGCCTCACTCCCACACTAATCCACCACGACTCATACCCACACTAATCCACCATGAATCATTCCAACACTAATCCACCAAGCCTCATTCCACATTAATCCACTAAGCTTCATTTCAACACTAATCCACCAAGCTTCACTCCCACATTAATTTACCATGCCTCACTCGCACTTTACTCCACCAAGTCTCACACCAAAAAACTACGAAATCATACTTGCACAACAGGAGGGCCTAGGCTACTCCACCACGCCTCACAACATCACTCCACCAAGTCTCAACCCATCACTCACCTCAACATCACCCTCACCAATTCTCAAACCCATCTCGGTCCCACCCTACTCACCTCCACATCACTCCACCAAGTCTCAACCTATCTCACACTCATCCTACTCAATTCCACAATGTTTCAACTCTACTCAATTCTACATCATTCCACCAATTCTCAAACCCATCTGGTATCCACCCTACTCACCTCCACATCAACCTATCTCACACTCATCCTACTCAACTCCACAATGTTTCAATTCTACTCAATTCTACATCATTCCTCCAATTCTTAAACCCATCTCATACCCTCCCTACTCACCACATCAATCCACCAACTCCCACTTTAAAATTACTCCACCAAATCTCAATTATTTCACCAAAACTCAGTCCCCACCCTGCTCCACCCGGGATGGTAACGTCGTCCTCACAAAAGGTGCAATTTATCACCCCGGTTCCTGGAAATTTGCATATTTATTCATCTTGACAGAATTATATGTTTTAGTTAGTGTCACGCACAACAACAACCTGCGCTCAGAATCCCCCCCAAGCACGCACACACATCTAAACACACACACACACACACACACACACACACACACACACACCACTCACTGACCCACTCAATGCCCAAACACACACACAAAAAAAAAACAGGCACAGGGTCACACACACAAACACACACGAGGGAAATCACCGGCGAAATGAAATGTTTGGGTCGTTTCCGTCGCTCACCGAATGAATTTGGTCCGGTCGCTGGGTTAGAGGCTCCTACAGTTCTCTCTCTCTCTCTCTCTCTCTCACACACACACACACACACAAACCACGGCAGATTCTCTCTCTCTCTCTCTCTCTCTCTCTCTCTCTCTCTCACACACACACACACACACACACACACACACACACACACACACACACACAAAGCACACAGAAAAAAACCACTGGAGATTCTCCTTCTCTGTCTGTCTGTCTGTCTGTCTGTCTGTCTGTCTCTCTCTCTCTCTCTCTCTCTCTCTCTCTCTCTCTCTCTCTCTCTCCTGGACCCCTAAACATTTCTGCATGATGGGTGTCGGAGTGTCCAAGAGGGAGAGGGAGGAAAGGGGAGAGGGAAGAAAAGGGGAAAAATGGTAGGCGCGATTAGAGGGGAGGGGAAATAAGGCGAATGAGAGAAGAGGGGGAATGAGGCCAAGGGGAGAAGACAGAGAGAGAGAGAGAGAGAGAGAGAGAGAGAGAGAGAGAGAGAGAGAGTGTTCGTACATATGGAAGAGAGGATGTAGATGAAAAGGAATAAAAGAATGAAGCAATTAGGAAAGACGAGTAGGAAAGACGAGCAAACATACTGAGAAAAAAGTACGCAGACAAGGAAAGAGCAAGTGCATTAACGAGAAGAGAGCAAAGAGAGAGAGATGACAGTGAAGAGAGGGCAGTGAGAGAAAGAGAAGAGAGGAAGAAGAGGGACACAAGGAGCAACATGGATGAGAAATGACAGTAAGCAAGCAGCGAGAGAGTGACGGGAGTGTGCTTGAGAGGTGCGGGAGGAGGAAGAGTGAAGAATAAGGTGTGAGACTGGAGTGAGAGAACGTGTGTGTGAGGGGAAAGGGTGCTGAGTGTGTGTGAAAGGAGAGGAATAGTGAGTGTGAGGGGAAAGACGGTGGCAGAAAGACAGAAAGCGAGAGAGAGAGAGAAAGAGAGAAAGAGAGAGAGAGAGAGAGAGCTGAGGGGGGTGGGGGAGGCTGTAGGTAGCGCAGGAGGTGGGTCAGTGAGCGATGCATGAGGTGTTCCAGACATGTATACGATCACCTCCTGCCGGAAATATATCGGCGGCCGCGGCTTACATCACCCAAACTGAATAAACAACAGGCCGCCAGGATTCGATGCAAGCACAACACCCGATATATATCATCCGAATAATTTAAACTACCACCAAGCAGGATGAGAAAAGAACATTGTGATTTGTTAATGGTCAGGGTTGCCGTAATGTTTTCCGGTCAAACTTCTAATGTGTACTGGTACGGTACCTCTAATCTGTTCCAGTGTCATAACTTATAGGCTACAACCACAGAGGCTACCAAAGTCTATCTATCTATCTATCTATTGCCAGACGCCTCAATCCCGTTTGGGGTGGCCACAAACAAATCGCCTCCAAGTCGCCCTGTCCCCCGCCATTTCACTGCCCTGCTCCCAACTCACACCCCCCTCTCTCATATACCTCTCCACCCCATCCCTCCATCTCATCCTCGGCCTCCCCCTCCCTCTTCCCCCCTCCACCTCACTCACATACACTCTCTTCGTCAGTCTTTCGCCCTCCATCCTCTCCACATGGCCAAACCACCTCAGTGTTTTGGCCATGTGACCTCCTGTATATCAAATATCAACAAAACACTGAGTATACATAGCTAGGCTTGATAGCATTACGCTTACCCTTATCCCTCTAACGACGACAAATATCTTGATTGTTATATTTTCGCTGCCGCCAAACTCTTTTATTCAGCTAAGGAGTGAACTCTGGTCGTCACCAGGTTTAGAAACTGAAGCATATATAATGTTACCATGTTACATACCGGGATGGTATTTTATTCCAGTTAACACTAGATGATTTTGTTCTACGGTACTGAAAGATATCCCAACATCCAAATGGATTCAACCAGCATTCATGGCGATAGGCCTAAATATTATCCATATCAACCTTTGCCCTAATAAGGAACCCACAAAGGTACGGTAATTAATACAGGTTACCATGAGTTTAGTCGGGATGAGTGATTTCGCTGCAGTCGAAGGGATGAAGAAAAAATCAGCCCTGCACACAGACAAAATGTTGATAGACTAAGCAGCACTATTCCTGGGCTTAAAAAAATGAAGAAGCCCACTCATATAAGAAAAGTAGAATACAGGTTAGTTTCGGAACCATCACAATTAAATATTTATCAGACTAAAACGCAAATCCTGCTCGAGCCAACAAACTGTACTCACAGGAGCGTACATAATACATACCGTACCCTTAGTCTAACTTCTGTCCGATTTCAGGAAAAGGATGGTAGTGGCCAGAACCAGGCAGACGCATCGTTTGGCTCTAAATCGTAAGGAGGGACGAATTCGAATCGACTTTGGAGATTTCGTAACATGATTTCTAAGCGACTTATTCTGCACATTACTCCCCAGTAGGCTACTTTCTAGCATGTTACTGGTGCAAACTATGTCGAAATAAAAAAGGATATAAATATCACAGGCGAATATCATAAAGTATGGACTAATGTGCTAAATAAATCGCTAAGGAAGAGGTACCACGAAACCTAACCACCTAAAATACGGGCAAGAGGAACAAACACAAGCAACCCACCGCAGTCAAGATTTTATGACAGATACTAAATCCTCCAGCGACCAATTAGCCCTTTCAAATTTGAGCGGTTCTTCTTAAACTGAATTCCATCGCCTAAAGTACGGTACTATGAAGAAAGTAATCGTACTGAAAGTTAATGAAGGATGTTTCCAATCCTTTCAGTAAGAGTTCTGTCCAGAGTTGAATAAAGTCGTCTGGCGGTGACACAGCTAAATAAAAATTTAAAATCCATTACTAGAGAAAGAATTAAAACGCACATTAATATTACACCAGAGGAAATCCGGGAAGTCAAGTCATACATTCAGCAATGAACGAGCAGCTTCAGTAGTACCTGGTACACAGTTCCCACAACGCTAGCCTAGCCAAAGTCGAAATGCTCATAGTCAGACTTGAAAGTACAGCCTAGGGTTGCCTACGCCAGTTCGAACATTAACCTCTTCAACATGACAGCTCTGCCTTAAAGCTGAATAATGCAGAAGGGCGTCACTGTATTGCTGTTGAAGGGATTACCGGTAGGTGAAATTGTTCTTTGTCCATGAAAAGGTAAAGGTAGACCATCAGAAAGGGACAAAAGCAATGTCTAATCATGGTGGCTTGTCTATGCTACACACTGCATAACCAACCCCAGAGAAAAGGTAATGGTCTACTCTAGGTCTGGCTGCATGGGGTCTGGTTTGCTGTTACTTCATAAATTCTGTTCCGACAACTGAAACGTCGATAAAGGTCATGAAGATCCAGGTTCAAAATCCCGAAACAGCTTTCCACTCGCTCCGTAACGACATAAAAGCAAACACAAGGACCCGAACTCATAACCTCCCATTAACCAACCGCCTCAGTCCTTAACCTAGCAACACACGTGCAGACCAAAGGAATTCACTCCTTAAAACTTTTACTGTGACTGCGGGAGCGAACTGAATAACGCTGTCCTTCGTCAGCTGGCATAAGATACGAAGCTCTTTAATCTCGTCCAAAACGTTAATCGACTAATCGTAAGTTATTAGTTACATTTTATTTATTTATTTATTTTTGGTGCCTCAGAGTGTTGACGAGCATAGCAAAATCGCCAAGTGTTTGTCGAAATATAATGCAAAGTATGTACCGTACGTTGCAGCCAAATTATTAACATCAAAGCAAGTGAGCGGAACCACAACCTTTATCTCTTTCAGTCCCATTCCATCCATCTACCGGTACCGGTACCGTACTTTGCATTTTATTTTATGATTACTGCCAAACGATTTCAATTAGTTAGGGCGATACGTCTCGTAGAGATAGGGCTGGGGATCTTCATTAACCCTTTTAGAACGCTAAGATGACCTTTGCAATTTCACCCGGATCACAACTATCCCGAAACTACTTTAGTCAACTTATGGATAACCTCGGGCAGGTATGAGATTTCAGCTCCCTAACATATGCCTATGGATAACAACTATTATCGAGGACTCCTCACTAAGACACATTCACAAGGGGGAATACAATATTACGTCGGCATGCATTAAAAAAAAAAAAATACTATTTAATAAAGACGTCATCGTACTGAAGGGGTTAGTAAATGAGAAAGGTTTCTAATCCCTCACAGCAACATCTCAACCCCTTCAATCCTGTGTCATTTTATCGACTTACAGTATTCTTGTCGGCTATATCCAATGATTTTATTCAAGAAACCTTTGTAGTGAAGGGATACCGTATATGCCTACCTAAAGACTAAACCGGTACGGTATCAAACATTCCTGGTTCTAAGAAGACGTCATCGTCCTGAAGGGGTTAACTTGAAAATCTAAAGGAACTGGACCAACCCCAACTAAACCACCTTAATGCTTAAACAACCTAACGCAATGCATCTAGCATCTCAACACTTAGGTTCCTATGACTCTTTCAGCTGAATAAAAAAAAAAATATCTGGCAATAGATGGAAGAAAATAACACCAATACTAGAACTGTCCTAACCATGAGAGGGTTTTAGCGCAGCCGACCACTCCCAAGAACTGAACGAACCCAAACTCTCTGAACTCCTTAACGTAAGTGATCAGGCCAATGGATTTCAACACTGAATCTCACAAGCTTTAAACAACCCATAACTATGATCCTTTCAACCCCTAAACAAGTAGACGGCTCCATACAATCTATAACACCCAAAAAACCTCAGCCTTAACCTTGCAACCCACCCACCCCCAACTGCTACCGTAACCGTAAACCTCTCAACACGCAAACAACTGAAACAACCCCAGCTTTAACCTCCCTCTCGATAACAATCAAATGGAGCCCAACCTTTAACCTCGTAACCCCCACACAACCAGGCGGACCCCATCCTTCAGCCTCCCAACCCCTAAACAACCTAACCCTTAGCCTTTTGACTCTGAACAACCAAACAGATTCCAACCTATCCTACCAAACCCCATACAACCTAGCCCTTATTTTTTTTTTTTAACTCCAAACAACCTACCTTACCCAAGCCAATAACTGCCCATAACCGCTCAACCCTTAAACAACCACCGGACCCCAGCCCAATTCCCACACAACCAAACGGACCCCCGTCTTTAACCACTATAATCATGGCATTTTTTTTTTCCCATTAGCTATCCTCCTGCAACCCCTAGAGCATTTTCTTTAGCTTAGAGGAATTTAAGGGGCTTGGATCCTGCCTTCATTAACCTATTCAGCACACACACACACGCGCGTGATCCTGACCGACACGGTGAATTACACACAAACACACACACACACTAACTTTTCGAAGTGGAGGGGTTTAGGTGCAGGATGAACAAAATCGTCTGATGATGGGAAGACTAGTGAAAAAAAAAATACATCATCAGACTGAAGGGATAATCTGGCCACCCCCAAACAACGTACTGAGTCCAGCCCTTAACCCTTCACCCCCTACCGCGCCGCCTCCAGTGCCCCTACGAGGTGCAGCGGGTGACGTGACACACCAAACACTTCATGGCCACAAATAACACACATCCAAGATCATAAACAACACCCAAGGGGGGGATTTCTTTTTTCTTAATAATAAGACAGGGTTGGCGACAAGTAAAAAGTGCGTACCCACGAAACAAAAACAAAAAAATGCAGTCTTGTTTTTTTTTTTTTTAAATACTCTGAGATTAATAGAGGTCAGAGGAGCGGACCGGCGGCCGTCAGTAACCTGTCAACAGCAAGGAAAGCGAACTCAGCGAGCCAAAATAACATGCACCCGGACCACATTACAATCTCGGCATTTTTGCATGGCCCCTAAAACCGCACTATTTCTCTGGGGGAGGAGGGGAGGAGAAGCACTGGGGTGTCATTACGCTGATGCAACACTTCATCCTCACGCCCTCTTGATTAAACTCCCCCAGAAATCCCATTTGTCCCCCTAGCATCAACTTGTTGCCAGCGACGAAAAGTCCATTACGGGGTGTACTTGAAGCGTCGGCCATTTTTGCTCCGCCAGGCCGCGCAACTCATCACGCGCCGCTCGGCAATCACCGCGGCTGGCCTCTTCTGCCTGAGTCCGACTGCAGTTATGTATGAGCTCGGACGAAAATTTTGTCCATTTTTTTCGTCCATGTGTTACACCATGCGATACACATCACCAAATATTGTCTTCTACTGTGCCTGGGCATCAAAATCACTTACAGTAACACTACTCTAGAACGCCTCTTGGGATCTGCAAGGATTAGTCTGGCGAAATATCACGATCAAAAGTTCGCCGACACTGCTCTGCCGACTGTGGCGATGGAAGGTGCTACATGAAATATTTAAGAGTAATACGAAAAATGCAACAGAAGGACGTTAGAAGGAAGGATACTCTTTGACAATCCGGGAGTGATAAATTTGGAAGACAAGGTACAATTATATAGGGGGATTATCGGCGATCTTTTGCTCATTACAGAGGAAGATTTCTATTCCAGTTTTCATTTCTTTCATAACACACTAAAACATTGAAAACTATCCCTCACGAGCGTCTGGTAATGAATAGCAATTAACCCACTTCGCCATGCGGGGTCTCTCAACCCCTTCAGTCCGGTGATATTTATTTTATTCTTACTACCTTCCGATGATTAAATTCAAATACGGTACCGGTAAGGGGAGATTTTCGAACTTGAGGTTTTTGAAATAGCCTTACTGATCCCTTCAAATTGGTCTGGCAACATAATGAATACGGCATAAGCTACTGTAAAAAATATATATATATATATATATATATATATATATATATATATATATATATATATATATAACTAATTCAAGGGTGACCAAAATTATATATATATGTATATATGTATGCAATACTGTAATGTAGCTAGTTAATGGAAACTTTCTAACTTCCATAATAAGCGCTCTATATTCGACTGAATAAATTCGTACGGTGGTTGTTAAAACAAACCACAATCGCAATGATTTGGCACAACAAACATTTTTCAGCGTCCGGCACGTCCGAAAAACAGGTCTGTCTGGTGCGGCTGGAGATGTCAGTCAATCAGGCTACATGATTCCATACCAGGCAATGATAAATTTTACGTAGTGGCCAGCCTGTATCACAGTAGGCTATACCATCACTGTATAGATGCAGCATCAACCCTCTGTGTCGTGAGGTACCGTACTTCTACTACTACCGGTATTCTTGTTATATATCTCAAGGCGATTTTATTCTCTAGCTATTGGTGATTTTATTCAGGTTACAAGTTTTCGAAATGAGGGTTAGAGTCAGCTTCATTAACCTCATCTTACCAGGATGCTCTCCATAGTTTCAGAAACCATCTGATACGGTACCGTACCAGATCACCAACGTTGAATAAAATCATCTGTTGGCTTCAGCATTTAATACAACGGACGTCATCTGATCGTCACAATAGCCTAGCCTAGCCTAGCCTAGCCTATATATATATATATATATATATATATATATATATATATATATATATTATATATATATATTGATAGATAGACAGACAGACGCAGACAGATGAATTGATAGATAGGTATACTGTACACACACACACACACACACACACACACACACACAGTATAATCATGAATATGAAAGACAGTCGGCATCAAAAGTCCTATCGCCTCTTCTGCTTCTCTCTCCAGGGACTTAGAAAATTTGTCTGGCAAGTTTGTAGCAACCAACACTGATGACAATTCCATGCCATATAACGCCATCAGTGTCGATTGTTGTGGATTCATTAAACTGATTTTCAAAGTCCACATTCAGAGAAGCAAGACAGGCGACAGGACTCTTGATGCTGACTGTACGCCAGCTTGCGAGCCTGGATAAAATACTACAATCACATGAATTAGATCAGTAGCGTATAGTAAGTAGCGTAGGATATTTTGTAGTACATCTTCCTCAATGGAAAATTTTATAGCTATATTACGTCACTACTTTCTCCTGTAGCCTTTGCTAATTACCTTATATTTTAATATGGTATCGAAATAGGTTGCATCAATAACATGCAGGAAAATACCGAGATATAATGTGCAGAATAACTCGCTAAGGAAGATATGCTACAAAGTCCCCGAAGCCACTTAGTGTACAGTGCAGCTTGTGTGGTTGCACCTAGTGTTGTCGCCGACAGAAAGGAATTGGCGGGTTGGTAACATGCTGCAACTAACACCGGCATTTGGCTACCATGCGGTCACATCATAGGCTACACTTTCAGTGACTAGAAATATTAGCCTACCCCCCCCCCCCACTCCCGCAATATCAGGCATACCTGTAGTTACCAGCATTAAAAAGTGAAATATAACATTGCTAAAAATTTGACATTTTTAACCCCCTTCTGCAGGAGGTTGTAATACTGTATTTAACTACTGACGGTTTTATTCAACTTAATCCCTTCAATCCGATTACATTTTCTTGTATGACCAAGCAATTTCATTAGTTTAATTGTTAAACATGGGATGCATTAAACCGAGCCATATAAGAGGTCTCACCTAAATTTAATAAATCGACTGGTGGTGCGTCACAGGACTATAATTAAGATGAATTTCGAACCGGAAAGGTTAGACAGTCTACCAGCATACAGTCGTCATTAACCTCTTCATGCTACGGCAGCCCCGTAAGTTTAATCAAATAATCTTGTAGCAACATAAATAAACTACAAAAAGGGCACCCTCGTACAGGCCATATCGATATAACTGAATACGGTATAAAGAGCATGCGTTCATAGGCTTTAATACATTACAATAGGGTACGGTACTGCAGATAAAATCCCCCTCGGGAATGACGCAACCAACAAATATACCAGCAGGCTATAACTACCGTTCATAAACCGCCCTCAAACAATAAAAGAATAATTCAAGCAATCATCTAGTCCCAGGAGAAGGGAAGGGTGTCAACACTTTTGAAAGCCTACCCTAATCAATCATGCCTACTGAACGTAAGTCGGCGCATAGCTTTGATGCAAGGAAACGTTTTTCTGATATTAAATTTATTACACAAGACACCATTTATCCAAGGCATCAGTTTACAAGAAAGTGTTTATAAGTCAACAATATCAGTTATTAGCAGCTTTAAAATGGTCATGACCCTACTACTTTATTTCAACTTGGTAAAACACGAAAATCTAACTGCATTGCGCTTCTTGCCGGGCACCACACCATAATGCATTTAAAATGTTGCCAACTTTAACCATTTTCATTTTTCATACTGGACGCCCTTTAAAGACCTGGGAATACTGCCGAGTTAGTCTACATTTACAGTAGACATAATTTCTGCCTATCGACATGTCAAATTGTATATTACCGGTACTCAATCGCACGACTGATCTAACATTAGTGCTCAATGCCATTCCCAGTCTGTGTCGTCGTTCCACACATTTCGAAGCCTCGAAGTAGTTACGGTACCAATTCAGGTTTCACCATCCATCATGAGACCTGCTCGATACCAAAAGAATTTTAATGATCAGTCCATGAGTTTTCTATGCAAGTCTTGATAATATCCATTCTTCCATGTTATGACTGCTCAAACCTAACCTACCCAAAATGCAGTTTCCTTGATGCAATTACACTGGCCACATCGTTTATCTAACCTGAGCTATAAACTACCAGTAATTTGAAAATCCTAATAGCCTAAACCCCCATGGATGCGGACTCTTTAATACACCTTCACCTAAACTCTTCGCTATAAGGTCATTACAGAGGTTAATATTAACAACGGATGTTACTAGGAGAAATCCTCATCGTACTGAAGATAATAACTTGGACAGTTTTTAACCCTGATTTCAGCGTGACATCTTCAGAGAATCAGCGCGTCAGGAGGTAAGGTCACCAGAATAATACCGGTATAATAATGGTATAATGGTAAGGGGGTTACTGTAACTTGTAATCCTAGATGATTTCGATGGTTTCACAAGCCCCTTACTATGGTTACACCTTAAACTAAACTAGATGAATTACTTTCTTTATGGCCAGCCTAACCTCAAAGGCAGCACACCCAAGACTACAGCCCAGACCTAACCTAATTTGCCTTCACCGATACTTCCGACGGAAACACACAGCCTTTACTATTTTACCCTTGAAGTGTTGTTCATTGTGTATATTAATCCCAGTTACTCCGGCACGGCTTAATAAATGACATTAGCGTGTAGGTGAGTCGGGCATGGCAGAGGTGTGAAGGGACGCGAGGGGAGGGAAATCACATTAGGGTAAGGATCGTCCTCTCTCGCCCCACTCTCAGCTCCACCATTAGCGAGGCAGTTTCTTCAGTAATTAGATTAGTTTATTTACCCTCGTCCTGCTGGCCCCTAACAACAACACGGCCAGATTAAAGTTATTGACACAAGAGTTCCAACAGAACAAATATAAATAAATAAATTTACAACCTGGGAAGATTATATTTAATAGATATTGGCATTTCTACAAATCAAATACTAGTAAATACAAACATATAATAAACAGAGTGCACGTTACCATAAACACCAAGAATAGCTACGGTTCTTCAATAAAATCAGTGATTAAATATGTAATTAGTATAAAAATCATATCGAAACATACAACAATCACTGGCACCATACTTTATCGGAACTTCCTCCTCCTGATGTTGTAAATTTAAAAAACTGTACTGTATACAAAATACCTTAATCTCTCTTAGACCACGGTTGCTGGATGAAACCTCATTAATCCTCTCTCCTTTGTGGGATCATCGCCATAATTAAAGTTAATATTCATGGGCCCTAGAAACTGAAGGCATCATTAGCTTAACACGACGAAAAAGTGTAATTAGCTTTAGCTACGTCATCAAGAACTCGAGTATAGATTTGGTGTGATGTTATTAATCTAGATGTTATTAATCTTGATTGCTTACCACTTTTAAGGCAGTGTTAGAGCACACGGCACTTCCTGCATTCCAATACCTACCTTACATTACGCTTCACTTTCACTGATGAATAAGTAGTTACATGCCTGTTTGTTTTATTATGAAAAGCTAACATATTATTCTTTACAGTTTGCTGTGCTCCGAAGATGGCGTCACTGGATTTCTAGTCATTACTCACTCAATTGTTAATTATCATTATGTCTCGGTAATGAATTACAAGTCCGGAACCGTACCTCCGTGATTCACCTCTACTAAGTAATCTTGTTCATATTTACAACACCGGCACAATATCCACCCTCCCACCTGCAATATACATCAGTAACTCATCCCCTTCTCCTCGTACTACAATTCTACAACTTACTCTTTAATACCGTCCCGTACTACAGCCTCTCCTTCACCCCTAACCAAACAGCTAGCGTTACTGCCGCCGCGCCACCCATTTCACACCACCACAACACTCCCTATCCTTGCAGCAATACCATACTTCTCCCTGATCTCGCATTTTACTGCTCCTAATCGTTTATCCCTACCATAACATCAACCTCGCCCACTTCCACACCTCCCCCTCAAATTTCTCCACCACATCACTTCTGTCACTATTACTGTTCCATATTTTCATCAAGTCTCTCCACCATACCAATCCCCATCCTACATCATTACTACCATGCTTCCCTCCCTTCTCATTCCCCATCTACTCACACCCGGACACAACCCCCTCACCCCAATCCTACTCACTTCGCTGCACCATAACATACCCCTACTTTTACTACCGGCACCATACCTTACTCGTGCATTTTACACTATACACCTATATTACCATTCTCCCTCCCCTACACCCTAGCTCCACTTTCACATCATTACTCCATTTAATAATGCATCCCACTATATCTCCTCCTGGTATTTATTCTCAACATCCCCGCTATGGATTAGGTTAGGTTAGGATTGGCTAGGTGGAATGGGTCAGCACAGAACCAAACCTAACTCTAGCAAACTTTACCTAATCCTAGCCTAATATAACCCACTGGCCTTGTGTTGTTCTGAATATTTAAGGCGCCTATATCTTTAATAAAACTGGCTAACGTCCCTCACCAACGCGTCTCCCAGCACACCACTTCCCTCTTCTCAGTATCATTCCCTTCATCATACCACACCACCACTCCCTTCGCCTGTCACAACATTACCACCACCAGCAAACCATCTTCTCTAAACACAGCGCCTCACCTTAAACACTATGCTGGACACCTATTTCACTTTCCAACACACCCTCACTGCAAAACCATCACAGAATTTCTACATAGGCCTTTCTAAATTCTACATGAGCCCCCCTCCCCCCCAAAAAAAGGAACACCCTAATAGCAGCGGGACAACTTTTACCCCAACAGTTCAATTATTTCTAAGTTTTATTCTTGCTACTCCCATTGTGTTCTGTTCAGTTTGGGAATGACTTTTGGCAGCAAAGGAGCTAACAGAGACTATAACCCATTCAGTTCCAAAAGTCTAACACATACTGTATCAAGAATATAATTAAAAACATGTCTTCGGATTGAGGGGGTTAATAATGAAAATATTACACGCCATGTCAATTAACCTTTCATTACTAAGTCCAAAGAATAAATACTACCAATTAATTACAGTAGCAATTACCTGCCTAAAAAATAAAGCATCGTACACGGTATACACGGACAACCTTACTTTGCGATAAATTACAGAATATTTAAGCTTCAAACTAAAACGAAAAAATAATAAATCTAGGCAAGAATATTCGGCCCGCAGTCACGATGGGATAGGCCACGTGTGCGCTATCGGCAGGATTGCAGAAAATATTTTCTTGTATAATTTAATGCCACTGTCAAACAGCATTCTAATAACTTGTCGCTACAACTGTTTACCCAATCTGATGTAAATAAGAACTTCAAACATTCTAACAACTTGCTTTAATAACAATGCTTTATATCATACCATAATATCAGTGATATCTCGCGTTAGTACAGATATGAGAGACTAAAATTAATATATAATGAGCGCAGGTATATATATTGGTGCTGGTGGGTAGTCTATTCCGCGCAAATTCATCGCAAAACTTTGAATTACCAAACTTTTGGCTGAAAAACTTATAAGCTCCAGTTGTTTACTTACCCCATCTCATTATCCATTTCTGAAGATGCGCGTGAGTCCTGGGCGGCTGGAGAGATGACGAAAAAAAAAAAAATACGCAAATGCAAAGATGTTCCTCAAGTTCGAACTCTCTATAAAAGTTGGAGCGAGAAAAACTTGTTCGGGTCCCAAACACACTTGTCTTGGGAATCGTAAACTATCAAATATCCACTGGCAAAATCTCCCTTTTCTTCATTTGAACACTCAAGTATCAGACTTTGAATCACGAGAAGCCAACAAACTTCTATCAGAGATATAGTGGCCAGTGGGTAGCACAACGCACGTCACGACACAAATGCGCACGTCCTCCCCTCACGGCTACCAAACGCACACTGCCTCAGCTTCGCTAAGTCGGAGTCTGCCAAGCGGCCACTCAGCGAGCGTCGCAAAAGTTTAGCTATCTTTTTTCTTTCCTTGTGCTCTTAAAATGACGCTTTATGTGACAGAAACTTATAAACTCGGCTTGTTTAATGGATTATTTTACATGTTTGAGGGAAACTATGTGCTTGGGAGAAAAACCTGTGCTTGTAGAAAATACGAAATGTTATGGGTTCTGCGGTAACACCTGACATGGTTGCACCTCAACTGTTTACCGACGAGAATAGTTTAAAAAGTTAGGAAGGAAACACTGAACATATAAAATGGATACAATCGCTTTCTCTCTCTCCCTATTACTCATAGTATGATTCATCAATTAATACTAAATTTAAAGTGGTCGGCATTTCACACGACTGTTGCCATATGCCTGTCCCTAACACTGATGCCGGTAGGCCATGAACGAAAAATCAACATTATTTAAATGCCTCGTTGTATTTAAATCACTGACATTAAATACCGTATTAGTTATGTTTGTACACAATTATTATTACAGGAAATGCGACGGGGTTTACACGATTCAGTGTATTTAAATCAATGAAGGATTTTGCATAATAGAAATTAGTTTCTATCGTTCCATGCAACAATAATGTATTTCAAGAATGCTTAATCTGAAAATAACACAGAAATCTATCTATCTATCTATTGCCAGACGCCTCAATCCCGTTTGGGGTGGCCACAAACAAATCGCCTCCAAGTCGCCCTGTCCCCCGCCATTTCACTGCCCTGCTCCCGACTCACACCCCCCTCTCTCATATACCTCTCCACCCCATCCATCCATCTCATCCTCGGCCTCCCCCTCCCTCTTCCCCCCTCCACCTCACTCACATACACTCTCTTCGTCAGTCTTTCACCCTCCATCCTCTCCACATGGCCAAACAGAAATACAAAGCAAAAATAATGTGGATTTCAGGTTCTTGGGCTTTCTCGGGATTTTACTATAAACCTTAGGAGATTAGAACTTTTTTTTTCTACAAAGAGAGAGAGAGAGAGAGAGAGAGAGAGAGAGAGAGAGAGAGAGAGAGAGAGAGAGAGAGTATGCGTTCAAAGCTTTCTATGCGTCGAGATGAAAGACTATTAGACGGTGGTAAAGTGGAGGTAAAATATCAGTTTCAAATAACAAGGAAAGGTTCATTTGGAAATTATGATTACGATCTTCATCTTTAGGAGGGAATTGGGATGATGATGATGATGATTATTATTATTCACATACATATACAAATAATATTACATCGAAAGGTATGCCGGCTATCTGCTGTGCTTAAAAGGACTAGTGGGCTTAAAGTGTCGGGCCTACACTATATTCAAGGTCAGATACATAAAAATAATAAGAGTTGCATTATTCTTTACGGGAAAAAGACATACACACTTTTTTTTTATTAGTACATTAGTTTTGAAAAGCACTGGCCGTAATACACCATACAGTACAGGCTTACATACAGACAGCCCCATGAATTCGCAGGTTATCCCCCCCCTTTATTTTTCTTTTTAAGTTTATTCTTGCTGCTTCCAGATGATTTTCTTCAACTTGCGGAAGGCATCTCGTATTGAAGGGATGTTAAGGCTGTATCTAACCTCTCCTGATCGAAATATCTCTTCGAAGCTGAAATGTCGTCAGGAGATGGCAAAACTAATATGAAAAAACATCTCCGGGCTCAGTGTTACGTGTAAGAACGGAGGAGAGCATCTGGGTTGAGTGTGGATATCAGTGAACATGAAAGTGGTAAGAAAACACGCAACTGAAAGGACCTCTTCTCTAGGTAAATACAGAACAGAACAAAACAAAACAAAACACACACACACACACACACACACACACACTTCGCTAGGTCTGGAGACTCTCTAGCAACTCTCCCCGTCTACTTCAGTTTTTGGCTCGTTAAATTTGTCAGTTATGTACAGTATATGCAAAGTTAACCATATTGAAGTGATACGACTAACATTCACTAGAATAATTACCTAGCTATATTTAAGTGACTAACTTTCTAACCGATACTCCCAGTCCTTCATGTATGCAACAGGTCAAATCTCCAACTGTCTTTCTCTGTATTTCCTGCTGCCTGTAACTTCCAATCTTTTAAGCGCAATCTGTCCAGGCATCTCGAAGTGAGCATATATATATATCTCTCTCTAGGGAACCATCTTGCGGGATTCTGACCTTTGGTTCCTTCTTCATCGCATAAGAAAAAAAAAAAACACAATATTTAGCCAGGCAAATTTAAATGGCATAGGTAACATACAGCAGAACATTTAGGTGCCATATACAAAATAAATAAATCAATAAATCAGGAAAATGTGCTATAAAGTCTACTAGGTAATAAAAATACGACTCCTGAAATTTTATTAAGGTCACGAGGGAAGGCTCTGTACCCCTTCTTTGGTTTATTTTCTCATTGGGTACATTAATATTCTCGCCTATGATATGTAGGGTGGTCCATTTATAACACTCCCCTTCCACTCCGCCAGGCGATTTCTCGTGTGTTGCGGGAACGGCCCAGTGTTATCAGTGCCTACCCTGCGTCATCCATTCATTTCCCACTCCCACTGCCACACTCACAGCCGCACCAGCCAACTGAGCCGTCCCCGCAACACAAAATACTGACGGGCGTGTTTCTTGTGCTGGGCTACTGACGGACCTTCTGGTATACACCAACTCGATCTACAAAGGCTATGGTTAATACGAAGGAGGTTAAGGTGTTATATGTGAAGTACATTGCTAAAGAGGAGGTCCTGAGCGTCTCCTGTACCATCCCTTCCTTTTTATTCCTTCCTATTTTTCTACACAGGGCGCGTTACTGTTTTCGTTTATGATAATAACACCTACTAAGCCGATATATAAATGTTGTGATTAATGCAGAAAAAAAAAAGAAAACATATTAGAAAAAGATCAAGGTACAATAAGCAAGACACATCGCTAAAGAGGAGGTGCTAAAAAGTCATCCGTGGCACCTTTTCCTTACCAGTATGTTTTCTTGCAGGAGGCGTTAATATTCTCACCTATGAATCTTACACAAACTATGCCGATATTATTAATGCTGATTCTGACCTACAAACTATGCCGATATTATCAATGCTATAATATTCTCTCACTCACTCTGCTTATACAAACCATGCCGATATTAAAACCACGATATTCTCACCGACGATACTTATACAAACCATGCCGATATTAACACCACGATATTCTCACCAACGATACTTATACAAACCATGCCGATATTAACACCATGATATTCTCACCAACGATACTTATACAAACCATGCCGATATTAACACCATGATATTCTCACCAACGATACTTATACAAACCATGCCGATATTATTGAAACTACGATATTCTCACCGACGATACTTATACAAACCATGCCGATATTAACACCACGATATTCTCACCGCCGATACTTATACAAACCATGCCGATATTATTGAAACTACGATATCCTCACCGACGATACTTATACAAACAAAAACTGATATTATAAAGGATAAAAATGTCACAGAAGATAACACGTCAGTATAAAAAAGTTACGGTAAATACAGGAGAGAACAGCTATCGAGATATAATATTCAAGACAGTCGCTGAGGCCGAGATGCTGGAAGACTTAATTGCACGAGAATATGATCCTTGAAGACACGCAGGAACCAATTTCCAGTCTCCGGAGATTTCGTTATGTCTTTTCCTAGGCGATTTATTTTAGGTAATACATCGTTTTTCCTTGTAAGTTTCTGAAGCAAACTTTGCCGATACTATGAATACACAACTCCCTCGCGCGAGCGCGAGAGCACACACACACACACACACACACACACACACACACACACACACACACACACACACACACACACACACGCACGCATGCATGCACGCACGCATGCACGCGCGCGCGAGCACACGCGCGCACACGCACACGCACACGCACACGCACACACACACACACACAGACACAGATTAATGAGTAAGAAATATGAGCTACGAAGCCTCATACGCCATCTAGACATTCTCGTCGGTTGAGGAATCTCCCTAACACCTTTTCCTCAGCGATTTATTTTGTCTATAACACCATATTTTTCTCTCCTATCTTACATATATCCCTCCAGTATCGCCATACTCGGCATAAATAACGTACACAAGGATATTAACCAGCCATATCCAAAAATAAATCGCTACGGAAGAAGTATTACGGCCGCAGTGCTGGGAGCGCGGCCTGGCTTGGGAAGGGGAGGCGGCTTACTATTCGCTGATGCCACTTAGTAGGGTATAGGAGCGTAGTCTAAGTGGTCTTGACAATTTCGTGAGACGCACTTCACGCTCCTCTTGTATATTACTGATTTGAGCTACGTCGATGGAGACTTTGATGACGTATTTCATTTTTTTAATGACACTCACCAGACGATTGTACTTTTATTTTTATTTTCTCGTAAAGTACACACAATCAAAAAAGTACCGTTACAAGGAGGTCCGATGAGTGTCGTACTGAACAATCCCCCTGTCTCGGTAGGGTTGGAGGAAGACAGTTATCAGACATTTCATTCGTGGTGTCAGTTTGTATCGTGCAGTAGGTGTAACGATACTTTTCTGAGTGTGTGTACCTTCTCTAGTGATTTATTCTGCACATACCAATTCAAACTCCTCATGTATATTACTGATTTAAGCTACGTCAACAGTAACTTCAATTATTTATCTAATTACTTAACTATTTATTTATTTTTATCACACTCTCCAGATGATTATTATATATAGCCTCAGAAAGACCTCTCATACTACAGCGTTAATGAAGGCTATGTTTTATCCCTCCCCTAACCTACATAAAATCAAGCGGGTTCGTTTCGTTTCGTTTCGTTAGTTCGTGAAATAAAAATGGAAATTTGATATTGTGAAGAAGGGCTGAAATGAAACAAATAACCTAAATGAGTATGTTAAGGTGTAATATGGAAAATAAATGGCTAATTAAAAGATGCCACGAAGCCTCTTATGGTAAACAAAAAATATGAGGTCTAACCGTAGGCACTGGGCAGAAAAGGGAAGTATTTTTGTGACAGGAAACTACTTAAAACACATGAAGTTAATTAGTTTATATTCCAGTGGTAAACAAAATCAACTGAGCACAATTACTGGTATGCTATTAAAATTCCATACAACAAAAATGCTTTAAGTGTCCCAGTGGGCGAGGAAAGGCAAACTATAATGTCCTATTGGTAAAGGCTTCCTAAGTTTAAAATGTAAAATAACCTTACTGTAATAAACGTTTGAAGGTTAATATTTCAGTCTAGGATTTACAACTAATGAAATTTGAGAACAGAAAATCCAGTGGCACATATGGTGACTTTCTTCGTGTTGTGATTCAATGTATTTCTCATATTTCGAGGACTACTTCAGTAACCCACAGAAGTCAGCCGTCCAAAGATGTCACTGGATAACTCTGGTTCTGCGAGGAAGTGGAAGGAATGCTATTAAGAACGGTAGAAGCCAACCCCTAATTAACCCCTTCACTCAGATGACGTACTTTGTAGTTTATTCATACCGCCACCAAACGATTTTATTCACTTTACGGATGCCCTTGCAAACTGAAAGGGTAAGGGAGGCTGCATCTACCCCCTCCAGTTCGAAGTCTCACGAAGCCCGAATAAATCTGGAGGTAATGTGAAAATAATAATAATAATAATTCCATTCAAGGAATTAAAGGGGAATGGCAGGACCTGGGGAATGGGAAGACCAGAGGCTACGTAAGCACAGTCCAGATCAAGGTTTTCCAGGTAATAATCAATCCTATGTCCCTGGCAGTGTTTTTACATGCAAGAAAATCCTCCGGCCATCTCTTGAAGTCGAGCCGTGGGACGTTAGCACCCAGCAAATACTCTGAGCTGAGCTTTACTGCAGGGACATGAAAGAACACAGGTGAATTCCGAAAAGAGCAGAATTAATAAGTCCTAAATGGATTAATCATGTTTTTAAAAATACATATAATACTGGAAGTGTGTGTCGGATGCAAAGGAATTGAATTTATTTTAAACAGTGAAATTTAAACAGCACCACAGGCAAGTTATAAACACATTTGTCATTACAAAAGGATGTGAAACCTAGCTTAGGCTTAGGAAATCAGCACCAGTGCCTAAAGGTGCGCGAAAAAGGAAAGAAAGTGGGGTATCATGCAAATGTCTTTGAATCATTAAGCAGCCTGTTCTAAAAGTAGTCAGTGTAAGTCTACACTTAACAGAAAAAAATATTGGTCTTGTCTAATGGAAAGAGCAAATAGTGCCAGTTCTACAGTATATCTGAACGTAAAGAGGAATAGATGACTAGAAATTTATTTCAACAGTAGTGGGTAGCAAAACCTTGACCGCAAACAGCAGACTAGGTTACTACCGCAATATAGAAAAAGATGTACACACACACACACACACACACACACACACACACACACACACACACACACACACACACACACACACACAATATACATATACATGAACATGTACATATTTCATTTATATTATACATTATTTATATGTACATATAAATGTACACATATATATTTATTTAATTATTCATTTATTTATTTATACACACTGTACTCGTTTATGTCTCAACACTGACAAGCTGCTCAGTAACCACTTATCTCTATATACCTACCTTATGACGGCATATCGCGTGAATAAAAAGCATTAAGACCTTTCTGTCCCTTCTCAGATGCAACCCTTGCTTCCATGACATGCCACCCTCCCTCACAGTCTCGTACGAGTATACTGTTCTATCTCTTCGTATTTTTCATTTTGCTCTTAACTGAGCTCTCCATCTTCATTCACCTCATTAATGATGCTCGTTATAAAGAATCTCCAGTTCCATTGTATTACTGTACAGTATACAATCGAGAAAAGAAACACGCATCCCACAACAGGCAAAGAATCATATGCTACAAACAGTGTTTGATCATTCGTTAGTATGATGGTTCCAGATCGGCGATGAAATCCGTGGATATCCCAGTAGCCTCCATACAGCTTTAGAAATATACAAAATAAATGAATATACATAAACAAAATCAATATAACTTCTAATATGTGTCGGTATACCTGACAGGCGTGTTATGGAAAAGAGAATATTATTTCTTTTTACCTGGACTTGGTCTATAATTATTAGTCGAAGTTCCTATGACTGAATCAAAATACTGAAGGAAAATTAATGAGTTCTGCAACGAATAAGAATTGCACAGAAACTCCTATGTCTGATGATATAGACGTTGGTGGTGTGACGGTGGCGCTATCGGATCGGAAAGGGCTGTGGCTTATGCTCTACGGTTCGAATCCTTGAGATGGTCAGAGGTTTTTCTAACGCGTTGAACGCCACCAGGAGAGTAGGTCGGTCTTCTACCCATAAATGTGCTGGAATACGGTAGCCTAGCCTCGGACACCTACTCTCCTGTTACCCTCTCTCTCTTTCTCTCTCTTACTGATATTGTACTATCTTGAAACAGTCAGTCACTTTTCTCTGCGTTACACAGACTGACAGTATAACGAATTGTACTTTCCTATTTTAATGTCCTATTTAAATGTCCATAGATATTAGCAGATCAGCCCTAATCTACATCAGAGGACACACAGAACGCAATACTGATAATGTTAAATAAATAAATAAATAAACAAATACTACTACAATTACTACTACTACTACTAACTATTATTCTATTATTATTAGTTATTATTATTATTATTATTATTATTATTTTCATTATTATTATTATTACTACTTCTGCTACCACTATTACTACTACTACTACTACTGATAAAAATAATAATAATAACAATAATAATAACAATAATAATAATAATAATTCACAGGCAACCACAAAGGATATAGGATGCATGCGTTATTGAAAAAATCGAAGGTCCATGAAAACAAGTAAGTAGGAAAACAAAAACAAGTAAGTATTTACAGACTGATAAAAGACTTTTGCCCCTGGACATTCCATCTCCTAAACTACTTTCACTCCAACTTGGCCTAAAATTGACATGTCTCCATCTTGATTGCGAAGTCGGTATACTATATTTAAGACTTGAATATGATGCTAGTCATGAAGAAGTGCTGTGAAAGAACGTACAGCTACAGCATTTTTTTTTTTTCTGCCAATGAGCTACGTGAAATAAGCTACAAAAGGACGAAATTCTGGGCCAGGTTAGTGTAAGAGACCTATAGTCCTTTCAACGCACTGAATTATATTTGGTGTTTTATCATGTGTTTTTATTACAGTTACTGACATACGATTTTCAGTCGCTAAGGCACCGGTAAACCCCATTCAGCAACACCACATCACACCACAACCACACACCACACCACACCACACCACACACACCACACCACACCACACACACAACACCACATCACACCACACCACAACCGCACCACACCACACCACACCACACACACAACACCACATCACACCACACCACAACCGCACCACACCACAACCGCACCACACCACACCACACCGGCAATTTTTCTTCATATTCACGTAGGGTTGTGACTCTGAAGATGCCGTAACACTTTTCATTAGAGATTTAGTCTGGACATACTAAACATCAATATTCTCTTTATGTTATAGACGCAAACTGTGTCGATATTTATACGATTATAACATACGAGAGAATATTAAAATGAAGTGTGTAAAATAAATCGCTTTGGAAGAGAAGCTACGAAGCCTTCTATGTCACCTAAAACACAGCTTCCCGCCAAAGCCTTTCACCAAGCAACTAAATTATTCTCAGTCGCATTTCATCTTGCCTACTCTTCAACCAACTAACCTATTTTCCTTCTAGGCCTGTACAAACAGCGGTGAAGATATATATCGGAAAACAATGAATTCATGTCTCCTGCAGATATGCCCTCTACTGCTTACTTTTCATATCATATCATCATGCCCATTTCTGTTGTTTTAGGTCTGTATGTCTTTTAGGGAACACTGGTAAAGGGAAATTATGATCTCT
The DNA here is from genome assembly GCF_032717465.1 of Coenobita brevimanus. NCBI lineage: Eukaryota > Metazoa > Arthropoda > Malacostraca > Decapoda > Coenobitidae > Coenobita > Coenobita brevimanus. The sequence goes on from NC_137049.1 coordinate 32,381,648, forward strand.
TAAGGTTCTACACAGCACCTGAGGGATAAGGAAGCATAATGGAGCCACTGGCTTCTTCAGTTTTGGCACAAGAGATAGGAGGAATTTGAGACACGCGACTGAGTTGAATAAGAAGATAAAAATAACATCGTTGATGGACAAATGAGTGGTCATGAGTCACGCGACGCTGAAATGAGAGGAACGCCGAGTGACAGACAAGGTGGCATGTCATTACACCTGCATTTCGCGATATATTTATAGCTTGCTATAAATAGAGAGAGAGAGAGAGAGAGAGAGAGAGAGAGAGAGAAGTATACTGGCTGAATAAGAGGGTGGTGGGGATGGTATTAAACATGACCACTGCGGAGAGGATATAAAAAGGAAAAACGAATGTGGGATTTTTTTTTTTTTTGAAATCCCATTAGCAATAAGTACAAGCTGTAATAGACGCCGATGCTGCCGGGGTGCACAGTCAAACAGATGAAACAGACGCAAAACACTGCAGGGAAACAAGTACACACATACGTAAGTAGATAAACAGCACGTGCCCTATCTATACTTCAAAACGGATATAAAACACTGAAGAAATCAACAGATAAACTGATGTGCTGAGCGAAGAATACTGCAAAGGCCAAAAGATAAACAAGTGAGACAGACGTAAAGGATAGCACATGCCGTGAGACCAACCCGTAATAAATGCAGAATATGACTGAGGTCTACCAGTCAGAGGATATAACCGGGAGGCAAAACACAAAATACTGCATAGGTCAACAGGGAAGCAAATATGACAAACATAATTCCGTATTCTCGTGAGCTTAGGATGCTTACCTACACATTTTTCTTGATGATTTGCTTTACATGCACATCTATGCTTTTTGTGTCATTCTGTTATCGATATACTTTGTTATAATGACATACAGGATGAGATGGAGGGATGGAGTGGAGAGGTATATATGAGACAGGGGTGGGGGATGAGCTGGAAGCAGGGCAGTGAAATGGCGGAGGACAGGGCGACATGGAGGGATTTGTTTGTGGCCACACCTTACGGAATTAAGGCGTCTGGCAATAAGCAGATAGACAAAATGTAGAAATGAGCTGGTAAAAAAAAAAAAAGGTGCCCCCCCCGCGCGCGCGCGCGCTGATGACCTTTTCTTAACCGACTAGAATATGGCTCATCCAGTAACAACCGACGCTAACAAATACAAGTAAGATTCCTACAGATAAATTGGTCTTAACAGTAACAATCATTTACGTCAGAACAGTGTACGAAGTCAAAAGGATATCTGATAAACGCGAAAGACGCAGGATGACAATGCCCCAACAACCGTATGAACATAAACTATTCCAAAAAGCCACAGCCGCTGATATCCGCAGTAAAATACAGATACATTATAGATATTTCTCAGCCTCTTCGACCACGGATGTCAGAGCTGGGTCGAGTCCACAACAAATCCTTGCTGAGAGGGGGTAAGTTCTGCATCACTACGTATAAGCCAAAGCAATTCTCACCCGCCCGCGTCCACGGTGGCCACTTGCATGGATGTCAATAATGCAAAACTCCAGCCCGAACCTGCTCACTCCAAGAAGCATTTGGTGTGGGCGTGGGTTTAGGCTATATTAAGAAATCGGCTGACACACAGACGCGACAGACACAGCGCCACCGAAGTCAACAACAGACAGACAATATTACCCTTGTCTATAGATTATATTCCTAAGACCCACTACCACTGATGCCATAGTCAAAATGCTCCAAAAACTCAGCGTATAACAGACACGCAAGACACAGAATGTCTTTATAGTCGACTGGTAAAACAGACACGACAGTCACAGAATGCAACCGCAGCCAACGGACACAACAAATAAAATATACTACAGACACAGAATGCAACCGAAACCAACAGACACAGCATACAAAACAGACACGGCAGACAGAATGCCACGGAACACATGTAAAGCAGACAAAATGGATGCAGCAGACACACAATTCTACCAAAGTCATCATATAAAACAGACACGACAGGCACACAATGAAACCGACGTCAACAGGTAAAACAGATGAAACAGACACGACAGACACAGAATGAAACCGAAGTCAACAGATAAATCATGCACAACAGACACTGAAAGAAACTGAAGTCAACAGGTAAACACAGAATGCAACCGATGTCAACAAATAAAACACAAAACAGGTGCAACCGACACAGAATTCCATCAAAGTCAACAGATAAAAACCGATAAAACAGACACCGAACCCCAGCGAAGTTAAACCGACTGACAGAATGAACCCTGCCTATGTATAAATGATTCCTGAGGCTCCTTGACCACTGATGTCAGGGTGCACTCCTCACACTGACAGCAAAGTCCTCCCGGCCCGGTTATTCTTAGCAGTGGTGGCTCTCGGGGACGTGGGGTCAGCCGCAGTACAGATGGTGCTGGGTTGGAGGTGGTGGTGGCGGTGGGGGAAGAGGTGAATGGGGAGGGGAGGAGAGGGACGTGTGTATGTGGAGGTGGGGAAAAGATTGTGTGTGTGTGTGTGTGTGTGTGTGTGTGTGTGTGTGTGTGTGTGTGTGTGTGTGTGTGTGTGTGTGTGTGTGTGTGCGCTGAGTAAGAGTGGCTGTGTGTATAAGTGCGTGTGTGGGAAGGTGGGGGGAGGAAGTTACTTGGATGAAGAGAGGCTGGTTAGGGTAGAGTTGCGCTGGGTAAAAGATGCTATGTGGGACAAGAAAAGCTCTGTGAGGCTAGACAGGCTGTGTGGTACGGGAGTAGATGTTTGAGTCTAGACAAGCCGTGTGGGACCAAACAGCCTGCGTGGGACAAGACAGGATGTGCAGGAGGGGAGAGAATGCGTGGAGCTAGACAGGCTGTGCGGCCGGGAGAGGCTGTGTGGGGAGAGAGACAGTGCATGTGACAAACGAGGCTGTGACGGATTTGTGTGTGTGTGTGTGTGTGTGTGTGTGTGTGTGTGTGTGTGTGTGTGTGTGTGTGTGTGTGTGTGTGTGTGTGTGTGTGTGTGTGTGTGTGTGTGTGTGTGTGTGTGTGTGTGTGTGTGTGTGTGTGTGTGTGTGTAGAAAGCAAAAATTCGATATAAAAGCTCACCACAGAAAGCTACAGGAGTAAAGGACAGAGCAAAATATCACGCCCTAAATACTCTCTTTTTCTCATTACGGGAAATATCATCAGTCTCTCTCTCTCTCTCTCCGTGCATGGAATAGAAACCAAGGAGATAATATACAGCTACGCACACATTATACGTACGTCATGCAATCTCTTAATGGGTCGGTCCATCTACGCACATACCTCGTACATATACAACACACATCTTCGGCAAAATGTGTCACCCATATGGCATGATTTTCTAATGTACAGTCGCGGACATAAATATCGATACACTTCATTACGATAAATCAAGAGACAAACAGCAACGACTTTCGAAACTTAATACAGCGATCTTTCGAGTCCAAGAAACTTACGGGAATACTGTGTTAGGATTTCATAGTTCTTTGACCCAACAGTGAAGCGATAGTTTTGTTGGGAACTACGTGTATCATGCTTATACCTATACGCTGTTTGGCTTTGACTGTCCTCTGATTCCGTTCTCTTTCCAGTGACTCATTTACGCCACAGCATGTAAATCCAATAGAGTAGCTACATGTTAAATACCAAACATTGTTACATGTATGCCAGTGCTATAAGCTAGAGCTACCACTACTACTATAAATAATAATAATAACAGTAGTAGTAGTAGTAGTAGTAGTAGTAGTAGTAGTAATAATAATAATAATAATAATAATAATAATAATAATAATAATAATACAATAATGTAATAAAAACAACAAAAACAACAAAACAAATACTTTCGAATTTAAAACTTTCAGGCATGAGACGGCCATTTTGATTTTCTTTAATAACTCAAAAAGTATATATATTTTTAATCTCAGTATCAATACCCAGGTGCACCGGTATATGTTGGCGACCACATTACAGGCACATTTGCAGTGAAACCGATTCAGTATTTTTTGTTGCGCCGGAAAGCAAAAATTGAAAAAATAACCTAGAGGGCGCTAGTGCTCGGAAAACAAAATTTTGTGCAAAAAGAAGCCTGCAACCAAGATACATCACTCCTGAAAATTTCAATGCTCTATCTCAAACAGTCTTGGAATGCCAGCCTCCTAGATCTCACCCCCCCAAAAAAAAATAATAATAATAATAATAATAATATCTACAATACCAGTAAGAACTCCACACAATGTGGAACTCACAGTAGTAGTAGTACCAGTATATCTATCTATCTATTGCCAGACGCCTTAATCCCGTAAAGGGTGGCCACAAATAAATCGCCTCCATGTCACTCTGTCCCCCGCCATTTCACTGCCCTGCTCGCAGCTCACACTTCCCTCTCTCATATACCTCTCCACTCCATCCCTCCATCTCATCCTTGGTCTCCTCTTCCCTCTCCCCCCCTCCACCTCACTCACATACACTCTCCCCATCAGTTTCTCACTCTCCATCCTCTCCACATGGCCTAACCACCTTAATGTGTTTCTCCTAACGCTTCCTGTCACATCCACATCCACACCACACCGCTCCTTCACTTCCTCATTTGTCAGCCTCTCTCTCAACGAGCCTCCACATGCTAGTAGTAATAATAGTAGTAGTAGTAGTAGTAGTAATAGTAGTAATAGTAATAGTAGCAGTAGTAGTAGTAGTAGTAGTAGTAGTAATAACAATAATAATAATAATAATAATAATAATAATAATAATATCAGAGTGTCACCGAAACAGATTGCTAAATTTACTCATAGATCAGAAAGTCTTCTATATCATCGAATCGGACATGAAATAGAAAAGTTCATATAAAAGCATTTCACGTGGATATTCCCCCATAAGAACGACCCCTCAATACCATAAGTTCTCCGGCCCCGTATTCACAAATAAACTTACGATCAATATAATGTAACTACGATTTGATTTTACAGATAGAATAAGGAAAGTGTAGATTTTTCCCTTGCCTCTTCTTCTATGAGAGAGAGAGAGAGAGAGAATCATCGTAGGTTATATTTGTTTTCTGGAGAGGGAAGGAAAGTATAGAATTTTCCCGTGTGATTTATTCTTCAAAAAATAAGGGGGAAAAAAAAAAAAGGAATGAAGAGAGAAAAAAAAAAACCTACTAAAGGAGGTGACAGAAAATTTGCTTGTGAATCTGGACCTTGGTTGATTACTAGCACCTCTTCCTTGCAGGTCTATTTCTGCTTCTGCCTCTTAACTACATTCTTTTGTTATTCATGCCGTCTATGAATAAACGATAAAGGAGGCAATAATGAGGATATGGATGGGCAGTTTTGCACAATAAATCGCTAAGAAAGAAGTGTCAGGGAGCCTCCTGACCCGACGAAAATATGGTCTAAACCACTAATTCCTCGCATCTTTTCTCCCAATTATAACTATCCCGAGCAGGAAAAAAAAGTCTACGGTATTTACACTCCATATTTCTCACCTTATTTCAAGATCTATGAATCGATGAAAATAAACCTGGAAATTAATAAATAAGGAAGCTTCATCTTAATAAAAATAATCTAAATAAAATGCGAGGAAGAACAGTGATTTTTCGGTAACTTTGTGTTCTTGAGGCATAAAGGATGGAAGCGAAGGGAAACAAAACATGTCCATTACTTAACTGATCTACCTTCAGTTTCCGATGTTATACCTGAGTGTGTTAATATTCTACCTTCCATCTGGTTTAGAGGTGAGAGAGAGAGAGAGAGAGAGAGAGAGAGAGAGAGAGAGAGAGAGAGAGAGAGAGAGAGAGAGAGAGAGAGCGCGTTTTGATTATGCTGACCAAGACTAGAACTCACCTGATGGTAGGGCAGGGGGGTTGGTGTGTACGTTCTGTTGTGTGGAGGACGGGCTGTGGTACCAGTATCATCGTTACCTGAAACCATATTGTGCTTTGGTTATAATGATGATGATGATAATAATGATGATAAAAATAAATGGCAACAAAAACAACAACAAATACTACTACTACTACTACTATTAATAATCTAGAGAGGGAACCCATCTCTATCTTTCCATTTCTGCCTGATGCTGTGATCTCGCTATCTTCAACAAGGCCTTTGCTATCACCAGTAATAGTCCTTACCAAAACATACCTGGACCCGGATTCACTAATAATATAATTCACCTGTAATCAATTCCCTCTCGTAACTCGTATTGCATTTGCAGGAAGGACATTGCACTGGAAAATTTCAGTATTCCTCTTTCCCCCTCCTTCCTGGGAAACAAATTAAGGAGGAGAAATGTAAATAACTGCTTTAACAGGATGTGCAAGGAGAGGTGGACGCTGACTCTCCCTGTCTCTCGTTCCTCCCACACATCAAATCTGCGTTATGAGATGGAAATTATCGTTGTGGTGGTGGTAGTAGTAGTGTACTGTACTAGTAGTAGTAGTGGTAGAGGTGGTGGTGGTGGTCGCCGTATTATTATTATTATTATTATTATTATTATTAGTAGTAGTAGTAACAGTGGTGGTGGTGGTGGTGGTGGTGGTGGTGGTGGTGGTAGCAGTAGTTGTGGTGGTGTTAATAGTTGTGGTGGTGGTGGTGGCGGTGGCGGCAGCTGCAGCAGCAGAGGTAGTACCGTAGTAGTTGCAACCCCAGGCTCATGTGAAAGTGAACCCGGTGGACTGCAGGCCAAGGCTGTCCTACTTGCGTTGCCCACCTTCCTTCATTCAGAGAACAGGTAGGGGATTGAGACGTTTGTATAACCGCATAGTTCCACCGACCATCAGATTGGTGCCACTACGGGAAGGCGTCCCTCTGGAGCAACAAGAAAGGAGTAGTGGTATCAAAGGAATAGTGCTGATGTGTACTATTGCATAAACTACCCCCTTACCCCCCTTATGAGTCAGCCGTCCCTCTCTACCAGCCCCTGAAAATAATAACTACCCAGTAACACATTTTCATCAGAGACAAACCAAATACTGCTGGACTGAATATACCCATTAAAGAACGATTCGGCGAAAAATTTTGGACAGGCAATTTAAAATGGAGGTCGCTGGTCGAAGTCAAAGTTTCCATAAAAGTTAATTCAGGGTCGCAAAGCGAAATCCTTATTTCAGTTATTATTATTATTATAATTATTTTTATTATTATTATTATTATTTTCAATGGTACGGATAATCTCTCTGTTCGATTTTATTATTATTATTATTATTTTCAATGGAACGGATAATCTCGCTGTTAGAGTTACCAGTCTGGACAATACTTTATTACCGCTAGTACTACTACTGCTACTACATTTATTAAAAAGTTACGTGGTTTTGAATTAAAGTATTTTAGTAGTAGCTGTGGTGGTGGTAATGGTGACATCAAAAGACTGAGTATATAATAATAATAATAATAATAATAATAATAATAATGATGATGATGATGATGATGATGATGATGACGATGATGATTATGACGATGATGATGATGATGGTACTGCTGCTGCTGCTGCGATGATGATGATGATGATGATGATGATAACGATGGTGGTGATGATTACTACTATACACTCATTCTATTTTGATACCACCATCACTACAACCACCACAACTACCATTACTACTACTACTACTACAGTACTACCACCATCACCACCACAACTACTACTACTTCTACTACTAAAACTGCTCCTGCTATTATAACAATACCGATAAAAGTACTACTTGTGCTACTGTTAGTGCCAATATTATTGTCATTACAACCACTAAGAATTGCCATTATAAATTCCTTCAGCATCATCAATAACGCTTCTCTATTACTACAGCCATAATGGCTAAACACTCACAATCATAAATATATATAATTCCCAAATAAAAGAATAACACTAATTAAAGATACCGTTTTAATAATATTCATCACCACAGCAAAAATAAAGGGTTACCATCAGTACTTATCATGGCAGTTCTTACTATCATACTACGCTGATATTTAGCTTTTACGAAGAGATATTAACTGGCTGCGTGACTGCACTGAGTTGTTATCTAGGTTTGGTTTCGTTCTTATCTGTTTTATCGAATTTATTTTGGCAACATAAATCTTCTAAACTTTTATTATTATAATGAAGCGTATCAAAAGTGAGAGATTGACAAGGGAGGAGGAGGAGAAGGAGGAGAAGTAGCAGTAGACCCAGAACGACGCAGGGTGGCTAGGTAAGTACGTGGGTGGAAGTCGTAGGAGACAGACAGGGTGGTCGGTATACTGCTCCGCTCAAGCTCAGTGTTTCTCAACCTTTTTCACATCATTCCCGACTTGTGGGGATCTTAGCATCCTCGTAGTCCTCCTCCAGTTTTCTCTCAAGCCCCTCACAAATAATGATAAAAAAGAAAAAAAAAATGATTTACTAATTACACTAACCTGCCATGGCCTCCCTAAAAGCCTGCCATGGCCCCCCTAAAAGCTTGCCATGGTCTCCTTGGGAACGAGGTGGAGTGACGGAGTGGAGGACTATGTTTGGTAAAAAAGACTGGTGTTTGTGGTGGGAAGACGCACCGGAAGGTATACTTAGACAGGAAGAAAAACAGACAGATAGGTAAACTGACTGATTGATAAACTGACAGACAGACACGCAGATAGATAAGATAGATCGACAGATAGATAGATAGATTGATTGATTGACAGACTGACAAACTGATACATAAATATAGATAAATACATATATAAATAGGAACATATATTAAACAGATAGATAGATAGACTAATATAGATATATTGAACAACAGATAGATAGATAAACAGACAGACAGACAGACTTATAGACAGACAGACAGATAGATACATGAATAGATAGATGGATGGATAGACAGACATACAGACTGACTGACTGACAGAAAGATGGACAGAGACAATTAGAAAGACATCCATGGATACATGATCGAGATATGCGTTAACTGGTGGATAAAATAAGACAGACGATTGATAGACAGGTTGATACATAGACAGAAAAATAACAGAAAATTACGGATGGACAAACAGACAGACAGAGGGAGGGAAGGACAGACAAATAAAACAGGATGACTTCAATGGAGATAGAAAAATGAGAAAGTACAGATAGACAGACAGATGATTATACAGACACAGATAGATAGATAGACAGGTAGACAGATAGATTGACTGATAGATGCAGACACAGACAGACAAACAGATAGATACGACCTAATGACCTGATGGGAATGTAAATGTGAGAGAAGGTACTAAGTGCTGTAGTGTACAAGAGCTGTGACCTGCCATGCACGTAATTTCTTGAAAGGACTCTCTCTCTCTCTCTCTCTCTCTCTCCCTCTATCTATCTATCTATCTACCTATCTATTTATCTCTCAGTATTATTAGGTAATATAAGAGGTAAGAATTTTCGTTTATCTGGGAGAAAGAATAAAAATCCTTCTTCTAAGCATGCCTAATACCTGATACTACTAAATCTCTCTCTCTCTCTCTCTCTCTCTCTCTCTCTCTCTCTCTCTCTCTCTCTCTCATAGAGGGAAAATCAGGGCATCATGAGAGGGAAAACAAGAGAAGGGGATGGACAAGAAATGAGCAATTAAAGAAAAGAATGAGGCAAAGAAAGGAAATATAAAACCAAGAAAGAAAACTGTGACATAAAGACGAAATTAAAGCAAGAAAAAAGAAAACATAAAAAGAAAATGAATATAGCGTCACAGAAAACGAAAGAGAACACAATGAAATGCAAAACGGAAGGAAATCCAAGAACTGAATGGAAAAAGATACGAGTGAGGGAGAGTAGGGAAAAGGGCAAAAATAATTCAAATAAGGAAAACAAAGTGGATATGAGAGCAAGAAAGAACACCACAGAAAATAACAGAGTAAGATAAACTACAAGAAATAAGCAAAAGGCACTATAGAAAACGTAAAACAATCAAAGAGCAATGAAAGGTAATTGCACGAAACCACGTTGTCCATACTGCTTTAAAAATCTTATCAATCCTTATGTTATTTTCCGAACACTTTGGCATATTATTCAGCCAACCAACAGATGATTTTACTCAGCTTCGGATGGCCGCTCTCGAGATGAGGAGGTTAACTGTACTGTAACTAAGAAATAGCATGCCATCGTAGCCTACAATGCGCAAGAAAAGAGAAGATATTGCTATTTTCATCGTTTTGTGCTGTCAGGAGCAAAAGTTTCCGTGCTATTCCACGGAGTCAACTTCTCACTAAGGGTATGTCCGTCACCTCCCTCCTTCAAGCATCATATCTATTGGTAAGAGTTTCTCTCAGTTTATGGAGATGGGAACAATGCATACCTTTTTATGGGCTTTGATATCTAGTGGATGCCTTGCTGATAACAGTTCGCTGTATTGTTGTCTTTCATACATGCAATCAATGAATCATAATTTGTCCTTTCCAGAGACCCTTGACTCAGCATGAATATCCCCTTCTTTTCCCAGTATTTAAATTGCAGGGCACTCCCGAAAGAGAGATAATGTCATTAACGTATTATGTAACTTAATTAGGACGTCTAACTGGCAGTGCCTGAAGCATTAATTTTTTTTTACTGATGTTGATTATCACTTATTAATTTACATTCTCCAACCGGCTGAACCTGCATATTCAGCAGGTCTACTTGACACCGTCAGGTTAGTGTCAGATATAAGAAACACCGAGAAACCAATATTTTTTTTCATCTTTGGTTTCTTGCTTTGACATACCTCACACATTGATAGACTTTTATAAGTGGCTTACACATTTTCATTAAAACTTGTTACAGATGCACCAAGTTATCACTAAGGTGACTTTCTTTATTCTACGTCGTACGATTTTTCTAAAAGAGGTGCCTTTTATATTACTTTTGGATTGCTTAGGTGTTACTGGAATTAGAAAATACTCTTTCCCTGCGGGTCGACTTTTCCCGACATCCAAAGGTGCATTGAGTTTTGTCAGGGTGTTGCTAGTGTAACCAAACACCCTGTTTGTCTTCTAGTTTATATTTAAAACCCGAAAAAAGTTTAATCTAGTTCCATCTTGTCTAAACTACAGGCTACAACGGCTGTACAGAACAAATGGTATTAGACAAATCTACTGAACCCAAGGACCTTGGGAATAACCCGCAGTGCATGAACAAAATATTATTAACTCTAGTTTAACTAATCACTTCAGTCAAATACAGAGTCAAAGACACCTCAGCCTGAAGCACGTAGTTCTTCCTATGAATCACCCCATGAAATAGCTTATTATGCCCCGACTGGCCAAAGACCATTAATTAACCATTCATACCGTAAGATGCAAGACGTGTTATGGATGGGGCTGGAAACATTCTGAGGATTTGAATTTCGTTAAATCAGCATCACTGAACATGGTCAAGACCAACCGAAATGCCCCAGTGACGCTCACCACCACCACTACCAACAACAACAACAACAACAACAACAACAACAAAAACAGCAACAACAGCAAACAACAAGACGTAAGCACGCTTCACCCTCATATACCTGGGGTCTCATAACGCAGGTAAAATGTCCTAAATATGATATCGCTAATTTATTTCCGTAAAGGCGGCTGGGATTCAGTGCCAAAGTGGTAGCACTTGAAGGTACGGCAGCCTCAGTTGGTGCGTGTGCAGGTTGCTGGGCCTCTGGGAATGAAAATGATAGTCTATGTTTAGGGTGGGACAGAAAACAGGAAAAAAAGTCCAAGGCGTATAACGCTTATGTATAAGTAGGTATTAGGTATTCCAGTAGAGATTAGAAGTTTAGTACTATTAATTGTATCTTCAGATATCCACTATGTGTTGATCCATACTAAAATACACTGTGTGAAGGGAAAAAACGGAAAGAACAGCCTAAACGACTGTTCACAACTGTTCAAAGCATCCACAGTCACTCCAAATGTAACCTCAAATCATGTAATGTTTCAAGTACCTTACTCGGTAATATGATGAATCCTACATAAGGCCTGGAGGAAGTGCTGCCAATAGTGTAAATCGGCTATAAAGAAACTGTTTAATGAATACTCAGACAACCTTTGAAAATATACACATTATTAACCCACTCTTATTATCATTTCACACACACACACACACACACATACACCAATAACCCTCCACACACACACACACTCTCTCTCTCCAGGCACTCCCACACAGATAAAGGAGGAGGAGGAGGAGATGGAAAGAGGGTGTAAATGGAGGGAGCGGCGGAGATAGCCTGAGAGATAAGAGAGTGTGTGAATTAGCCCCGGTGGTGAGGTCAGGAGGGGTTAGGTTAATATCAAAGCTACGGTGTCAGTTTACGCCACGTCTGCCCTGTTGTTCCTCCGTTCACATTTCCTTTTCTCGTTTCTTCTGTTTCAGGGGTTGCTGTTTTCTCTAAGTTTTATTTCCGCTTAATCTGCGAAGTGTTAAATGTGCGACTTCGTGACTACAAGGTGTTCCCTCTGTCAGATAGGCTACTAAGTTGCCGTAGCAAATGTAGATGCTTCGAAAGTATGCGTGGATAATATAGCTGCTTATTTTGGCCATTATTAATTCTGTCCTCGTGTGGTAAACTTGAGCAAAAGCAAAATATACTCGTAGAGAGGCTGATGGAAAATTATGAGCACTTAGAACAAATAAATCTGGCAAATTATGTATAACCGTGGAAGGTAATTGCTCCTAATAAGCACACTAAATCGTCCAGTGTCGAAACATATACGGTAATAGAGAAGTTTATGTACACACAATATATTAAAAGATATAACTGCAGACTTTTAGAACATTATTTTATTCTATTTTTTATGGTACCAGCTAATATTACTCACATAAGACAGTTTGTAAATTTCGATGAGTAAATTGTACGCGGTATTGTTTAACCCACACCAACATATTTGCGATACCAAATTACAGTCATCTATCACCTAAATTTCCCTCTTTTTATACCATTAACAATATCATATTCGTAGTAAGAATTTTATTATGATGCACATTGGGTCCCACTTACAACAGGCTTATACAGTTCACTAAATTCTCAAACTATCTCTTAAAATCAGAAGTAAATATATATAAAAAGTAAATTCACAGCACTTTCCCCTAAATCAGTTCTTTCTGGTTGACTAATGATAGATACTCACCGTCACTTTCATACAATACCACCACTTCCCCAGTTCACATTGTGGAGCCTGACAGCCACTAGAAAAAGGAAAAATTGCTCTCGCGCTCAGGTTGCTTTCCTCTTTCTCCCTTCCTGCTATTCTTACTTTTTCATCCCTTTCCTTGTCTTTCCTTTCCTTCGCGCCTTGTTTTTCCCTTTCCGTCGTATAACGTTTTCTTTTTCTTAGTATTTTCTCCTTTCCTTCCTTCGCACCTTTACCTTCCCTTCCTTCTCGCCTTGTTCTTTCCTTCTTCTGCACATCGAACTTCCGTTCCCTTCCTTCATACTTTACCTTACTTTCCTTCCCACCTTATCCTTCCTTTCCACTGTCAGTTATTCCTCCTCTCTTTTTTCACATCTTGTCATTCCCTTCTTTCCCATCTTTCCCTCCTTTCAGTTTCTTCCCTTCTCTTCTCTTTCCCTATCACCGTTACCTTCTCTCCCTAACCTTTCTCCAAATTCTCTGCGTTTATTTTCCTTCATTCTCTTCTTTCTCGTTTCCTGTTCTATGTAGCTACGTTGCTCTCACTTTTATCGGTTTTAAAATCCCCTCCTTCCTATTAAAAACATTTCCAATTCTTCCACTGTTTTTCATCTCTCTCTCTCTCTCTCTCTCTCTCTTTTCCTCCATTACCTTTTGCCTTATCTCCCCTTTTATATACATTCTTTACTTGCTTTCTTCGATTCTCCTTGCCTCCTTCCTCCTTTCTCATCCCACACTTTTCGGCTGAGATTTCATTTTCTTCTCTTCCTGGTTCCTTTTTCTTTTTCTTTTTTTGTCTGAATTTTTCCTCACTTTACCCCCGTACTGTTTTGTTTTCGTTTTTCGGAATGAAGTAAAGATATTATTTTAAATTTCGCTACCTATATTCAGTCACCTATGAGTATGTCAAATCTCTCTCTTTCTCTCTCTCTCAAACTACCTATCTCTATCTGTCTGTCTATCTATCTATCTATCTATCTAGATCAATATATCTAAATATCTGTCTGAATGTAATCTAACTAGTCTTCACCATCATGAGAGGGATGATCCATTTTTCCAAGTTTTCAAATCTTTCACATTACAGCAATTTACCCTCTTCTAAACGCTACGAAGAACAGTGAACCCTATTTTGATTTATACTGCTTGCACATGACGTATCTCTGAACCTTCACTTGTCTTGTCTCTTCATATTCAAATTGCTGACTTTCCTTGCCTTCTGGTCGCGTCTACAAAAAGCGCAATATTGACCACCTCCTCATACCTGGCCCCTTTCTCATTCGTACTTCGCCAACTTGAGTAAGGTTTAATTCTGGGAATCATCCTTCCTACGAGGAGAAGGTCTGGTCCTACAGTGAGACCCTTGCAAACTGTTACATATATAGTTCCATGCCTGGCAGCGACCGACAATGTTCGACTGACTTTCTAAAATAGTGTTGGTCCATACACTTATACTTGTCTAAATCTTACAAAAAATATTATAAATTGAAAGCAGAGTTTCTAGTTTAAATTGGAGCTGCACTCGGCGTGGTCTAGTGGGTCAGAGCTCACGGTATCGATCGAAAGGTCAAGGGGTTGCATCCGCTCGCGAAGTTCCACGCGCTTCGACTAAGTCCTCTAAATAAGGGGCAACAACTTAGCCCCGCATCAGAAAGGGAGTGCATGGCGTAGAATCATCAGTACAAAGTAAGGACATCAGCATATGCCTCGATTAAGCTCGCACTCCAAGGTATGTCAGTATACCAAAATTGGAGATGTACTTAGTCTCGCTGTGAGTTTTTAAAAATTTGATAACTAATTCATAATAAGTCTTGAATAAGTTATATGATTTCGACAATGACCAAGCGAATTTAAGAATATTTGTTTGAGGTAAATATAAAGGTGGCTTTGTTTGTGCAAATCCACACTCCATGTATTTTGGAGAAAGAAGTGCCTTCACTCTACAAACTCCACATCACTTCAGTGGTTTCCGCGCTTATTTACTCTAATCATGCTCTCTCTCTCTCTCTCTCTCTCTCTCTCTCTCGCTCTCTCTCTCTCTCTCCTGTTTGTCATGGATGCCTGGGTCCTTCGTTTCCTCGTAGAATCAAGGTGTTTATTGGACATTATGGGAAAGCGGCGAAGGCTTTCTCTCTCTCTCTCTCTCTCTCTCTCTCTCTCTCTCTCTCTCTCTCTCTCTCTCATGTTCCTCCTGACATTCGCTTTATTGCATTTTTTGTCCAAGTTAATCATCATTCCACTCTTGTAATTCCCTTTTATTTCTCCAGCCTTTATTACTCTGATTTCTTCCATAACTCCTCCGCCTTTGCGCTCTTCTCTCTCTCTCTCTCTCTCTCTCTCTCACACACACACACACACTTATTCTTTCTACCTATTTCTTTTCTTTCGTAATGTCGCTTCCTCCTCCTCCTCCTCCTCCTTCTCCACTCTCTCTCTCTCTGCCTTTTTCCCTTCTTCCCATACCGTATCAATCTGATTATTTCCATCCTCCATTATTTTTGTTACATTCAGTTACTCTGCCTTTGCAAGAGAGTGCAGAATTATTAGGTTATCTTTCATAATAATAACAAAGAAAGCAACAGTACTAGGATAGCGTAAAAAATATTATAGTAATGGAGCGATTTTTGTTCACAGCGTGACTGTGATATGGTTCTAATGGAAAAAAAAAAAAAAAAAAAAATCTGAATACTACTACTACGATTACTATTACCACTATACGGTACTATTATTACTCTTCTACTACTATCTCCACCACCGCCTTCACCATAACTACCACCACTACCACTAATACAACCACCACTACCACCATCACCACCACTACTACGACTACTACTATTAAGGAAAATAATATTACTGTTAATATTAATAATCATATCCTTTATAGGTCCATCATGGACGTAGGGGGGTGGCACGATCCCCACCTATCACATATACAGTGTATCAGTAATAGTACTACGGTACTGTACTACTACTACTACTACTACTACTGCTACTACTACTACTTCTTCTACTACTACTACTACTACTACTACTACTACTACTACTATTATTACTACTACTACTACTACTACTACTAACAACAACAATAATAACAATACTAATTATTATTATAAAACGAAAATAGCAGCAGCAGTAGCAGCAGCAACAACAGCAACAACAACATCGGAAAAGGTAGCTGGTTACCCTCTACCCTGGAAAGTAATACCATAATACTGCTTTATTGCTACAAAACTTGGAAAAAATCCCAGTCATAACTCTAAGGCGTGGAACTCAATCATAAGTGCAGGGAATCGAAGTCCAAGGTGAAATTCATACAGCTGCAAGTCTTATTACACATTTCAGATTTATTTTTTCCGATTTCATATCAGTTATCATTGGATGTAGAGGAGAAACAATACTATCCAGGTATTCCCTGCGTGTCGTTAGGTAATTCGACTGGAGAGATACACCTGAAGTGGGTTCAAGTCAGGCCGAAACTGTTGTATCTCCAGAGTATAACAACTTTCCCAAATGCTGGTATAATTCAACAGAACCAGACTCATTTATACCAGCATATATGTGCACGGATCACTATATAATATTGTAAACAACAGGAAACGTTACAGCGTGGGCTATGTCATTCCCAAGTAAAATACTACAATATCAGGACTCTCATTTGAATTAACTTTTATTGTTACTATTTGCTTCGTGGTACTCTCTTACCAGCAGATCAATTACCGCCACAGTTCGTTTCCACTATATTTGCTCATAATTTCGTCCCTTTTCAACTTATTTCACGTAGCTCAGTGACAGAAAAGACACCGAGTGACAACAATACGGATCTACTTGCTTTCCAAACCACATCTCCTATTTTAACATCATATTTCAGTGGTAATTTATTGTAACAATTCAACACTGGTGATGGTGAGATGTTGACTTTAAACCAGACTCCGTAAAATACGTATAGCATATCGGTTAATCACGAGTTAGTATTCATGGTGGCATCTTTATCGACAAACCGAGTCAACAATACATAATGCAGTTTGATAAAAGGAACAGCTCTGTGCCTTCCCACTAAGAATTTTAGTTACACAGCTGATAAAACTGCATATAATTCGTGCATTTCTTAAACATGTATAAACAAACCTGGAAGCAACTAAACTGATAGAGGGGAATCATTATGGAGAATAAATCAAAAATGAAAATCTACTCCTCCATAAACACTGAAGTGAAGATGCTTCGTGCATCTCGAGACTAATTCTCAAATATGCTGGAGTTTATGGTGCCGGAGAAGGGTGCCTTCTCGTGGTGGCACCGATATAACCAGCCGGGTCAAGTGTCTGGTTATGCAAGCGTGGGTTAACTATTGCCAAATCCCCCGAAAGGATGATGGTACACTGCTGGAGATGGGCAAACTGAGGCTGCAGTCTATCGGGTTCCCGTTTCCGATAAGCCTGGGGACACAGCCATAACAACAACAACTACTACTACTACTACTATTACTACAACTACAGCTGGGATTTCTGCCTTAATTTTCCCGTCATTCATATTTTTTTTTTCCTTCCTCAAACTGTTTCATTCCGTTTTATTGATATTTTTACATTTCCATCAATCGTTTATGCTGGGATGACGTGACGAAGACAGCGTAATGTCTAGTTTTTATGTGCGTTTTATTCTTTATCTCAAAATTCGTCTTTTATTATGACATATTTTTCCTTGTGTGTGTGTGTGTGTGTGTGTGTGTGTGTGTGTGTGTGTGTGTGTGTGTGTGTGTGTGTGAGAGAGAGAGAGAGAGAGAGAGAGAGAGAGAGAGAGAGAGAGAGAGAGAGAGACTGTCCTGCTCAAACACAATTTTCCACAGTATTTCTCGAGTCTTCTAATATTATAGTAACTTCATTTCCGATGCCAGCAACATACAAACCTATCCAACTTGTACGAGCTCATTTACATTTCATCTCAAACTAGAATTACATTCGGCCAAATTTCACGCCCTTCCAGACTGCCCATATCTCCCCAGTCTGGTGTCTGTGTCCTTAACTATAGTCCATTCCAGTTAGAAGTATAGTTACGGGTGACTGAGTGAAGGTGTGAGAAAAGGTGTGGAAAGGTGAGAGCTTGCTAAGTGTGAGTCAAATTTCGAACGAGCTATAGGTACCGTTGATTATTTTGCAGTACACCTCCCATTTGCCCTCCTTTCATTTTTTCTTTCCTTTTATTTTTTGCTCATTATCTTTTAAGCTAAGGACAATCATCATCAGTCAGAGGGGGTAGGTATCCCTATTAATCTTTCACTGCCATAGACGAACTTGCGTACTTGCTGTAGTTTTCCCCAGACGATTATATTCAGCCACTGGAAACCCTCTGAGGTCATAAGGTCAAGAAGATCAAGGTAATTTGCGAAGCCACAAGCAGACCGGGTATATGACATGAAGGGTAAGATATACAGCTGACATCAATTATTCCTTTACACTTTGGAGGCAGTGAGTCAAAGAAGCGATTCCATCCCTTATAAGAGGCTTGATATATTACTGTTTGGTTTAGCAACTCTTTAGGTTCTGATACAGTTTTGAGACAGCATAAAGGGATTACTGAACGCAGATGCCTGGGTTTGAATAGGGCGAAGCAGGTAAAGAATATGGTTAAGTACTGAAAGTGCTGGAAGATAAAAATGAGTCTGGGATTATTTTTTATTTTTTTTTCTATGTCCAAGTGATTGCACTCAGCTCTGGAGAGAGTTTTGAACTGGAGGAATTGTATATAGCCTTCACTGAGCCCTTCTTTATGAGAGGTTTGGCCTAAGTTGAACAAAATAATCTGGTTGTGGCAAGAATGAAATCAATACGGTATTGGCTTCAAGGGGTAAGGCATCTGGTAAGAGAGAGACATAGTTTTCAGAAGCCATCCCTCTCGCGCCCTCCTCCCTCTCCTCAAAATTAAAACAACAGCAACAACTGCAACAACAACAACTACAATAATAACAACAAAAATAATAATAGTAATAATAATAGTAATAATAATAATAATAATAATAATAATAATAGAAATACTGATGATGATGATGATGACAAGGATAATTAAAGAACAAGAAGAGAAAAAAGAAAAAGGAGGGAAAAGTACAAGAAGGCAGCAAAACCTCCACCCTGATTCTCGCCACCCCAGTCCAGACGCTTCACCATTATTTATCATCACAGAGTCTGGCCAGCCTCCCACACAAATGGTAAAGTGAAGGTTGCTGCCACTGAAAACACATTTCTGTAGGCTAGCACCACTCACCCTTTCCCTGCGACTCCCCTCTGCGTGTACCTCTAAATGATTTTTACTGGAGACACCGAATTCCCAAAGAAGCGTGTGTAGCTGAAGGTAGGCTACTGTCTGGATGTAGAGTAGGCAATTGTATGGATGTAGAGTCGGCATCAGAAGTCCTGTCTCCTCTCTTGCCTCTCTCTCCACGAACTTTAAAGACCAGTGAGATGAACCTGCAGCTTATGGCATTGATCTAAGGTCAAACAGCAACATCATTGTCAGTTGCTGCGAATCCACCATACTGACTTTCTAAGTGCGTGGAGGGGAAACTAGGGAAGGTGACAGGGCTTTTGATGCTGGCTGAACAGTGTTCTCTCTTTCTCTGTCTGTCTGTCTGTCTGTCTCAAAAAAAAAAAAAAAAAAAAAAAATCTTATGCCCTTCAAACTACATTTCCATTTCCTTAGACAACAAAGGCCTAAGCAGTGGGATTCCTGGCAGGATACCAAGGATCGAGATATCAGAAGGTCTTGCTTATAGCGCTCTGTTGTTTGAATTTCTTCAGAATAAACGATGTTTGTGGGCTGTTAATCTATAGTTCCTTCTGTCAGCATTAAAAACAGTTATCAGTAGCCTAAATGATATCATGGAATCACCTGGCATGATAACATTTTTCTGTTTCACTCTGACAGTCGCCAAAGGATTTTATTTGGATTATGAAAGATTAGTAAAGAGAATGGTTCAACCATTATGAACCACGACCGAATCTTTGAGTTTATTATATGACACTACAGAATACGTTTGTCCCTGGTACAGGCCGATGACAATTTTTATCGCACACAGTTCTCATTGTGGATAATGTATCAGTGACTGGCAGTATTTATGGTGAGTAGGTCGACTTTTCAAAATATTAGACTAAAGTCAATATTATTAATGAATTGCTTAAGGGAAAAGTTGCTATTATATCGTTTAAGCTTTTTAATTATAATGCTCGCGCGCGCACACACACACACACACACACACACACACACACACACACACACACACACACAGTATGTCAAGTTTACTGTCCACAATATCTCAAGTAATATTTTAAATCAGAGAATGTCAGCAACAACAGAAACCAAAACAGAACATTTATAGGAAACTGGTCAGAATGTATGAAACTGCAAACCTGTTGTCTTTATCGCTGCTGGCATTTCCCTAAGCCGAATAAAGTAGTCTGACGTTAGTAAGTTAAAATTCTCTGAAATTTTATACATAATTAATTCTCAGGATGTCAGCCAAAGCATAATCCTAAGTGCGTCACCGTCCTCCAAAATGGTTCATCAAGACAGGTTTTGATATTCTCTTTTTGCGTTCCTATCGCTGTTTGACTATTGTTTGTCTGCTAGTCGGGTTGTTCGTTTGGTTGCCCACTCCTTCAACCGCCAGTCTTTTTTCTTTCTTTTTTTCATTATTCATCACAAGTCCATACACTCTGGGGAATGTTATAAGTGAAGACCAAACAAGAATGAGTATTATGAAGCAAAGGCAGATATACTGGCAAATACGTGGTGAAAAAAAAAGAAAAAAGATCGCTGACACAGCAGAGCAATGACAGCATCCATCGTTACAGCAGTGTGCCTCCAGCGGCCACCCCGTCCCGCCTGCACCCGCACGCCACCTCAACCCAGCATTTGTATCGCCGACCATAAAGTTCTCACATTCTCCTGGCTATTTCACTCATATCCCTTCGTTCCCACCACAGCCGACCTCTCAAGCACTGAATCTATCTCTCTTGCCAGTCCTTTCCTCTCTACCTTTTGCCCATCCTTCCTTTCTTCCTTCATTCATGAACCCTGTCCTTCCTACCTAACCCTACCCTTACCCCCTTGCCATTCCTAACTTTCACCCCTGTCAGACCATCTTTCCCTCCCTCCCCTTTATCTTTTTCATCTAATCCTTCCCTCGTTAACCTATCCTTCCCTATCCAGTCCTTCCCTCCGTCTTTATTTGGTCCTTTCTTCCATCTCTCTCCTCTCTTCCCAGTCTCTCCAACCCTTCCCTTCCTCTAACCCTAGCGCTGGAGAGGCAGGCAGGCAGACAGTCCTCATGGCCGTGGTTTATGTTGGTTTTATGGCGTCCTAGGGCCCCCCAAAATGCCGAATTCGGGTTTTTATTCCTTGACAGATTCCGCTTATTATTCGGCGCGGAGGATGCTATCGCAGGAGGTTTATTTGGTCGGCGGTGAGTGAGAGAGTGAGAGAGGGAGCCGCCATGACCGAGCGAATGGTTAGCTAGCGCCCCCTATCGCTTGGCGGGCTGATGAGAGTCGGGGCTGTAAACTCTGGGACAAAAGTTCGCCTTGATATTTCACTTCTTTTTGTCGCTTTTCTCTGCTGAGTAACATTACTAAGATGAAAGTGTCCTTGTATGTTTTTATGGCCACAGATAATTTTAGGGATAAATGCAATGGACATGTTCTTAGCCTAGAGCAGACGCGGTGGATGAGTACGTAAACTTTTGTCCTTGACTGTATCTCTGTTCTCACTGCTCTTACTCTTGCTCTCATCATTCTTTCACTTACTTTCACTATTCTTACTCTTGCTGTTATAATCGATGTCCTCACTCTTACTTTTGCTTTCACAACACTTATTCTTACTCTCCCAGCTGCGTTCACCACTCTTGTTACTGTTTTCACCACTCTTGCCGTCAGAATTGCTTTCACCACTCTTTATTGCTCTCACCACTTTTGCAACTGCTCTCCTCCTCCTCATTATTGCTTCCAGAATTGCTTTCGTCGCTCTTCCTGCTTTCGCTGCTCTTAATTTTGCTTTTACGATTTAGAAATTTACTTTCATCTTTTTCACTATGCTTTCACCACTCTCAGTTTTGCTGTCACCACTCTCACTACAACTTTCAACGTTTTTTATTTCGCTTTCATAACTCTATGTTATTTTCGTGTGTCTTGATTATTGGTTTCACAATTTTCACTGCCCTTAATTCTGCTTTCATCGCTCTCACTGTGGTTTTCGCTGCTTTTAATGTTACCTTTATTGTTCTCACTACTGATTTCACTGTGCTTATTTCTATCGATCACTTTTTTTTCACTACTCCCTCATACTTATGCTTTCACAACTCCAACCATTGTTTTAAATCTGCTTTCACCCTTTTTACTTTCAACACTTAATTTTGCTTTACTGCTCTTACCTTTGCTCTTAACGATATAATTACTGCTTTTACTAACAATAGGAACAGAGTAGATAGCCCTTTCCCCGGGGCCCAGTACTCCTCATACGCGTAAAAGCTGGAGCAACATACGTTTCATTAATCTTAATTTTCATGTCACCACTCTTAAATTTGTTTTCACTGCTCAGTACCACACTTGCAACACTCTCTGTTCCTTTCATAGCTTTCTCTTGCTCTCACTCTTATTCATTCACCATTATTACTTCTGCTTGGACCACTCTTGCTTACTACTAGCCCTTGTTTTTGCCGCTCTTATTCTTCCTTTCATCATTTTTACTCTTTGTTTTCATTGTACTTCCTCTGGCTCTTACTGCCCTTACTCTTGCTTAAACTGCTGTTAAATTCTCACCGAATTTACTCGGCTCTCGCTTATTTCCTCCTGCATTCTCACATTTCCCCAACGCTCATGCTTACAGTTTGCTGCTCATTATAAGCCCTTACTTTCTCCCGGCGCTCTAACTTACATTTCTAGTGCTCTTACATTCTCCTGCGCTCTGACTTATACTGCCACTCTCTCATATTCCCTTACACTCTAAATTACATTTCCAATGCTTTCACATTTTGCTGCGTTCTGACATATTTCCATAGTTCTCGCATTTTTCAGTATTCTCAACATGCGTTCTTTCGTCCTCTTACATTTTTTTCTGCTCTCTCAGCATACATTCCTGTGCTCTCAGCATACATTCCTCTGTGCTCCCAACACACATTTTTCTGTGCTCTCAACATACATTCTTCTGCATTCTCAACATACATCCTTCTGCGCTCTCAACATACATTTTGCTCTCTCAACATACATTCTTCTGTGCTCTCAACATACATTCTTCTGCGCTCTCAACATACATTCTTCTGTGCTCTCAACATACATTCTTCTGCATTCTCAACATACATTCTTCTGCGCTCTCAACATACATTCTGCTCTCTCAACATACATTCTTCTGTGCTCTCAACATACATTCTTCTGTGCTTTCTCTTGCAGACTCCAACAATCACAGTTACTTTCTTCTGAGACCTTACCCTTTCCTGCACTTCACTCACTACTCTTTTTATTTATTTATTTATCTTTTTTAGCTTTTGAGTCTTTCACTGCTCTCTGCAATATGATCTTACAACTCTCAGTGTTCTTGCTTCGTCTCCGCTGCTCTTTATACTGTTCTTACTTTAACTGTTAGAACATACTCAGTCTTCCACTTCACGTTCTTATGATCTTGCAGTGCATCTCTCACGAATCACTCAATATCGCTCTTATAAAAGCATAGAATCTACACACACACACACACACACACACACACACACATAAGTTTTTTTTTTTTTTTTTTTTTGTGACCGACTAAGTACTCTCTCTCTCTCTCTCTCTCTCTCTCTCTCTCTCTCTCTCTTTCTCTCCAGTACCCACACCACACTCTTGAATGCTTGAAAAACATGATTAAAATGTACAAAATAATAAACAAAGGGATAATAATGAGAACTGCAAACGAGGCAGACCATTAGTAAGGAAGAAAGCGGGGGAGGGGGGAATATGACACTAATTAGACAGACTGATGGATAACAACAGAAGCTTAGATGGATAAATGGGTGGATAAATGAGGTAAATGGCAGAAGGATAGGTGGATACGTAATGGCAGATCGACAAATAGGTAGAGAAACATAGACAGATAAGAGAGACAGACTTGGGTAAAGACAGATAACCTACAGAGTGACAGACGGATACACAAAGACTGACAGGTATATCAGTGAATGTAAACAGTGTAAACAGGCAGATAAATAAACTGTTGTATATATGTATGTATGGAGAGAGAGAGAGAGAGAGAGAGAGAGAGAGAGAGAGAGAGAGAGAGAGAGAGAGAACCAGGCAGACAAGAGAGCTAAAAAAAAATCATCTGCAGTGATAAAAAACATAACATCCTCATAATGGGAGAAGACAAGAGGGCTTTTCCATACGCCAGCATGCCTCCCCGTCCGCTATAAAGAGAATACGAGAGAAGGAGAGGGGACGGGAGGGGGGACCGTGATGATGATGATGATGAAAGTGATGATAGCTGAGATGGAGGAGGGTTGGTGGGGAAACTGTGATGATGGTGGTTGTGAAAACGACAACAGGATGGGTAGAAGGGTAGTTGTAAGGCTATGATGATGATGATGATGATGATTGAATATTATGCCAGAAGGGATGAAACAGAGATGGTGGCGAGGTTATGGTGATCGTGGAGGAGACGAGATGAAACTCATGGTGTCCGATAACGGACTCGTGGAAGAAGTGGCTTGTAGGATGTATTTGTTACCTACATTCTGGTCAATTTCCGGTGATAATGGTGATTATTAAAGAGTGACAATAAATATCACTGAGCACAGGTAACTATGATGATAGTTTGTTTTACTCTATCAGACAATAGACATATGAACTAATGATAACAACAGTGATCTCGAGCAAAATGAAACTGAAGGAGAATGCACTGAATGTTGGATACCAGTAACAAGCAGGTTAAACACTCAGAGTTAGATATACCTAGTGGTGTTCCACGGATACCCGTGTCTGCTCTCTCATGACCATTAACCTTTATAGGAATAGTTCATCCGAAAGTTAGGGCGTTACACGACTGATAAATGTTATCATTCCAAAACTTTCGCTGCAGCTGAAGTCAAGACGAATAAGGCAAAAGATATGTCAGTTCGTGATAAACACCGACCGTGCTTTTCTATCAATTTTTTTTTATCCCATTAATGAACTCAGGGGAAAGTAAGTGCAACTGTGCGGGGGGGGGGGGGGGGCCGCACGCACGCACGCACGCACACACACACACACACACACACACACACCAAACGCAATTCAACATGGTAAAGAACTATAACGATACACGATTGATCTTTGGTCTCTAGCTTCCAGTTTCCAGTTGCCGCGAGGGGAGGTTCTGATCCTGTGTTGTTTTTCGTCTGTGATCCTTTGTTAAGCTTAATTTCCTGGACACGAACAACCCGCTCCTGCCAACCATAAAAAAAAAAAAAACCTTTATGTCTTTGTACGGAGTGATATACAATCATTAATACTTGTCGAGAAATAAAAACAACTGCGCGAGCGACAGTGCCCTTCCTGCTTATTAATGTAGGTATGCTGCTCAGTGACAGTGGATACGTGCCATAGAGAATGCAATAATGAAAAAAAGAAAAGAAAAAAAAAAGCCCCTAACACAAGTAAACATCCTGAAACCACTGAGGGATGCAAAAAAATGCCAGACGTAACCTCTGAGTTTACAAGTCAGAAAACGATCTTCAGAGAACCATAAATTTAAGGCAGGCGAGGCAATTGCAAAATGTTGCCTCATCTCCTGGAAGACTCAAGTATAATGTATGTTCTAAAATTTACATAACCAAATTTTCCGAGTAAGAAGAAAAAAAGCAAACGATTCATTATCTGCATTTTTATTGTTTGCCTTGCATCAGGAGAAGCTGCAGAATGTTACAATATTATCTTTATTTTATTATCAATGTATGAATAAAACGACAATGTTATTGCTATGCAGATATTTCAAGATGTGTTTTACTCTCTACTAAATTATTCTTTTGCCACGGATGGAGGCCATTGATAGTCAACTAAGGTGTGTCTTGGACAGTGGGAATATCTGTTCGAGTAAGTAGAACTTATGTGATTGTTTTTTCCCGTACTGAGACAGAAAAACTAAGTAAACGGATATTAGTAATGATCTGCATAACAGAGGCTTACACAGTTACATCAAGGGGATGTGACTCCAGGGACAAGTGACAATTAACTTGCCAGGCAAACTGGCCTCTTTTCAACGCATCCCAGAATAATTTGGCTCTTACTCCTGGAATTCTGCATCGTGACTGTCCGTCGTGAGACAATGAAACTGAGTTAACTTTTTTTAAAATCACAAGTTCGGGCACCGCACTTTACACAAGTAACACTTAATTGCTTTCAGTTCGTTCACAATTGTGAGCTAAAACTTTTGCTACACTTTTAAGAATTAGCTTTATAAGAACGTCTGCACCAATGTGATGTCTGTGTGTGAATTTGCGCTACAAAGATCAATACGTCATTAGCGTCGCGAGCACTCTGCGTCAAACATAAAAATCTTCTTGGTTGAGTGACAGAGGGATATTACACTTCGTTTCTCACTGCAACGCGGCGTCCTTACTCCTCTCATAGCGTAGAGAAAATGGTATTAAGCTTTGCTTTTCACTGTACCAGAGCGTCCTAACACCTCTCACAGTGATAGAGAAACTACTGTTGTTATTACACCTTGCTTTTCACTGCTTTATTGCCCTCACAGTGATGGAGAAATGAATTATTGCACTTTGCTTTTCACTGCACCATGGCGTCTTTCCTGCTCTCACACTAACAGAGAAATGAGTTGTTTGCCGGGTGCCTATAGATGCGGGAGGGTGTATGGGAGAGTGAGACCTGCAGTGGCCGTGAGTCCCCCTCTTCCTCCTCTCCGCTAAGGTCCCTGCATTGTCTCCACTCGAGCCCCGCTGAGATTTTTCCTGGTGCAAACAATGGAAACCCGATTTTCAGAAATAATATCAGGTGACTGCATTCCGTTAACCCCTTGCGTTTTAGGTCTCTTTCCAATGCTGAAGAAATGACAGGAACAAGAAATGTAAAAGACATCAGCGTGCCAAAGAAGTTAATGAGCATTTTGTTTCTAACCCCTGCAGTGAGAGGGATCTTCATTAAACATAATAATCCATCTGCTAAAAGTAAGAACGACATTGTAATGGAGGAATTAAACATGAAATTAGAAAACATTCACTTCTCGTTCCCGCTTTTGATGGCTTACCTTAACTTTTTTGAAGAATATGGGTATCTCTAACGTGAATGTAAGTGTGTGATGGAAGACAATAAAATACATAAGTTATCCCTTCAGGTTTTTTGAGAGTACATATGCCAATTTACAATACACAGCTGTGAGTAACAAGTTTTGAGGATACTGAAATAATCAGAAGTATTCACGTTGCTAAAACAGTTTTCATGATTATTCGATCATCATTCTCTGTGGCATGGACAGTTTTATCCATCAGCTCGTGAATGAGAATATTTCCCTTGCACAGAATCCCCTAGGAGTATACGGTATCCTAAATCGACCAGGCCACAAGAAAATCGAGAAACAATAAGAATGACTAACAAGCGCGGCAGCAGAGGCGCCAGGCGGCCTTGATCACCAACAAGGCCCCGCCAGTAGCGCGGCACCAAGGCAGACGCGGCCATATAAACTTTATGTTAGTTACTTACGGCGCGATGACGACAGTGGAGGCCTGAGCAGCGCCCTAACCAACCTGATGCAAGGCTCCAATGTCTCTCCATCGGGGGGAGCGTGGCGCCAGATTTTGGGTAGTCTGGCGCCCGGGGTAACATAGCACCAACCCACAGATATATGAAGGGGAGAGGTAAGCAAATAAGGAGATGATGGGATGAAATCGGTAAGTGCAGCGGACTGGGATGGAAGAAACAGTACTAGAGGTCAGAGCAAAGCAAACGTTGAAAACCCTTTGTCCTGCAGTTGGCAGGATGGAGTTCAGCGGGGAGGGAGGGGGAGGGGGGCAAACATGATTCCCTAGTTTAAAGAGAGGCACTTGGACTTAAATAAGTTAGAAAGATCCTGGAATATGAAATAAAATGTAGGGAAATTTACACACGTAGCATAAGCAAGGGTCACACATGGTGGCATAGTGACAGAGGCATAATACCACACCAGGCAAATTGTAAGAATCTGGGGCATTCACTGACATTCCATGGAGTGACAGTGTGACACATAACAAAATATCTCTTTACCCGCTAAACCTTTGGGGAAAAAATCTGTGAACTCCACTTTATTACCTCCCACTCAGCTAAATAATGTCTTCTTACTGTGCGATAACTAATTTTTAAGTACATCAAGGCTGGTCGCAACTAACTCATCACAACTCCCTCTCCTCTTTCCAAGACTTCTTTACCATGCATACTTCCGCACTCTATTTTTGCACCACATACTCAGTCAAGCTAACAGCATTGCATTTCTTTGTGTTCTAATACTCAGCATTTCAATTGTTAAACTGGAATTGCAGCCATCGTAAAGCGGTCGTCTGTCCGTACCAGTGACGCAAGCAAGTGTCGGACGCTCCAAGATTCTTCCGAGACAACATGCAATAGCCCCTCATATCTCCCTGCTGAGAGTGTGAGTATGCAGTATATGGCCATGGTGGTGGTGCTCTGTGTGTGTGTGTGTGTGTGTGTGTGTGTGTGTGTGTGTGTGTGTGTGTGTGTGTGTTAATGGTGTCCCCTACTGTCCCTTCACTGTTCTCCCCATATAAACGTCGATTCCAGCTCGATAAGAAGAATACCTATCTATTTCACTCGTGGTCTTCCTCTCGTTCTACTCCCATCCACTTTTACAACTCTGCACCCACCTCATTCCAACAACAGGGCTGCCACCATACAGTCTGGTGCATAAACTTGTTCACTTTCTGTAACAAGAGTACAAGCAGTTCTCGTTACAGTGATGGCATGAGTTCAATCGTTGCACAACTTTTTACATACCACTGATACTGTAAATTTAGTGAAACTGGGATATGAGCTAAGGTATCAGCGAAACTTCAATTTACTGAATATAAAAAGGCTTGTGAGAAAAAGGCAACTTATAACAAGAACTTATTTAGTTGCTCTTCATGGCCGTGGTGTCATAAACAAACCCTTTTCCCATCACGTTTCACCACATAGACCCATCCCTCGAACGCGCCTCCAATTCAGCTTATCAAAACGTCTAGTCTTCGGATTTCCTCTCTTCAGTCTCTCACTGACTTCGGTTCTGCACACTCTCTTGTTAACCTTTCATTCAGTCTCATCTCCACGTGAAAAAAAACTACCTGCAATACGATGACTTTTTTCATTACCTAATTAGTTTTATTAATAACTGAACTGAAGCCACTTATCGAAACCATTGCAAACAGCACCGTAGTTGAGGCTCTTCCCAGAAATCTCACAGTCGAATTCACGGTCCTGGTAGTCACTATAATTACCAACACAGACCCATAATTCCCGGGGGCGGGATACACAAACATATTTATGATGGATTCTCTGTCGTAACTCAGATCTGTTTTTGCAGGAAGAACTAGACACGGTAGAAGATCTACTATTTCCTTTCCTTGGCGTTACTGCAGAAAACATGATAATTTTCCTCTCGTAAGTGTAGCTGTTATTATTATTATTATTATTATTATTATTATTATTGTTATTTTTATCACTACTACTACTACTACTACCACCTCTACTATTATTACTACTTATATGGAACAGGAGACATGGACAGCTTTCGCAACTACACCCTTACACACTACCCCGAGGTATTATCAGAAGCACTACACCTACACCCTTGCACACTATCCCGATGCATTATCAGAAGCACTACACCAACACCCTTACACAATACCCAGAGGTATTATCAAAAGCACTACACCTACACCCTTACACACTATCCCGAGTTACTATCAGAAGCACTACACCTACACTCTTACATACTATCCTGACATATAATCAGAAGCACTACACCTACACCCTTACACAC
The DNA here is from genome assembly GCF_032717465.1 of Coenobita brevimanus. Lineage (NCBI taxonomy): Eukaryota > Metazoa > Arthropoda > Malacostraca > Decapoda > Coenobitidae > Coenobita > Coenobita brevimanus. The sequence goes on from NC_137049.1 coordinate 32,411,734, forward strand.
TATCCCGGGGTCACTGCCAGATGCCTCACCCTAGAGTTCATCTAAGGTGGCCGTCATAAAAACACTTCCAAGCCTCTCCACCACCACCACCACTCCCTCCCACCTCCATGCCTCTACACCACCACCACCACCACTCTCCACCACTCCCTCCCATCTCCAATCCTAGCCATCACCACCACCACCACCACCACCACTCTCCACCACTCCCTCCCACCTCCATGCCTCTCCACCACCACCACCACCACTCTCCACTACTCCCTCCCACCTCCAAGCCTCTCCACCACCACCACCACACCACCACCGGTCTCCAACACTCCCTTCCACCTCCAAGCCTCCCCTCTACCACCATCATCACATTCCACCGCTCCCTTCCACCTCCAAGCCTCCCCACCACCACCATTCTCCACCACTCCCTCCCACCTCCAAGCTGTCCATCGCTACCACCACCACCACCACCACCACCAAGCCTCTCCATCACCACCACCACCACCACTCTGCACCACTCCCTCTCACCTCTCCATGGCTCGTGTTCCCGTTCGTTAACCCCTTCAATCCGATGACGTACTTAACCCTCTCAGTTCGATGATGTGGTTTGTTATTCTACTCTTGCCGACTCCTGACGATTTTATTCAACATAGGAGAGACCGGTCGTAGTGAAGGGGTTAATGAAGAGTATACCTAACCCTTTCAGTTCGGAGAGCCTCGGGAGAAGAATACAAATGCTTCGAGTTTGCAGATATAAAACGCAAAATAGGTTATCAGAATAAAGGGATTATGTGTTTTGTAATTGTTATCTCCAGGTAATTTTATTCAGCTTTAGGGAAGACTGTATGAGCCAGTGTGGTTTGATACAGCCTTCATTAAAGTCTTTAGCACTGGGACACTCTCTTAAGCTGACTAAATTTGTCCGGGAGTCACAAGAAACTAAACTAGATGTCATCGGATTCAGTTGGTTTAAGTGACTACCTTACACCTATTTCTTCATTTCTCTTTTTTTCTGTATATGACTTGTCAACATTCTCCTAATCTAACTCGGTATTACAAAGATGTCTGTCGGATACAAGAGAAGAGAAAGGTGTAATACGGGAAATACATCACTAGGGAACTGGTGCTAGAAATCCTCCTGGGCTGACGAGAATATAGCCCTAAGCCTACCATCCTCATGTATTATCAGAGAAAAACGTTCGTTTAATTTTTCACCTCCTCTGATTTCCACTTTCCTCTGCTGGCTAAAATTCCTAAGCTGAGAGTCTTCGTATAGTTCTCTGCCCACACATAAGTCTCTCTGACATGCTTCCCTGTTCATAAACGATTCTCCCTCATAAGTTTCTCTGTCCATAACTTATTCTTTGACATGTTTCTCTGCCCACTGATGATTCTCTCTGACAGGATACGCTTCGGAGGAAAATGACGCACACGCCCTAGAGTAAGTGTGAAGTAGACGTCATGGAATATTTGTAGTATGGTTAATTTTGGTCTATAACTCCAATCCACCACTCCATCTTTCCACTTCGTTCTCGGTATTCCATTCCCCTTATCCCACCTCACTGCATCAAAATCCCGTGGGTCCAATTCCATAAAGTACGAGAATACTGACTTAACGCTGTCATCCAAACGAGTAAGCCGAACTAGTGGTGGAAGAAGGGACATGGCGGGTGGGAAATGGGTGGGGAAGGAGGGGGACGTAGGGAGAAAGGGTCAGACTAGGGGAGGGGAGGGGGTTATGCAAGGGAAGGGAGAGGGGAGGGAAAAAGGAGAGGGATATGGGGCTGTATTCATAAAGGATTTTAGTCTTTTTCTATGATGCTCATGTCTCCATAGTAGTAAATAACGATCGTGAATAAAGTTGCTTTGCTGATATGTTCACTTTAATATTCACTGTAGTTTGGATGTGAAGTATTTGGTGACAGTGAGAGTTAAGACAGAAGTATACACAAACGATCTCAGACAACTCAAGATCAAGACATTTTATGAATACAGTCCATGGTGTGGTTGGGAGGCGGGCATGAGTCACCTGAGCCACGACAAGCCCCGCCACTTACATGAACTGCGACTCGGTATGAACATTAGCGTCTCGCCCTTCATCCCTGACCCATCCCTTGTCTCCTGGTCCTCTGCCATGCCATCCCGCTCCGTCCCATCTTATCCGTTCTTTCCTACCCGGTCCTCTCCCGTCCAACTTTCTTCCATCTTATCCTGTCATATTTTCTCCTCTTATCTCCTCTACTATCCCATTCCCTACCCCTTCCAACGTCCCTTAAAACCCAATGCCTTCACAGCCTTGCATTTGTCCTTAGCTTTTAACATTCCTCACCATTTTTTCATTTCCACTCCATATCTCTTCTCAAAGCTACTCATATTATTCTCTGCTTCCACCACAGTCTTTACCATTTCCTCATCCCTCATCATCTTTCTTGTATTTCCCTCTATTTCCAACCAATTATTCTTTAGATTTTTCTCTCATTCCTTTTCTACTTAATTCATCCATATTTCTTCTTTTTTCTTCATCCTAATTTTTTCCGCCAGTTAATTCACTTCCTTCCCCACTTCCTTTCCTGCACCCCTTCTCTAGTTCTCTTCACCAGTTCCTCGCCTTTGTCCCTGCATCAGTTTCCTCCACAACCCAATCCCTAGTTTCTTTTTCTACTCAGTCCCAGTTTCTTCCTCTATCTCTTCTCCATTTTACCTCTCCATTCCACCCCAATTCCACTTCCCCGCCCTTCCCTAGTTCTGTTCCTTCCGTTGTTCCTAATGTTGTAGTTGCTGTTATCCTTGCTTCTCTTACCCATACTATTTCATCTATTTTATCTATTGCTACCAAGCTAAGAGTAATTCCACATTAATTATTTCCCTTTCTCCACCTTTTCTTTTATATTCTCTCTTCCGCCCTTTCCCATCTCTCTTGCCCCGTCTTTCTCACGGTGTTTCACAGCATCCCTCCTCCTTCCACCAATTCTTTCACTATATCTATCCCTTCTTGACTTACTGCCTGCACAATCTCCCCCTTCCCTGCTGCCCTTTTCTCCCTTCCGCTCTTTCCCACTTCTCTCCCTCCATTTCTTTCCCATTTTCCTAATTCTAATATCATCTCTCCTCCTTCCGCCAGTTCGTCCATTTTACGTGTCCCTTCATGATTTCTTTCCTTCACTCTTACCTTCTTTCTCCCCTGTTCCCCTTCCCTCCCTCTTCTTCCATTTTATATCTCTTCATGACTATTTCTTGCATTCCTTCCCGGTGTCTCCCCTGCGTCCCTTCCCTTCGTCTTTCACTTTATCTGTCCCTTCATGACTTCTTTCCCTCATCCCTTCCCGCTCTCGCCCCTGCCCCTCTTCCCTCTGTCTTCTTCCATTTCATCTCTTCCTCCCGAATTCTTTCTTCCACCCTTACCCCTATTCTCTCCTGTCCCCTTTCCCTCTGTCTTCCTCCATTTCATTTCTCCCTTCCTGACTTCTTTTCTCAGTCCTTACCCCATTCTCTCCTGCTTCCTTCTCTCCTACCTCTTCCACTTGATCTGTCCCGTCACGGCTTCTTTCCTTCACCCTTGTCCCTTTTCTCCCCTGCCCTCCCTCTCTTTCCATTTTATCTGTCCCTTTACGACTTCTTTCCTCCATCCCTTCCCCCTCTTCCCTTACTCCCCTTCCCTCCCTATTTCATTTTATCTGTCCCTTCATGACTTCTTTCCTCCACCCCTTCCCCCTCTTTCCTTACTCCCCTTCCCTCCGTCTTTCATTTTATTTGTCCCTTCATTACTTCCCTCCTCTACCCCTTCCCCCTTTTCCCTTACTCCCCTTCCCTCCCTCTTTCATTTTATCTGTCCCTTCACTACTTCTTTCCTCCACCTCTTCCCTTACTCCCCTTGCCTCCCTGCCGGCGCCTGAAGCACGGGTATACTGGCCGGTGGCTGACGCTGACAAACGACACATTGTCTAGTGATAAAATTGCAGCACTATTAACTGTTCGACGGCGGGGGGGCGAGTGGGAGGAGGAGGCTTGTGGCCGAGACTGACACCGGGTGATTACACGGCTTCTCTTCTTCTGCCCCGCTCTCAGGTTAATGCAGGTGTGTGTGTGTGTGTGTGTGTGTGTGTGTGTGTGTGTGTGTGTGTGTGTGTGTGTGTGTGTGTGTGTGTGTGTGTGTGTGTGTGTGTGTGTGTGTGTGTGTGTGTGTGTGTGTGTGAAAGTTAGGAGAGTGATTGTGTATAGGGACAGTATTTATATGTGTGGAAGGGAGAGAAGAGAAAGAGGGCCTGTGTGTATGGCAGGTTTATATGCAGCCTATGGGGTGGAAAATTATTGTGTATGGGGCGAGGGGGAGGATGACTGCTAGTGTGTGAAGTGGGAGAGGCTGCGTTGTTGGGGGGGAAGAGTGTGTCGGGAGTGGATGTCATTTGTTAGGAGTAAATGTTTGTGTGCTTGGGAGTTTCATGAGTGTATGTGTAGGGGATGGGAAGCTGAGAGTAAGAGCAGACTGCCTGGGTGGAAAAGCTGTTTGAATGTAAGGGTTCATGGTTGTGTAGGGAGGAAGTGACAGTCTGTGTGGGCAAGAGGCTGTGTGCATATGGTGAGTTACTTTTTGTGTGTATGAGGTGGTGGGAAAAGGTAGTGTTTCTGTGTGCATATGGGTATGGTGGGTAACCTGTGTGTGTGTTATGTGTGTGTATGTGTGCGTGTGGACAGTGGTTTGGTGTGTGTGTGTGTGTGTGTGTGTGTGTGTGTGTGTGTGTGTGTGTGTGTGTGTGTGTGTGTGTGTGTGTGTGTACCGGGGGGAAGGGGGAGACGACAATGCCCGCAAGTGACACCAAGCGATTACATGGGTTCTTCTCCTACTCCCCCACTCAGATGTCGCTATAATTAGAGTGACCAGATCTAGGATTAAGCCCCAGTCTGTTTGTGTGTGTGTGTGTGTGTGTGTGTGTGTGTGTGTGTGTGTGTGTGTGTGTGTGTGTGTGTGTGTGTGTGTGTGTGTGTGTGTGTGTGTAGGTAAATGCTGGTTTGTAAGTGTGGTCATGTCTAAGTATGGGTGTGTTGGCGAGTGTAAGTGTTTGTGAGTATGAGGAAATAACTGTGTGTGTGTGTGTGTGTGTGTGTGTGTGTGTGTGTGTGTGTGTGTGTGTGTGTGTGTGTGTGTGTGTAGGTAAATGCTGGTTTGTAAGTGTGGTCGTGTCTAAGTATGGGTGTGTTGGCGAGTGTAAGTGTTTGTGAGTATGAGGAAATAACTGTGTGTGTGTGTGTGTGTGTGTGTGTGTGTGTGTGTGTGTGTGTGTGTGTGTGTGTGTGTGTGTGTGTGTGTGTGTGTGTGTGGTGGGGGGGGGTAAGTGTGGGCATTAGATGTGGGTCTGTACAAGTTAGTGTCTTATGATGCGGTAGGAAAAAACATTAAGTCACAAGATTTCTTCCATGCATCCATTATATTCTCCGCTACACTTATTGCGTTTTATATCATGCTCAGCTAATCTCCTCATCAACTACTATGGCATTAAGCGATATTGGGCTGACCAGAAATTACATATCAGATTACGTGGGTGTTACTGATTGTACGTGGGTGTTCACTGCCTTGTCTGATAATTTCCTTGTGATTTACTGCATATATATTGGTGTGTGTGTGTGTGTGTGTGTGTGTGTGTGTGTGTGTGTGTGTGTTGCGTACAGTTGCTGACAATAATATCACTGCAATATTTACTCCAAAAATTATGAGACGATCACATAATATTCTGGATATGTTACTGGGGTCCAATAACAGCATCACTGGGATCCGAAAGTAATTGCTCACTGTCTCGTTATTTATAGCAGTGAAGTGGATCATTATTTATGTGCGCAACTCTATGTGTGTGTGTGTGTGTGTGTGTGTGTGTGTGTGTGTGTGTGTGTGTGTGTGTGTGTGTGTGTGTGTGTGTGTGTGTGTGTGTGTGTGTGTGTGTGTGTGTGTGTGTGTGTGTGTGTGTGTGTGTGTGTGTGTGTGTGTGTGTGTGTGTGTGTGTGTGTGTGTGTGTGTGTGTGTGTGTGTGTGTGTGTGTGTGTGTGTGTGTGTGTGTGTGTGTGTGTGTGTGTGTGTGTGTGTGTGTGTGTGTGTGTGTGTGTGTGTGTGTGTGTGTGTGTGTGTGTGTGTGTGTGTGTGTGTGTGTGTGTGTGTGTGTGTGTGTGTTTGTGTGTGTGTGTGTGTGTGTGTGTGTGTGTGTGTGTGTGTGTGTGTGTGTGTGTGTGTGTGTGTGTGTGTGTGTGTGTGTGTGTGTGTGTGTGTGTGTGTGTGTGTGTGTGTGTAAGGTGAGTTAATGTGCATATGTATCTGTGAATGCAACTGCGTGCAGGCGTGTAGCGTTCAGAGGTCAAAAATGAAAACCCAGTTTGAAATTCCGTGAGGTCTCCCTGGTGGCTGGGCTGGGCAGGACAAGGCAAATATACTTTAAAACTATATTCTTTTTCATCTACTGTGCGTTCCTGACCAAACCACTTCTCTTCCCACTAACCAGCCCTATATAAATAAGAAAGGGCAGGGCAGGCCACCGCTGCTGTACGGCCATAATGCATCGGTAACAGACAGACGGAGGCCATTCCCTTGGTAATTGCTTTCACTCAGGCCACATCTTCCACTGCGCCGCTGGTGGTGCGACAGCCAAGAAGACACACACGACGCCTAACACTAGTATCACGAATTTGTGGTTTTAGACAACATTATGGCGGATACCTCGAGACTCAAGTGATTATACATAGATTATCCTGAACTTTATTACTCTCCACGGTTGTATACTGACTGAATTTTCTTTTTTCTCTCCCTTTTCCTTTTTTCATCGGTGTGGTGATTTCAGATATCATTATGACAGGCGGTTTGGAGGCGTTTTTGTCCCAGTCTCCCCTGGATGAAGGTAGAATTAGGCGTCTGACAATAAACATAGGGATAAATAGGTAGACGGATAGACGGATACGAAGATTGAAAGATAAACAGGCAAACAAGCAGAATTACAACGTATACATCAGGAGCTATGTGATTACCTAGATGTTTATCATTCCCCGAGTTGTGTACACCCTAACTCTTTCCACTGACTCTAAAAATATCATCACTTGACTGTTTTCAGGAATTTGTGCTTTTCTTCAACATTATGGAGGATATATCAGTAACGTAAGTATTTATGCAGTGATTACTTGAAGTTTATCATTCTCCTGAGTTGCATACTACCCAGCTCTTGCCACTAACGCCGTAACAAAATATTATCACTTACTGTTCACGAAGGCTGGGCGATCCTGTATCAGGATTTTATGTTTTTTAACCACAATATTGCTTCTACATCAGGATCTTTAAGGATTATTCGAAATCACTTTCAGTTTTATCATTTTCTCGCACTGTAAGCTGTCCAGTTTTTCCCACTAAGATTATCACCAAAATAGCACAGTTTACTCGTGCTTGTGGAGAAGACTGGACCTGTACTAACCACAGTATTGCCAATACATTAGGACCTAAGTGATTATTTAGAAATTATGTTCTCCTTTGTATTTTCCCTGATTCAAAGTTACTTCTGTCGATAGTAAGAAGAGAATAAACGCTACTTACGTATGGACTGATGTCACAGCTAATTCTAAGTAAGCCTACGAAATGAGACTAAGCAGGTACTCCAGTTTGGCCAGCACCATCATTATTACCACACACAGGCAAGATGAAAATCCAAGTTACGCCCACGAATACCATGAACAAAATAAATACGACTTACTCAGCGGATTACAGAACGATATCACAGCTAATTCCAACTAATTCTATCTAAGCCTATACGTAATCAGCCTAAGCAGGGTATACAAACTTAGCCACCACCAGCAACACCCACCCACCAACACAGACACAGAGCAAGGCAAGTTGACAAGCGATATAAATGTCCCCTGAGGCCCCACACTTAATCTGCACAGGCCGTCTGATTGTCCACTCCCACCTAAGCCCACATCAAAAGGGGACTGGAGTGCAATCATAGCCAGGACCGGATCAGGGGGAGGCCTCATGAGCACCGCCAAGATGGGACCAATAATAATAATAATAATAATAATAATAATAATAATAACAATAATAATAATGACTACAACACTAAGATAAATAATAACAACGATTGCAGTAATGATAATAATAATAATAATAACAATAATAATAATAATAAAGCACTGCCATCAACAACGTAAAAATAAGAATAACTACAACACTGAGCTCAATAATAATATAAAACATAATAACAAGTAACATCAAAAATAGCAATGGAAAACAACAAACAACAATAATAACACAAGCAACAATACCTACAACAATCACATCGATAACCAAAAACAACAATAACTACAACATCAAAATCGTGCTCAAATACAACACCCACAATAAGCAAACAGAATCGATAATACCATCACCCCCATCACCGCCAGCCAACAAAAAATAACAATACCAATAAAAACAACGACAACAAAATCAACGGCATTAAAATCATCACCACCACCACCACCAACAACAACAACAATTACTACTACTACTACTACACTACTACTACTAATACTACTGTATCACGTAAAACAACAACAGCAACAACTACAACACGAGTAGCAAGAGCAATAATGTCAACAACAACAAGAGCAACGACAAGTCAACTCAACATCCGCGTAAAAATAGACAGGTGGGTCTCTCTTTTCCAGGTCTGGCGGAAGGTAAGTAGGAAAGGGAGAGAAGGTATGGGACGGGGAATGGGAGAGAGGTTATGGGAGAGGGAATGGGAGAGAGGCTATGGGAAGGGAAAGGGGAAAGAGGCAATTAGGCGGGGGGGAATGGGAGAGAGGGTATGGGAGAGGACATAGTGTGGGAACAGTTGGGGTAAGGAAGGAATATGGAAGAGAAGGAGCAAGAGATATGGGAGGGAGAAGTATGGGAGGGGCATGATTTAAGTATGGAAATTGTTGGGCATGGAAAGGGTAGGAGTGAAAGGTGGGGGGAGGGGGGGAGTAGAGACGGAATGATAAAGTATGGGAATGGGTATACGGTGTCACGGGAAGGGGTATAGGAGTGGGCTTGGGAAGGACAATGAGAGGTTGTATGGAAGGAGTATGGGGGATGGAAGTCTGCCTGTCTGTCATGTATGTATGTGTGTATCTGTCTCTGTTCATCTATTTACCTAACTGTCATCTACATACTTATCTTTACGTCTCTCTTCTATCAATTTATCTGTCCATCCATCGCCTGACGCCACTTCTGTTATGGGCTGCCACAAAATACGTACATGCTGGCGTGTCTGTCCTTGCTCAGTAACGTCCCCTCTTGGAAGCGGATATAGGAATATTACTAATGACGCTATGTACTGAGGTGTTGATGGACATACGGCAATAACCTCAAAAGTTACATGCATACTATTACCCATGTCCAGTGATCATCCATACGTAGGGTACTCTACATACATTTCGTCTCTCATCCACGTGGTACACATATCAGTATAGTCATGCACATACATACTTTCAAAACAGGTGTAAAACTCAGCATACGTACCATCAACACACACACACACACATTAATACCATTTACGTACATATCCCTCGTCAGTCTCAACTCCCCCTCTGTCTGTCTGTCTGTCTGTCTGTCTGTCTCTCTCTCTCTCTCTCTCTCTCTCTCTCTCTCTCTCTCTCTCTCACCTACAAAAAAACGCGTGAACATAAACACAGACACATCCCCACCTAAGCATCTTATTCTACGAACGTGGCCTTGCAAGTGTCGGGTATCTGGAGTGTGACTTAAGGTGGTTAGTCGTGTGATATCGCCTCTGTCGTTGCTTCTGTGGTCGCCTGGGTATACGGAGAGAATGTGCTTGTGGCCTTAATCCTGAGGTATGAGAACAGGTCCAGTGTTCATAAAAGACTTGACCTTGTTTCTCAGATAAATAAATGTCCCAAGAAATTAAGTGCTGTAATGAAGTGGCTTATTTTGTCGCGGTTTTTCTGCTTAATTTTCAATCGTCTAGTTGTGAGGTGGTTGGAGAAAGTATAAGCACGCAATCTTATTAATAACGTACGCTTATGAGAGTTTATGAATACCCAGGAGAGGACCGAATGCCTGGGAGAGGTTGTGGTCTAATAAAAGAGGGTTTGGGAGGGTTGGAATCTAAGGGAGGGTGGGACAGGTCAGGCTGTAGGAAAGGGTGGGAGATGTCGGAGTCTAAGAAAGGGTGAGAGGGTTGGAATCTAAGAGAGGCTGGAAGCAGTTGGAAGTTAGGAGAGGCTGGAATATGCCACATAATTAGGGTTGGTGTCCGTGAGAGGTTGGGACATGATAGAGGCTGGGGGCTGGGGGATATGCGATATGCTGTGGTATGCAGAAGATTAGGGTGCGAGAGAGTCTGGGGTATGAGACTGGTTTGCAGAAAAAGGCTGGGGGAGAAGCTGGGATATAAGACAGCCTGGGTACGGAAGAGGCTGAGGTATAAGAGAGGCTGGGGTATGAGAGAAGCTATGGTATGAGAGCATCTAGGGCATAAGAAAGACTGTAGCAGAAGGTAAACTGGAGCACGAGAGAGGCTGAACATGAAAGAAACTGCGATATATGACAGAAAAGCTTATGGGACAGGTTGGGGTATGAGGTAGGCTGGGATAGAAGAGAGGCTGGGGCATGAGAGAATCCGAGGAAGGGTTGGGGTCTATGAATGTCGTCCTTTATCATGCTGCTTGTGTCGTTATGTAGAAAATCAGTACCAAAAATATGACCTTTACCAACCAAAGATTATGATGTCGACTAAAACACATGTCCCGGCTCGCGACCACCGTGCGATTACCATTACGCCTGCCACTTAACGCACCATAATATTAGCTATAGTTCCCAAATCGATTTGATTCGTGTAGTCGCAATCATCCAGGAGGACCCACGAAATTGTAGTGTTGGGAAGATTTTACTGAACACGTTGGGGAGGTTGGGGAGGTACGCATTATCAAGCCACTCTTATAATAATCTACTTCCGTATCAAACAGTCATATGGGATATTTTTTAGTGTCAGTGTCGCGGCAATTTGCATCTATGTCGAGCGAGGGAGGGAGGATCCTGGGATTATGGCGGCCGGAAGTCTCCTTAATAATGCCATCCCGCTGCACTCCAGGAAACTCCAGGTTATAAAACTTCAACTGTCGGGCATTTTCGCGTCCGCCCCGACGTCCAATATTCATTATCCTTTGTTTATGGCGGCTCGGGTGGGGGCGGATCCAGGGGCTTTATGGTCCGCCGGCGTCTGGGTCCACGAGTGGTGACCAACTGGATTCTGGCTGCCAACTAAACCCTCGTGACCCGCTGGACCCTGGAGATCAACCGGACTCTGATTGTTGCCCGGGTCTTTGTGATGTCTGGTGACCAACTGGTGATTAACTTGATTCGTGATTAACTGAACCCTTGTGATTAACTTGACTCGTGCTTAACTGAACCTTAATAATTAACTGAACCCTAGTGATTAACTCGACTCTGGTGACTGACTTGATCATGATGGTCCACCGGACAGTTGTGGTTAAGTGCACCCCGTTGACTGACTAGGCTGTGGTCACTATTTAGACTCTGATCAACTGAACTTATGCAGGTGACTAGATGGATCTCGTGATCAATCGTCACCTAGTGAGAAAATGAATCATGGTGCCTGATTGGGGCGTGCATGGTGATCAGTGGAAACCTGGTTATGGTACAGCTTTCTTGGTGACGAGAAGAATCACGATACGGCCTTGAGACTGAGGCAGCGTGAGGGCTTATCGCTGTTCCATTAGCATATATTTTGCGTTATTAGTGGATGAGATCTCCACCGTCATAAACAGATTCATTATCCCATTATGCTGGAATGAGACTGATTGTTATTGCGGGTGATAAATCCAAGTTTATTCCATACTACAAAGAAAAAGATCAAGATCTGAGTAGACAGTTTTCAGTTTTTACACTGAACGAAATACTGGCTGACTCTCTCTCTCTCTCTCTCTCTCTCTCTCTATCTATCTATCTATCTATCTCTCTCTCTCTTCCTTATCTTCCTTCTCTTGCCCGTTCCTATTCATTTTCACTTTTCCATATTACTTCCTATTAATGCAATGTGTGGACAGATTTTATTTCTTTTAATACTTTCCGTTAACTTCTAAACATTTACTGTCTTACATTTAAGTTCCACACTCTCACTGCAAGCTCTTGAATTATCGTGGAAATAATCCTGCCAAGTGAAAGGTTCTACGTAAAATTAATTATAAACACCAAATTATGACCCCAGTGCACTAACAAGCCATTAGAGAAAAGACTGAGGACAAACATATTAACAGCATGTATATAAACAAAACATTATTAAACCAAACCAAGGATTATTATGTTAAAAAAATGCAGAACCTAATCTTTATTTAGAGGGCGCCTACAGTTTCAGACCCATCCCAGCCAAAACTGACACAAACATTGAACTAATAGGTCAGTAAATAATAAACATTTCTGTGCTCTGATGATGCCAGTACCTCAGTTTCTTTTGTCAAGGATACTGTTTCAGTATTTTGCCATCTTCTGACTTCTGACTTTTATTCATGCAAGGAAGGAGGAGCTAAGGGTCTGCTCGCAAGATTGTTCCTTCCAAGAAAAAATGAAAACAAAATATCAGAGTTATGGCTGGCATATATCCAACAACTTTAAAACAGACGCCGATCATATCCTCCCCACTTTTTTCAATGATCAGTTTCAAAGATGTAAGCACACATCGCCCTATTTCTGTGCTTTTTGTTTTGTGCAAATCTTGAAAAAGAAAACAGGAAATCAGCTTTCATGATATATCAAACAATCTATTCACAAATTTCCAGTACTGAATTAGGTTTCATTTGCCAACCGAATATGCACTATGGAAAAGAACAGCCTTTCAACTGAATGTGTCTGATTTAACAATTAAATACCCGCGGAGTTAGTGTAACATGCTATGTGAAATTCATACAAAGGAAATTAGTATGAAGGTTATTGATATATTAATTATAAAAAAAGGGTAGATACCTTGTCTGACCAAATACCGTACTTAAAACAGTCATTCATAAATATGGGACAACTAACATCACACAAGTATGAGGTAACTAATGTCACATAAGTAGACAGAAATTACAAAGTTTTGCGACACAGGATCACATAATACCATGTCACTTCTCTTCCAATAAACTACGGGGGCGACCAGGAAAGAAAGCAAATTACAGTATTATGCATGTGTCGTGTTTTTAAAGTCACACGCAACAAGTTTCCTGACCCATACTTATTACTTCCAGTTGTCTAGAGTGTGATTTAATTCAGTACCCGACAAATAAATGACTTGTTTTTTCCAAGGTCCATCACTAACACGGAAACGAAATCACTTACGGCTAACCAGAATCAGTGCATATGACACCAGAGTATATTTAAGAGTCCCATTCACATAATCATCTGAACCGTATTTCCCACTATAATATGAGGTGGTAGACGGGATCCTGTAACTACAAGAGGAAATAATACAGGGAAAAAAAAACAGAACTACCTAAAGAGTTCACAATGAAAAATGGTCCACACATCCATTAACTCAACATTCAAGCCTTCAAGATTCGCGGCTCCACCTTTTAACCTATCGTTCCACCCCCTCAAAGAGAAAAAAGAAAAACAAAACGCCTCATCATGCCTGTGAACCAGAGACCATTCCGCTGACAGCCAAGTTAGTCATGTGCGTCACTGTGCACACTTGTATATTGTCCATCCATAATGATCATTCCACGGTTCTTTTGCTTCCTCAGCGCGTTCACACATCGCGGATTCTTGCATTCACTTACCACACCCATTCACCCTCTTGGACTCCCACGCTGCCTACTACCCTCAAGTTCACTTATAACTCTATTCATTTGTATTCTTTCAGTCCGACAGTACCATACCAGCTCACTCACATCTGCCTCTAATCGTACATGGATATAACTGTCTTAGGTTCCGTAAATCTGAATTATATAAGTACCTTTCAAGAAATGTCGCTGTATTCTAATTATGATTTCTGAATTATATTACTGAGGCATATTTCAAAATCATGTGTTCAGTGACGTGTTTCAAGTTTGTGCATTTAGCCTACTGATGTAATGAAATTTAGGAAAATTATTGTAAATTAAAAAATAGTAGGTACTTCTAATCAGAACCTAACCTCACACTTTTGTCCTAAATATTCCCTCACATTTTTATTTTATACTTTGATTTATCCTTCCGTGTTGTACTCTACCAAGACTCTTATCCTACACGCTGCCTCATACTTCTGTCCTACACCCAACCTCATACTTCTGTCCCATACCCAACACCACATTTCAGTTTTACACCCTGCTTCATTCTTCTGTCTTATTACCTACCTCACACATCTGTCCTACTCGTACACACCGTTTTAGTTGTCCAAAACTGTACATCCCATTCTCTCCCACACCCTGTCTCTGTCTTTCACTTTTATCATACATCCAACTTCATGATCTTCCTCACGCCCTACCTTACAATTGTGTACTCCTTCTACTTTCTACACCCTACCTCACACTTGCGCACTGTATTTCACTTGTACAATCTACCTCACACTTGTACGCTCTACCTTGTTTCTGCACCGAATTCATATTTCTGTACCCTACCTCCTTTGTGCGAAATGTCTCACACTGCTACATTCTACGGTGTCTCACACTTTCACAACCTACCTCACACTTAAGCATCATTCCTTACTTTTGCACCTTATACTTCCACACTGTACCTCATACTTATGCACCCAAAAATCCATTTACACACCCTATTTCACCTCTGCACCCTACTTGATGGTTGCATCCAATCTCACATTTCTGCTATCTTTTCTCCTACCTACATCTCACTTTCCTCCATCCTACCTCCCACTGCCAACAACATCCAGTGCGCAAGCGCACCCCACACCCTGCCTCCTACACTCTGCCTCGCCCTCCATGCTTCGCTCATTCTCTCTCATGGTCGGCCCCTCACCCATGTTCCAGCCGCATCACATATAATTATTACACGCTGCCTCTTTTTTGCCACAATGTCATCTCGCGTTATGGCCCGTAGATAACGAGATAAGAATATGCTGCCTCGCTACACCTATAATTAAGCCCATAAAACTAATGCTAAAATTCTGAGCTCTGTGGTCAGGACGATGTTTCGCTGTAAGACGCATCTGTCGTGCTGGGGATGACTACTTCACTCCCCTCGCTCAGGCTTTATTGTTGTTGTGGTCACTGGATAATTTGAATCGTGTACCCAGTGGACTGCAGGCTTAAGTTGCCCTTGTCCTCCAGGCCACCATCCCCCTTTCGAACGATAGTGAAGTTGTTGACGGATGATTGTACAACCTCGCAACTAACAGGTCCGGTTATATAGGTGCCACCACTTGAAGGCGTCTTTTTCCAACACTCCGTCAAGGCTTAACTCCTTCAAGCGGGTGACGCAGTTTTTATTATATTCTTAATTATTTCCAGACAATTTTAATTCAACACTGTAGAGACTTTTCGAACTGGAGAGGTTTGATACAGTCCTCATCTACCTCATCACAAGAGGTCTTCCCAAACCTATATAACAACATCTGGAGGTAGGAAGAGCAAATCAATAAAACAGGTCACCGGACTGAAGGGGTTCAATGGGCTACTCGGGATATGAGTCTCTGTTGATCTGATGTCACCGCGGGGAATTTCTCGGCTAACCTGACATCACTAGGTTGGATTTCAGAAGTAAAGTGAGGTCGCAAAGTAGGTGTGTTTCATCGATGCCATGTTGTTTGAATGACAACCTTTCTTTCATGTGTCACGTCACCAGGAAGAATGCCAGTGTCAATCGTGTCGCTTGATGGAATTCCTTTGATAAATATGTCACTATCAAAATGAAGTCGTATATTGATTTCATTACAGGCCAAAGTAATTTTTTATTGTCATTTAAGTGAGTAGAAATTCCCGAGCGCACAACGAAAGGACATTATTTTCATGAAGTCCCGTATTAACATTTTTTTTTTCCAGTTGGGTTGATTCATTCTTAAAATAAGAAGGCATAAAGTTTCAATCAGCTAACACCAAAATTCTTCAGACCAAGAAGTGAGACTTTAGGATTGCCAGAAACGTGAATAACAGTCCTCTAGGCCAGGAATTCAACACACTTCTCAGGGATGAAATATTGTGACCAGACAATGTGGTGTAATTGAAAAGAGCCGGGCCATACGGTGTGTTCCTACCTGGGAGTTCCTGTGGTGTGTGCGTGTGTGGGGGGCTTTGTGTGTGTGTGTGTGTGTGTGTGTGTGTGTGTGTGTGTGTGTGTGTGTGTGTGTGTGTGTGTGTGTGTGAGAGAGAGAGAGAGAGAGAGAGAGAGAGAGAGAGAGAGAGAGAGAGAGAGAGAGAGAGAGAGAGAGAGAGAGAGAGAGAGAGAGAGAGAGAGAGAGAGAGAGAGAGAGCATGCTATCTAAAAAGGCCTGTGGACCCTCCAAAGAAACGTCGGATGTGGCATTTTGGAGCTGCTGATTGGGAGGCCCTCAGGCAGTACTTCTCTGATTTTCCCTGGAATGATTATTGTTTCCATGGCCGAGAGCCATCTGAGTGTGCCTTGAGCATTACGGAGGTTATTCTCTCGGAAATGGAAACATACATTCTTTTCTCGTATCTTTTGATTAATGCAAAAAAAAAAAAAAAAAAAAAAAAAATCGGTTTAATCACGCTTCTTCTAATGCTGTCTGCAACAAGGAGAAGGCCTACAAAAGCTAGCGCAGCCAACCCTCTCCTGAATCACATCTCTCTAATGTTTCTGCCCGGAATCGTGCTATGTCTGGTCTTCGCTTTGTTAGAAATAATTTCATTCGTACTAAATGCTCTGAACTCTCCAGCTAAAATTCTCCCCTCTCCTTCTGGCACATTGCCAACAACCTTTCTAACAACTTACCTCATCATCCTTCCCTCCTGTTTTCTACTCTGATGGCTCTATAGCTATTTCTTCTACTGATAAAGCAGAACTCTTCGCTCATACTTTCTCCTCCAATTCCACCTTAAACGATTCCGTTGCTGTTCCTCCATCACATCCCCCCTCTGACTTACTTATGGCTGACATCGAAATTTCTTCAACTGATGTATTTTCTGACATCACTGGCCTCAATACTAATAAGGTATATGGGCTTGATGGAGTCCCTCCTGTTGTTCTCAAGAACTGTGCTTCTGTGCTTACACACCGCCTGGATAAACTCTTTCACCTATGTCTATCAACTTGCACCTTTCCTTCTTGCTGGAAGTTTGCGCTCATTCAGCCTGTCCCAAAGAAAGGGTGACCATTCCCATCCCTCTAACTATCGCCCAATTCCTTTAACACCATGTGTTTCAAAAGTTTTCGAGTCTATTAACAAAAAAATTTTAAAACATCTTTCTGTCACAACCTTCTTTCTGATCATCAGTATGGGTTCCGCCAGGGATGCTCCACTGGCGATCTTCTCACCTACCTTTCAGACTCCTGGTCAACCTCCTTTCAGGACTTTGTCGAAAGCTTTGCCACTGCACTTGACATATCAAAGGTTTTCGATCAAGTCTGGCATAAATCTTTAATTTCCAAACCGTCCTCTTACGGTTTCTATCCTTCTATCTATGCCTTCATCTCTAGCTTCCTTTCTGGTCGTTCAATTGCTGCTGTTGTAGACAGACACCGTTCTTCACCTAGAGCTGTCAACAGTGACGTTCCTCAGGGCTCTGTCCTATCACAAGCTCTCTTCCTTTTATTCGTCAATGATCTTCTAAGTTGTACATCTAACCCCATCCACTCGTACGATGATGAATCCACCCTTCACCTTTTTATTCGTTTCACCCAGCGTCCATCTCAGCAGTTACAACATCGGATGAGGCTATGGCAAACCTAATGTCTGACTTGGCTCATATCTCTGACTGGGGTAAAAATAATTTTGTTTTTTATGCATCAAAAACTCCGATTTTACATCTGTCATTCAGACAGAATCTTCCACAGGAATGCCCTCTAATTTTTAACAATATCCATCTCAATCTTGCATCATCTTTAAACATGCTTGGGGTTTCATTCTCTCGGGATTTATCTTGGAAAGAACATATTACCTCTCTTGTAAAACCTGCTTCCGAGACATTGAGTGTGCCTTCTTTACCCCTGCACAGTTATTGACTTTATACACTAGTTTTATTCGCCCCGGTGTAGAGTAAAACTCTCATGTGTGGGGAGGTTCCCCACATACAGTTCTTCTCAACAAGGTGGAATCAAAGGCTTTTCGTCTCATTAACACTCCTCCTTTTACTGGCTCCCTTCAACCTCTGTCTCATCGCCACACTGTCTCATCTTTATCTTTTTTCTATCGCTTCGTCAATGGTCACTGCTTCATTGCTCCTCTGAACTGTCAGCTTGCATCCCTCCACCACTACGGCAGGCGCGTAGCACCCGTCTAGCAACAAATTCTCATCCCTTTTCTCTCCGACTCTCAAATGCAAGAGTTAACCGTTCCTCCAAGTCATTCATGTATGCAACAGGTCAAATCTGGAACTGTTTCCCTTTGTCTATATTTCCAACTGCCTATAATATAATCTCCAGCCTTTCAAATGCAGCGTGTCCAGGCATCTCAAAATGAACGGACCTTGAATTTGGCTCTCTGTTATCTTGGTTTTGTTTTTTCTTGGAGGGAACAATTTGCGGGCTCCTGGCCTTTGGTTCCTTCTTCCTTGCATTAAAAAAAAAAAACTCTCTTCTTACCCTATGTTCTCAAATGCTTATGTAGTTCTGAAGAATGGTGAGGTGAATGGTAATGCGGCCATCCACGCCTCACCAGTCTGAAAGGGGGGAGTTCCAAACCTCGAGGGAAATCGGAAAGTTTAATGACAGTAAGATAAATGACTTTCAGAGTGACTTTCATCTTAAAGCTGGTATGCATTTGGCCGGAGTCGATGGGACGGGTGGACTGAGTCTTAATAAATAGTACTTTGCGGTGAGCTGCGTTTAGGTGATGTAAAGTGTACATAATTTATAAAAATTGCTTAACCCTGCGATTACGGTGTGGCGATTATTGATGTATTTTTGTAACTAACAGACGATTTGATTTAACAAAGGAAGGCCCCCTAGTAGTAAAGTGGTTAATGAGGGCTGTTCCAGAAGTCTCTCCTGAGATGAATTAAGCCGTCTGGAAATGTATGAATAATCGAAAAATACGTCATTGGAGTGAAGGAATAGTTTCATCACTTTTTGACAGGCAGAGGCATAAAAGGTTAATCTAAAAAGGTTAACGTAAAAGAGAATATCCTTTTACACAAGCGAGCACCGGATTACCAAAACACTTAACAATATTATGCTCCCAAGCGGTGTTGCCTGTGTCGTGAAAGTATATACAAAGTGATGGCATTTTTTCATGTACCGGGACGCTGACCACACCCACCCTCCCCGCCTCCCTCACCTGTAATTAACCTCCACCCCACCAGGGTCATTGCAGGTATATGTGTGGTAGGTGAGGGGATGTGTAGTAGTTGGGGGGGGGGGTAGAAGAGGGAGTAAGAGGTAGTGTGGCGTGAGTGGTAAAGGCAGCGTGTGGTAGTAGGGCGTGTGTGGTTGTGAAGTGTGTGAGGCAGTAAGATGTGTGCGAGTGGTACTGGGGTGTGAGTGGTAGTGGGATGTGTGTGTGGTAGTGAGGTGAGTTGTACTGGGATGTGAGTGGTAGTGGGGTGTGTGAGTGGTAGTGGGGTGTGTGAGTGGTAGTGGGATGTGTGTGTGGTAGTGGGATGAGTTGTACTGGGATGTGGCTGGTGGTGGTGGTGGTAGTAGTAGTGGTAGTAGTAGTAGTAGTAGTACTACTACTACTACTACTACTACTAGTGTGTGTGTGTGTGTGTGTGTGTGTGTGTGTGTGTGTGTGTGTAAGTACATCCGAGGTAGAGTGATATGTGTACTACAGAGGAGGGATGTGTGTGTGGTAATGGGGTGTACGTCATGTAGAAGCAGAGGGTGTGAAGTAAAGGTCCAGTGAGTGAGGCATGGGTGGGGTGTGCAGGGATAAGGTGGTGAATGAGGGAAGGGAGGCGTATGGGGGTATGGGTGCGTGTGAGAAAAGGGTGTGTATGAGAGGAGGAGGAATGTGGGGAGTTTGAGAAGTGTGAAAGAAAGGGCATGTGTTCGAAAAGGGGTGGGGTAGGTGGCCGAGTGAGAGAAGGGGATGAGGGATAGGGATGTGTGGGAATATGGGAACGTGTGAGACACGAGGCATGTGGGGGTAAGGGGCATATGGGATAGAAAGGATAGGGGTGCATGAGGGAAGAGGGGGTGTGGAAAAGAGGATGAGGAATGTGGGATAGAGAGGAGGGCGTACGAGACATAGCGGGGGCAACATGTGAGGGTGGGGGGGGGGGGGGGGGAGGCGTGAGGAAAAGAGGGCGTGTGGTCTAGAGGAGGAGGGCAAATAGGTTATAGAAGGGTACGTATGGGGTAAAGGATGGGGCATAGGCGTAGGGGGGCGTGTGAGGGGAGAAGGGTGTAAGGAAAAGAAAGCGCGTGGAGTAAAAGAAGGAGGTGTGGCGTGTAGCGTTCAGAATGAGCTGTGTGGGGGAGGGTGATGTTATAGGGTGTACAAAGGGACATATTTTGGGTAGGATTGGGGTGGAGGTTTAGAAGTAAACAGGGAAGGAGGGTGTGGAGTGGAAGGAAGGACAAATGAGACGTGTGTGGGGGGAGGTAAGACATGGCAGAGAGGGGAAGTGGGAGATGGGGTGAGTAGGTACCGGAAGATATTCAAGAAGGCCCTCTCAGTGACTCCCAATATCACCACCACTCCAGGATATTGCAGGCTTCATTTCCGCTTAGCCTGATGCCAGGTGAATGGGCTACATCTATCTGTCTATCCATCTTTCTACTGTCACATGACTAATCTCAGAGTTTACTCAGATAGGCCATGACACAAGCCACCTCATGTGTCACTACCTTCATTATCACTTCCCTCAGCTACTTCATATCTCTGTATAATTACTCATCATTCCTTCTTCGAACTAACCATAATTACACAGCACTACTCCATCCTACCACCCCGTCTCTCTGCGACCACTCATCAGTACTCCCTCTAATCATTCACCACTACTCTTCCAGCTCTGTATCCACACTCACCATCAGTCCCTTCACACACTTCAGGATATCGTAACTCATCACTACTCTCTCGAACTCTAATACCACTCATCACTACTCCCTCTAACTCTATTACCACTCATCACTACTCAATATAACAAACCACAACCACTCTCCACCCCTACTTCCTGCCACTCCAATCCCGCTACCACTCATCACTACTCCTCATAACCAACCAGCCACATCACTCACTCCATCCCATGTCCCAGCCGGGTATCACCACTCAGCGCACCTCTTCATAACTAACCACAACCACTCACCACCACCACCACCTCCTCCAACCACTCCAAGCCCTCCCACCTCATACTCTCCTCATCTTTCCACCCCGTAATGCGCACCCTAAATTATCCTCCCCACTACACAAAGGATCCTCACGAACAAAGGTCAAGGGAAAATGAAGGTAGCGGAACACACCCAACTTCCCTCCTCATATATCTGTCACCTTGCTCATCGTAATTATTATTTTTTGCCTCCATCCCGCCGGTTCGTGAATTGAAAATCTGGAGTGATTATATAAGAAAAGGTGACAGAACAAAGCGGGCCAGGAAGAGCAGGGACGAGTTATGGGGAGCACGAAGGCTAAAAAAAAACTGATGGAGAAAGAGCACATTGAGAATGAAAACTGAAAAAGATAGAATACTCAGGGAGTGGGTTAGAGGAAATTATAACATGAAAATAAAAGAATGTTGACTGATAAAGTAGACATTTTTAACGCAACTTGCCTATGAAAAATAAAATACTGAGGAAGAAGGT
Source organism: Coenobita brevimanus (assembly GCF_032717465.1). Taxonomy (NCBI): domain Eukaryota; kingdom Metazoa; phylum Arthropoda; class Malacostraca; order Decapoda; family Coenobitidae; genus Coenobita; species Coenobita brevimanus. The sequence continues at coordinate 32,433,578 of NC_137049.1, forward strand.
TAGATGAAATTTCGAAAAGTCCTTTTAAAGTGTTAAATTATCCATGACAAGTAAAAAGAAAATATTGAAGAACATGGTCTAAGAAAATTGCACATGAAAGTGAAAAAAAAAATGAATACCGAGGGAGCAGATTACAGTAAAATATATGAGAAGTTAATAAAATGTTAAGAATCGTTGTAGCGGAAACTTACTATGAAGCAAAATGCTGAGGGAACAAGTTTGAGCTACACTGCTTATGAAATAGCAGAAAATTAGGGAAGTAATCAAATGTAATTGTATAGATCTTACGTTCTTCCTCACATGAACATCAAAGATAACAAGGATGATAAATAATAATGAACTTATGTTCACAAGCTCTCTCTCTCTCTCTTTGATTCTATCTATCTATCTATCTATCTCTCTGTCTATCTATCTATCTTATATATACATACATATACACTAGCAGGGGTACCCGGCGTTGCCGGGCCAAAAAGGCGAACACTCTAATCCTATAATTTTGTTCTAGTTCAGTCTTTCTTTCCAGTCCAGAAAGACCATGTACCTCCTACGCTTTTGAAGAGGGATAATAAGAGGTCCAGTAACTTTCTATTTCAGCTTTCGTGGACCAACGCACGGTGCTTGTGCGCACTTGTGTACTATTATCAGTGACCCCAAATGACCTCCGACCGATGACCTCAATTGACCTCGGAGGTCAACCTCACATAGTGGTTGGGGTTGATTGCTCATGTAATGTCACTCAGGGATGAGTAAGGCTGGTCACTCTCATCTTAAATGTCGGGACCGACTGCCTAGCCCCGGGCTCCTACGCTCCTCATGGGGCAATGTAGGATTGGATGATGGATATATATATATTCCTTAGAGAGAGAGAGAGAGAAACATGCTGAGACCCATGACACCGTAATATCCATGTAAGGCAAAGAAGGATGGAGATGCCACATGCCAGCATTTACCTTTTATATATTTCACCAAATTTCCGGAGCCAAATTACGAGCCCTGTTCAGTACAGGACTCTAGTCAGCTTAGTGTTTTTTTGAGGCTTTCCTACCCACTGGTGAGTGTTTTTTTTAAATTTATTCTGTATGTTTTTTGTGCATTGCTTTTTATGTATCTGTTGCTCTAGTGTTTTTCTGTATTTAAGCTATAAGACTAATGGTTTGGTAATTTTTCATTATGACTGTGAATTAAGCAGTTGCTTTTAAACATGGTAATTTGTATTTTTGTTTGTTTGCTTGTCTGTTCTAGTATTATATTTTTGTTTAATGTTCTTTGGTACTTAGATATATAAAAAATCATTAACTTTAGACCCACAACTTAAGTTATGGTATATAACTGGTGTATGCTCCTTGGTAAGATCGTCCGTCTGTACCCTGATGATGGCCACGTGAGGTGTCGGAAAGTTTGGTGAAATATATTACAGGAAAATGTTGGCGGGTGTCATCTCTACCTTATTTGCCATATAATTACACACACACACACACACACACACACACACACACACACACACACACACACACACATATATATATATATATATATATATATATATATATATATATATATATATATATATATATCATCAGCTGTTGATGTCCACTGTCATCAGCCGTTGATGTCCACTGCAGGACCGGCCTATCCCTACCAAAGCAGGAACGATACAGCCAATGTATCTCTACCCAGTGGCTTAGGCTGTCTGGTAGACACTATATGTAGGTTAAGAAGTGCTTGTAAGTGTAATTGTAGTGTTGTAGTGGCTTTGGATGTGTGTGTGGTCTGTGAACCAAGTGTAATCGGCCCGCCTTCTGTCGACTGGGTGCAAGCATTAATATGCTGAAAACGAGAGAGAGAGAGAGAGAGAGAGAGCGAGAGCAAAAAATGTCAGCAACAACGGAAGTGGTGAGAAACGAAAAGTAAACGTAAATATCATTAGCGTTTCTCCTCATAAACAGCGGAGAATACCAACATATGGCGAGAAATAAACAGCAGCACATCCCGCAGGCAATACGTAAGGCGACGTTAAACGAAGCGGCGGGGGAGCACTGGAGAGAGAGGAGGAGGGTGCTGCGAGGCGAGCCCAAGATCACAGCAAAAGGTCAGCCGCACACAAGGGTAAATAATGCGACACTCAGCACCGCGTTCTGGTTGGCGTCGTCACCCCTACCGAGTGTTAAGAGTGCCTTCTTTCTTTGCCCTGAATGTTGTAAAATGAGAACTTAGAGATGTTCACTGATTTCTAGTGTTCAGTACTCTAATCCCAACCAGAAACTTACGAAAGCTTAGACAGACTTTGAGAGGAAAGTGTTCGGTATTATGCCGAAGACGGATAAGCCAGTCTGCCGGAAGAAACAACAACAAAGATTGTACAACTTATAATGACAACAATCGAATAAGCAAAAGTAGGCATGGGCAGGTTAGGTCTTTCATGGTGCACACGGAAAGGACACCTATAGTCACATATTCTTAACAGTGTCACATATTCTTAACAGTGAAATGGTGTAAGGTGAAGAGCAAAACAGAGAACCAGGTGGAAGGATAAAATTGGCACCTTTACGTGGGTGGGATGAAGCACGCTAACAACGAAAAAAAAAAAAAATTAGAGAAGCGAAAGCTATGGTGATAAAGAGATTTTTAAAAACTATATCTTTTTTCACTCACTGGTAAATTACGTATTACAACAGAGAATTGAAATTAAAACGCAGGACTCAACGACGGGCAATTGGCCAAAAAAAAAAAAAGAAAAAAAAAAAAGCAGGGAAGTTTTCTAAAGAAATTACAGTAAATGCAAGGGAAGTGAGGGACTGAGTGCGAGGTAAAGCAACGTAGGAAACGGGTGCAGATGAGCTGGTAAAGAGAAGGAACTAACTTAGAATGGAGGTCTAAGTAAAAATGAAGATCTAATAAGGCAGAGACGAGTAACAAACACACACACAAAAAGAAAGCGAAAACTAAAGCAGGAAAATGGTACAATGTAGAAGTAATTTACAGTTAACGACAATGAAGACAGCTTAAAGGAGAAAAATCTGGGGAGAAGTAAGAAATAAAAGACAACAGACTCGTAAAGTAAATAGGAGGAGGAGGAGGAGGAGGAGGAGGTGGAGGAGGAGGTGGAGAAGGAGATGTGTAGAAGCGACAGAAACTGGTGCAAAGGAATATGCGACAAACAGAGGAAAAAAAATTACAGATGAAAGGAACGGGATGAAAAGAGGGCGGAAAGAAAGTGAAGAACCTAAAACAAAATAAAGGAGGTGAAACATGGGAAGCCCGGAAAAAGGGATGACGAAATCCCTATGATACCGGAAAAAGTAAGAAGAAGGAAAATGCCACGAATAAAAAGGAATGCATGAAAGGAAGAGGGGGTGAGGGGGAGCAGGATGGGAAGAGCAACAATAAAATGGGTAAAGAAAATCAGACAAAACAAAGGGTGAGAGATGGGTAACCCTAGATATAAAGGAGGGAAAAGAAAAGCTTGTGGTAGTGGAGAGACAAGAAAAAGAAAATAGAAATATCATAAATGAAAGGATAAACAAAAGACAGGGCATTATATATATATATATATATATATATATATATATATATATATATATATATATATATATATATATATATAATGGGGAAGAAATGAAAAGCCATGAACATACAAGAGTCAAGAAATAAAAACATATGGCACTGGAAAAAGGAGGAGAAAGAAAACAAAGGAAAAGAGAAGAGCCGCAGATGAGAGAGAGAGAGAGAGAGAGAGAGAGAGAGAGAGAGAGAGAGAGAGAGAGAGAGAGAGTGAGGAAAAAAAAAAGAATAAACAAAACTAAGGGTGACAGATGAGAGAGCCTGGAAAAAAAAAATGGAGAAAGAAAAAGCCCTGGTGGTGGAAAGAGAAAGATCCGTGCCGTGTTTAAAGGGGAGAAACTGGCGGCTGCATAAACACACATTAAAGCCCTTGACGTCCGGGAGGCAAGCCAACACGTCCGCTCCATTTTCGTCCACGCCGTTCGGTGTGAAAATGCACTTTTGTCTTGTCGTCCCGGGGAGAAGAAGGAGAAGAGGAAGCCTTTTATTCCCCCCCCCCCCACCTTTTTATTTCTGGGTGGAAACGACGAAAAGGGAGGGTGACGTTGAGTGGCAGCCGCTCCAGACGCCACTCCCCAGCCCGCACCCCCGCCTCGTGGATAGATTCTTCCAGTCGTTTTTATATACAGTACAAATAGCAAAGATATAGGTATGTTCCAATTTTTCTAATAATTACGTACGGTGTAACCCTCAGTTTCTGGCATGCATCGGTGAAATCTAAGATGAGGGTAGAACAATAAAGCCCATTTACCTAGGTGCTGAGTGGGACAAATAACGACACACATACGGGGGTATCCACAGGTAGGCCTAATTGCTTCACGAAAGGCTACGTTCTGTGTAAAAACAAAAAAAATGGAATGTTCCGTATACCACTGCCATCACAGTGTTATTAATTCCTACACTACGTTTTATTCCTTGGTGCTGGGGAGGAACACCTTCACTTTGCGGCACCGATATGACTGGGTGGTTCCGCTGCCTGGTTATACAGATGACCCTCGGTTCCCTTCCTGCTCCCCGAAAGGAGGACGACTGACGGTAGGAGTAAGTAATATCAGCCTGCAGTACGCTGGGTTTACGTTCCGATAAGCCTGGGGTTGCAGTGACTACTATTACTGCTTTTGCTAAATTCGTATGCTTTGTTTAGGTGAGGGGAAGGTTTTGGACCGGGATGGTTAAAAACAGCCTTCATTAACCCCTTAAATACAAGGACGCATTTTACTGCTTCATGTTTGTTGTTTACGAACGAATTTATTCAACTTAGGTCAGACTTCTCGTAGCGAAAGAGGTTAATGAAAGCTCTGTCTAACTCCTCCAGTCAGAAATGTCTCGCCTACACTGAATCAAATCGTCTCAAGATGGCTATTATCAAGTGAAAAACACGTCATCGGAGTGAAGGAGTAACCTTTTCAGTAAGCGAATTTTCCTGAACTACACAAGGTGGTCCGTAGTCAGCAAGAAGGAGAATAAGAAAAAGAAGAAGAAGAAGAAGAAGAAAAAGAAGAAGAAGAAGAAGAAGAAGAAGAAGAAGAAGAAGAAGAAGGAGAAGAAGAAGAAGAAGAAGAAAAAGAAGAAGAAGAAGAAGAAGAAGAAGAAGAAGAAAAGAAAAAGTAGAGGAAAAGAAGAAGAAGAAGAAAAGAAGAAGAAGAAAAGAAGAAGAAGAAGAAGAAGAGGAAGATGAGTAACAAGTTAAAGGCATCACAGTATTACCCGGGTTAATTCGGCCGCTTGTCTGGTGCTGAGGTCGACCGTGGAAACTCTTGTGTGGCTGATGCATTGCCATGGACCTCCTGTATTATGCTAGGTTCGAGGCAGCGGCGGCAGCGGCAGCAGTAGTAGTAGTAGTAGTAGTAGTAGTAGTGGTGGTGGGATGAAGTGGAAAATGGGAAAAACGTGTGTGTGTGTGTGTGTGTGTGTGTGTGTGTGTGTGTGAGAGAGAGAGAGAGAGAGAGAGAGAGAGAGAGAGATTCGACTGTGCATAATCCTAAATACTCGTATTACATATACCAGTAACAACCTGCTGACACATGTACCGGTATATGAACAAACATATCTATATTTATCTATCTGTCTATCTATCTACCTACCTACCTACCTACCTACCCTATCTATCCATATCACATAAATGGGGCTAAAAAGGTTGGCTTTGGCAGACAGAATACTTTCACGTCGAAATGTTTATTAAAAGCGATCATAGGCTCTTTATAAATTGAGGTCACTCCTGAGCTGAATCAATTCGACTGCAGCATCAAGAACATAATTCCCTGGCAGTGGCAAAAAATTAATAAGAAAACCAGTCACTATAATAAAAAGGATAACTCTAAGTGGGAAGAAAATGAGGCAAGTCGGAAGAGGAATGAGGTGAAGTTATGCATAAGGAATAACAGCAAGGGAGTACAGAAAGGTATGAGGAAACATGTGAGAACTGGTAGGGAATGAAGGGTATGCTGTCAGCGGTTGAAGAAAGCAGAAGGAAAGACGAAGGTTGTGTCTTGAAATGTTGGTGAAAGCAGACGGAAAGAAGAAGGAGAAAGTGTCTTGAAATGTTGGAGAAGGCAGAGGAAGGCAGAGGAAAAGAGGGAGGAAGTGTCTTGAATGTTGGAGATGGTAGAGGAAAAGAGGAAGGAAGTGTCTTGAAATGTTGGAGAAGGTAGAGGAAAAGAGGACGTGTCTTAATTGAAATGTTGGGGAAGCCAGAGGAAAAGAGGACGTGTCTTGCAATGTTGGAGAAGGCAGAGGAAAAGAGGAAGGAAGTGTCTTGAAATGTTGGAGAAGGAAGAGGGGAAGACGACGGTAATGCCTTACAATCCTAGAGATGGGATAAGGAAAAGGAAGGGCAGTTTCTTGAAATGATGGAATGGGCTGAAAGGAAGAGGAAAGCAGTAGGGAAATGATGGGTAGTAGTACTGAAGTATTTCCCGAACGTTATTTCCAGTCGTTTATTTTTCCCACTTACCATATGGAGTGAACGAGGAAACAAAGATGGAGGGTAGGAAGGAGACCGAGGGGATGGGGTAGGTAGGTCGGTAAAGGAAAGGGGGGGCTGGACCAACGAGGCCTCCACCCAGAGCAGCATGATGGATAGCACATCGGAGTGCGAGCGCGCGTGTACGCACGCACACGCGAACACGCACACGCACACGCACACACACACACACATAAACGATTTTATGCATGTAAACACTCTGCTAGCAAACATACGTATCGATTAGTGACACACGTGTCCACACTGGTACACATACCAGCATATATATAAAATCCACACAAATACTCTGTACACAAGCACTCTTACAAATATTTTTAAAATAACTGCAGTACATATAACAACATACTGATCATACGTACAAGCATTCAGTATATCACAGCGGCGGTGTGTCAACCTATGAACCAACACAAGTACATTCGTGGTCAACTGTCCCTTAACATGTCTGGGCTCGAACTCATGAAAAAGACTCCAGACCTCCTGATTTATACTGGATTGTCTGACAGTACCTCACTGGGTTTTGACACTGTCTCTAGAGTGTAAAATGATGATAAAATGATGACTGATTGCAACTACACACGAATATTACGGCGAAATACTCATGTACTGAAACCCTATGTATATATTTGCAAGACTGCATACAAGCACCTGTATAGTACATGTACACCCCCCCCTCTTTCCTCCCCCGCCACATACGCCCTCTCTGAACATTACCGGTAATTACCCTCATACACGATCACACACAAGCGCCGCACCGCACAGCCACACCCTACACACACACACACACACACACACACACACACACCAGTAAGCATTAAAACAAAACACCCTAACAATCTCTCTCTCTCTCTGCCTCGGCGTTTTTTGTGCAAGACTGTGATGATTCCAACACTCACCATCTGTGTTACAAGCATCTTCGTACCTCCTACGGCACAGGAATGGGGAGGCTGTACTTGAGGTTTATTTTTCCTCTCTGACTCGTGTCGTCTATAATGCATAATGTTTGGTTCAAGTTTTTCCCATTCTACGTAAACATGAGAAAACTGGGTGTTGATGATGATGATGATGATGATGATAAAGATGATGGTGATATCTTAAAACTAAATGTAGGACAGCATTTTATTATCACCCAGTGACCAAACATCGGCGCAAGCAATGATCAGGAATTCACTGCTCAAAATACATTTAGATTTATGTCACCGTCACTTCAATTCGTTGTAGTCGGTGTGCGCTGAAACATATTTTTTCTAACCTCTAGTTTTGCTCCCTTGCCGTATCAAAAAGAAAAAAAAAAAATGAAGGTATAACAAACCCGAATATTTCGATGCATCATACGACGCCAGGAAAAAAAAAAAAAAAAAAAAAAAAGACTGGGCGGCAAAGAATGTCCGTCATGTCCTTGTTTACCCAGGCCAGGATGATAAATGTCCACCCTCCCTCAGAAATTTGTAAGCGTTCCCTCATCCAACTACGCTTTGAGGGTCGAATTTATAAAAGATCTTAACTAATTTACTGGTGATGGAGAAGGAGGCCTTCATACGGTGGTACAGACGTAGCTCACAGTTTCCTCCCTGTCTCCTGAAAGGTGTTAGGCTACTGGAGAATAGGAACTTAGCTCAGCAGTCCACTGGATTCCCTTTTCAGATGAGCCTGGGATCACAATAACAACCAGTTTACAGAATCAGCAGGTCTCGATGACAGTTGTCCATTATAATTATCAATGATAATTTTGTTTTTCGTATTTGGTCACTTTAATGAAAAACTGCGAAGTGTTGGAAACTGCATGAGTGAGCCAAACGTATATATAATCAGTCGTAAACACAACTTAAACTTAGAAGAATTTATAGACAGGAAACTGGACTTCCTGATATTTCACCCGCCTCGGCGAAATGCGCAACATTATAGGCTAAGAAATAATTTGTGTATCGTCTAATCCTTTTCACTATGATGACGTTCTTTTCATTATATTCTTGCTACCACTACACGATCTTTATTTAGTTTCGGGTAGATCTCTCGCAGCAAATGTGTTAGTGAATTTGTTCCCAACTCCCACACTGCCAGACGACTCTCCTATGCTGAATAAAATCGACTGATTGTAACAAGAATATAGTAAGAAGTACGTCACCAGATTCATGTCGTTATCAGTATAATGACTGATTAATGGAAAAATTATCCTAACATAGTGACTATCCTCAAAATACGCACAGTATCAATATATATACTCGGATGTGCATAATTCTTCCATTTGTATAATCTCTGTATTTTGAAACGGTTTAAGGATTGGACGATGATACATGGACCTAAAGACTATAATAAGCTAAGAAGAGACTTTTCGAACTGGAGGGGTTAGATTACAGCCATTATTAACTTATTCAGTTCGAGAGGCCTTTCTAAAGATGAAAAAAAAAAAAAATGGATGTAGCAAGAGCAAAATAAGATGACGTTCCGAGTTCAAGGGGTCAACACTAACTAGTTCTGTCTCCTCTTGTTCTTTCAACCGCCCCTTTTTCATACACTTTCCGACTCAATATGCACTGTCACATCCTCCTAGTCGATCTGTCACTTCCATACACCGCACTTTCATACACCTTCCCATTCAGCCTTTCACACCAACTCCTAGTCAGTCTCTCACTCTCACACACTCATTTACTCAGCCGTTCACTCCTCACTGGAGCGTTAATGAAATGGTAAATCAATTATCTGAATTAAAAATGAACAATGACGGCCGACAATAAAATTTCTGTTACGTCTCTCATGCTGCAGACGAAATAATGCACGGGGGGCATTTATAAAGGCTCCTAACTTAAGTAAACCATCAGCCAGGCCTCTTTGGTGGCGTTGAATCGTTAGGAATAATACTCTGAGATGATTAGGCCATGTGGAAAGGATGGAGAGTGAGAGGTTGACTAGAATTGTGTATATGAATGAGGTGGAGTGGGAAGAGGAGACCGGGGATGGGGTGGAGGGATGTATGATTGAGGAGGTGTATGAGTTGAAGGAAGGGCAGCCAAATGACAGAGGACAGGGTGACATGGAGGCGATTTGTTTGTGAACATCCCTTACGCGACTGAGGCGTCTGGCTATACACATAGATAATTAGACTATAAAGATAGATAATTAAACAGATACATACACAGATAAACAGACAGATCGATTGATAGACAGGCAGATAGACAGACTAATAGATCGTTTTGCTTTTCGTAATTTATCGTTCTGATATTCACTTTAATTTGCTTGTGGAGTGTTTTTAGCTGTATGAGTGAAGTCAAACACATGTACAAGTCACCTATACAACTTGTACTTAAGAATAGTTTATATATACGATCTCAGGTACAGTAAATTTTGGACAACACACAGCAGTTGTATGAGGCGTAGAGCTGAAACACTAAGTGCTATTAAAAGTTCCAATGCAAATTAATCCTCTCACTGTACTATCTTTTGGCGCTCTATTTCAGCTAATGCCAGACGATTTTTTTATTTAAATTGTGAGTCATATGAGCCTGAGAGTGAATATTACCATCAGCAACTCCCTACCCCATGGTCGGAACAACTCAAGTTTTCTATCCCAGCCAATGCCAGACGATTTTATACAGCTGAGAGTGAATCACATAAATCAGAGAGAGAGAGAGAGCTAGATATAATCCTCCTCCTCCTCATAACAGCTGGGTCTATTTCCACTAACACATAGGGTGGGTGAAAGAAAAAAAAAAAACAAGGGATCAATATTTGGGTGACGCTCCAATCTCACTGTTCTATAAGTGTGAAGTAAGACAGTGGGCATAAAGGATATAGGACTCACGACCCAAGAATGTTCAGCACGTCCCTGTTTACTTTAGGCGTGTTGAAATATCCATCAGTCCAGGGGGTTCCGATTTGCTTTCTCAGACCGTAAAACCAACAGACGATCACCAACCAAACTACATGCCACAGAGGTGATTCATATCTTTTTCCGGCCATAACTAAGATTTTGTCGTAAAGGAAGAGCAGGAAAGTTCAGAGTCTTCACCTGTCTCTTGCTCTTCTTGCAATGGAAATCTCAGTTACGAGAGGAAAATATCGTACGCTATTTCATTTACTCCATACCAGACCCTACAGGTGCTTCTGTGATCGTACTCCAAGGAAAATCAGATACAGGAGAGAGGGACACAGGGCCAAGAAATAACCTCCCTCCACGAACCCTCTTAAGTTTACTGAAGGCGACGGTGATATACATGTACAGTCACCCAAGACGTATCGAGACTCCCTCTGTGTTGTATCGTTTAAAACAGAACGAAAAGCTCTGATATATTATACTGTATGTTCTCCATTAACCGTATAGTTTATTTTGTGACATACACGTGTGGTCAATTTGGCATCAGTCGAGATTTTAGTTACTCAAAATTTACAGCAAATGGTCATTAAAGTGTACTTAATTTGGCATCAGTATGAGTTTTTACTGTCGGTCTGTTTTCACTTGATAGACTTGGGCCTCTCACAGTTAAAGTCGTGCTTGCATGAAATTCCATCATCCTTAGTTATGAAGCAGGAGTGAGTGTCCTTAGTTAACAACCAAACTGACCCTGCAATCTGACCACACCTAGCCATCAACTGAGCTGAAAAATGTCAGGGATCTTTGTCGGTGTATAAACAAGCGCGCTATAGACACACAGGCACTGAAGTATGATCGATTTAGCAGCAATGTGAATTTCTAGCTTCACAAACTTACTAGACAACCCGATATAAATGAAGAAATATTGGTCAGTACCAACTTCATCGAACGTGCAGGTCTCGATAATTCTTTCGCTGATTGTACAGGACAACACTGAGTGGCGGAAAGGAAGCAGAGGAAGAAGTGGGAGTTAAAAGCCTGGAGTCGTATGCATACAGTATACTTCCTTGGACTTAAGTTGTGTATGTGTGTATTTTGTTTCTTCTTTTATCTCCACTATTACAGTTACTAAACACTTCACAGCCAAACTACAGTGAGTATTAAAGCAAAAAATGATAAATAACAAGAAGTATCGATCAGAAGCTGCAACACCCGCCCGTTACAAATGGCCTAAGAGTTACATATTTGACTTTGCCCTTTGCCCGACTGTTCTCAAACTGGAATTACACCATTCTTTCCTGACTTTCAATCCTCCCACCAGGTTTGGTCTAAATCGAATATAAAATAGTTAAGATTAAACTTTGGCTTAGCAATGTGACATTGACCTTTGACCGGGTATTCTCAAATTGGAGTTGCATCATTCTTGCCTGATTCTTAACCCTTCCACTGAGTTTGGTGTAAATCAGATAAGAACTGCTTAAGCTGACCTTACTAAGTCATATTTTGACCTAGCCCTGTGACCCTGACCTTTGACCTGTTGTTCTTAAAAAAACAATGGGTCAACCCCTTGGTAACTCCCCAACCCTTCTAGCAAATTGGGCTAAAAAAAAGTTTAAAACTTCGAGTTATATTCTTCACAGGCAGGCAGACAAACAATCAGACAGACAGCAGACACAGACACAGACAGACAGACAGACAGACAGACAGACAGACAGACACACACACACACACACACACACACACACACACACACTGAGCAAAATACAATACCTTCCTCACAATCCCGAGCGCGGGTGTAAGTAGCTGCAATGAGGACTCACTTATCGTAAAAGCTGGCTAAGATCCTTTCTGAATGCAGCCCTAGGAATTAGTCGTTGATAAGCCCAACTTGCGATGATATTTACCTGGCGTCAATACTCGTACCTGCCTTATCCTTTGATCGCGCTCTGCCGTGTCAAAAACTAATTTACTCGCCCTTTGGTGAATAGAATAACTAAATTTTCCCCCTTTCCGCCATGCCCCCTTTTATTCCCCACAGAGGCTGGTTATTATCCCGCCATGTTGGGAATTGTCCAGGTTTGCTTTGGGTGCACACATGCGGAAGGGGAAACGATTTTTTTTTTTTTTCCCCGGCGAAAATAATTGTTCGTGGACGTGCCTATTCCTAGTTATTCCTGCCTGAAATATATGTACGCAGAGGAAGCACTATGGAAGCACACGCTGTAGCGCGTTTGTTCTATTCTGACGATGATCTCTAACCTTTTTGAGCCTAGGTGAGGGCCAGGTGCAGTCAGACTGGAGAATCATTTGACTAGTAACCAAGGAGATTCGTTTCTATTGCATAAGATAATAGATTTTCACGCAAGCATGATTTGGTTTTCATGCTGCAGGAGTGGCTCATTTCCGTCAGGTGAAGACGATTTTACTACATTTTCCACGTCACTTCTATAATTCGAGTACGTGGTGTGCCTCTCCTGTCCAGTAAACACAGCTTCAATATGTGGGCATAATTTCTTCCATCTAAAATATCTATGTTTTAAACCCTCTGATTAGACAGTTTCCCTTTGTTGCATAAACTAAACTACGGTCAGTGAGAAGACAATCTAAGTTAGCCCACTGCAGCAAAAGGGTTAAAGGAGCAGCGGTGTACATTATCCCTTCAATCCGGTGACGTCTTTTAATTTATGTTCTAGCCTACTTAGGAGTCACTTCGAGAGGTGGGATTTAGACAGAGCCTTCAATAATCTCTTCACTCTTCAGCGTGAGGTCTTTCCTTGAGTTGCAATAAAATCGCATGAGGAGCGAGGATACATTTTGAAATACGCCACCGCAGTGAAATAGTTTAAGTACCGTCACACAGCACCGTAAACCTGAAGCAACATTAACCCCGCCATTCTCGCGAGGTAAAGAGACTGAAAAACTCCGCCAAACCTGACTTCTATATATATAATTTTTCATCTTTCACTGCTTAATGGCCCGGACTTTGTGATCTGTGGGCACGGTTTATATCAGAGCCAAGGATCAGCAAGATATCATTAGCGTACTTTATTCTTCCCTCACTCCCCCCTCCCTCCTGCTATCTGTCTCCAGCCGCCTCGCTTTTACGTGTGTGTGTGTGTGTGTGTGTGTGTGTGTGTGTGTGTGTGTGTGTGTGTGTGTGTGTGTGTGTGTGTGCCCTCCTCTCACGCCTCCAGCAGGAGGAAGGAAGGAAGGAGGATAACACGCGCATTTTTCACGCAAACTTTTGGACACTTCTGGGGCGGTCGGGGAGGAAGGAGTTGTCGATACTTAGAAATTGTGTGATGGGATGTGGCGGCGGAGGTGTGCCAGGAGTGGTGTGCGTTGCTGTGCGAGGGAAGGTGGTGTAGTGGTGTGATGGTATGAGGAAAAGTGGGGTGGAGCAGGATGGTATGAGGAAGAGTGGGGTGGAGCATGATGGTATGAGGAAAAGTGGGGTGGAGCAGGATGGTATGAGGAACAGTGGGGTGGAGCAGGATGGTATGAGGAAAAGTAGGGTGGAGCAAGAAGGTATGAGGAACAGAGGGGTGGAGCAGGATGGGATGAGGAAAAGTGGGGTGGAGCAGGATGGTATGAGGAAAAGTGGGGTGGAGCAGGATGGTATGAGGAAAAGTGGGGTGGAGCAGGATGGTATGAGGAAAAGTGAGGTGGAGCAGTGTGGTGGTGGTGTGACGATATGAGGAAAAGTGGGGTGAGGCAGGTGGTGGTGAGATGATGATTGTGAGGAGTAGCAGGGTGAGGCATGTGTGGTGGTGGTGTAATTGTGTGAGAAAAAGTGGGCTTGAGTGGGTGTGGTGGTAGGCTGGTGGTGTGTGGAGAAATGGCGCGGGAACTGTGTATAAATGTGTGCACGACTGTAATGTATAATATGTATGACGGTAGAGGTAAGGTGGGTTTCATGGTGATACAGAAAAGTGACAAGAGACGATGATGTGTGGGAAATTGACTGCGATGATGTGTGCGGACATGCTGGGTGGTGTGTGGTGGTGTGGGAGGGTGGGAAGTGCAGGAAAGGTGAGGCAAAATGTGGTGGTGTGGTGAAGATAGAGAGGAGTGGTGTGTGTGTGTGTGTGTGTGTGTGTGTGTGTGTGTGTGTGTGTGTGTGTGTGTGTGTGTGTGTGTGTGTGTGTGTGTGTGTGTGTGTGTGTGTGTGTGTGTGTGTGTGTGTGTGTGTGTGTGTGTGTGATGTGGAATGTGAGTGGGGTGATGGTGGGTAGTGGGGTGGGAGGTCTATGGAGCGTAGTGGTGCATGAGACTGCCAATGGTGATGCATGATGGTGTATTGTGTAGTGTTGTGGGTGGGAGGTGTGTCGTGTGGTACTGTGTCTAACTGAGGTGCTTATGGTGGTTAGCAAAGAGTAGGTGTGGGTGGTATATGGTGGTGGTGGAAGGTGAGAAAAATGGTGTGGTATCGTAATGTTCACGGAGTGGTGTGGAAAGCTATGTGGGATGGTGTGAGTTGTGTGGAAAGAAGGTGGGGTGATGTGATGGAAGAGGCGATGGTGTGGATAGGAAGGCGAAGCGTTGGTGTGGTTGAGAAGGTTGAGGTGATACTTCAATGAGCCGCGGAAGATAAGGTGGGGGTGATAGCAGTGAAATAGGGACCTTTGGGGTATTGAGACGTGCCAACAGTGTGGGAGGAGGAAATGTAGTGGTGGTGATCTTTATAAGGAAAGAGCTAATGGTTATATTGATTGGAGGAAATGTGGTAGTAGCCTAGGAGAGGAGGACCGTAATGGTAGAATGTATTGGTGAATGGTAATAAAGGTATTGACAGGTGGTGATGATCAATCGTATCCGGTACTGATAATAGTGGTGGTGGTACAGGAAATGGTGGTGGGAAGTACACTGGTCAGTCGCCAGTGGTAAGTAATGTATGGAGTTGTTTGTGTTATGCGGTGGTGGTAATAATGGCTGTTTGTAATGTGAGTGAACTTGAGTGAGTTTTAGTGTACTGATCAGGTATAAGGTGCAAATGGTAAAGATGATATTGCTGATATATCTAGGTTATACTCTTATGTGTGTCACGAGATGAACTTGATGGTGTGTGGTGTGTCACATGACATCGGATATGGCGATATGTGATAGTCTGTAGCAGAATTGTGGTTGAAGCACGCCACAGAACACAGTGTTGATGCGAGATGAAGAAAGTATGGCATAGTTATGGAGGGGCCTGATACGGAATGGTAGTCGTGATGGTAAAGTGGTATATTTCACCACTGTGTGCTTAGGCAGTTTGTTGTAAAAAATGAGAGGTAGTCTGGTCCAGTACTGAAGAGTGGAATTTTGGGAGATACCTTGTGTTTAGAAGCATATGAGGTGGTGTATTGTGAGATATGTGGCAATGTTTCGTGAATATTGTGGTGTATAGTCATAATGGGTGGTGGTAAGCTGTGGTGTGTGGTGATATATGTTGTGGTGTATTACGAGGGGTGATCAGAAAGTAATGACAGTTCGTGCTATAACATGAAAACCTTGAATGATGGGAGGTAGGGGAGCAAGGAGAGTGCAGAGTTGCCTGTCCTTACGAGTTTGAACTTGTCGCCGTATGCCTGACTTTCCTTGTTTTATTGTTGTGAGTGAATGCTTCACTCTTGTTTTTGCTCTCTGGCCAGAAACATGGATTACTCGAAAGAAGGCTGCAAGTTCTACATTTTTACGAGGTGGAAACTGGGAAAGAAAGCAACAGAGATTCAAGGGGAATTATTACAAGTTTATCCAGACACTACTCCTTCCCTGGAAACTGTTTCCCGCTGGATTCGTGCTTTCACAGCAGGAAAAACTGAATTGAAAGATGAACAACGCTCTGGACGCCCCCGGACATCCGTGACCGAAGCAACAACTGTCCGTGCACGGTCCATCATTGACGAGGATCCAACTGTAACTCTTAGGTTCTTAGTCTTGGAGCTTGATATCAGTTATGGGAGTGCATATGACATCGTGCATGAACAATTACACCTGAGGAAGAAGTGTTGTCGATGGATACCCCATTTGTTGACTGATGAGCAAAAGGCTGAACGGGTGAGGATTTGTCATGTCTGGCTTGCTGAATTTGAACCAAATGGTCCAAAACGGTTCTCAGATGTTGCTACTGGAGATGAGTGTTGGATTTCATTCTTCACAACCCGTGACAAGCAGTCAAACATGGTGTGGTTGGGCGATGAAGACCCTCGACCTCAGATTTTGAAGGAAGGATTTCGCAGCCGGAAGCGCCTTTTCACCATCTGTTTCAATTCTGAAGGACCAATATGCGTGGATGTGATGCCTGAAAAGTCCACTATCACAGCCCAATACTACACAGACCAGGTCCTTCCACAAGTCTTGGAACACAAGGCCAACACCGCACCAACCCGCCGTCGGTCTCGCCTTTTGCTGCACCACGACAATGCTGCACCCCACAAAGCTCGCCTCACTATGCAGTACCTGGAACAACAAGGTATAACTCTGCTCCCCCACCCACCCTACTCCCTTGACCTGGCTCCCTGTGACTTTTGGTTGTTTCCAAAAATTAAATCTGCAATCGCTGGGAAGCAATTTCATCGCAGCCAAGACTTGGCACGGACCGTCAATTCAGAACTCCGAAGTATACCGTCTTCAGAGTACCACGCTTGCTTCATGAAGTGGAGAAAGAGAATGGAACGCTGCATAGAGGTTGGAGGGGAGTACTTTGAAGGAATGTGAGTCATAGTTTGATAGTTCTTCATGCTAATAAAAGTTTATGGACTCCCTGTCATTTCTTTCTAATCACCCTTCGTACAGTGCGTAGTGGAAAAGAGCTGTGTTGTTTTGTGGTGTGTACTGGTGTGTGTTAAAATACGTACTGTTTTTAGGTGCTGTGTGATGGAATATAGCGATAGTATTATGTGGTGGTTTGTGGTGGTATATGTGCTGGTGTGTGGTTGCATATATGGTGATGTTTAGTGGTGAATGTGGTAGTGTGTGGTGGTATACGTAGTGGTGTGTGGTGGTATGTGTTGGTTTCTGTGGCCTTGCGCGGTGGTATATGTGGTGGAGTATGGTGGAATGTAATGGTGTGGGTGTGGTGGTGTGTGATGGTGGTGTGTCGTGGTATGGGATGATATTTATGGCCATATGTGGTGGTATTCGTGGTGGAGTGTGGCAGGATATGTGGTGGTACAGGTGGAAGTATATGTGGTGGTGTGTGGTGATGAATGAGACGGTATATGTGTTGGTATAATTGTTGTGGTGTAAGTGGTGGTGTATCGTGGTTTATGTGGTGGTGTAAGTGGTGGTGTAAGTGGTGGTGTATCGTGGTATATGTGGTGGTATGTGATGGTATATTTGGTAGTATGTGTTGGTGTTTAGAAGGCTGTGGTAATGTTGTTGATATATAAAAACAGAGGCAATGAACGGTAAAGAAAATTGTGCTGTACTAAGTTATAACTCTCATTTATCAGTCTTATTACACTCCATTATTCTCTCTCTCTCTCTCTCTCTGTTGCCACATATTTAAATTGTACTGTACTTAGTTATAACTCTCATTTATCAGTCTTAACACACTCCATTATGCTCTCTCTCTCTCTCTCTCTCTCTCTCTTACACACACACACACACACACATTCTCTTCCCCCTTCCCCCCCTTCCTCTCTCTCTCTCTCTCTCTCTCTCTGTTACCCCATCACTCATCCCCTTTTTTGGTCGCGTCCCTGGCTCAAATCAGGCCAGGGAACCAGAGAGGAAATTCACGCGTCAGTCCGGCCTCCTCGCTGAGTCACCCGGCATTTCTTCATTAGTGACCATGCTGACGGCACCGCAGGAGGAGAGACGAGGGAGCGAGGAAAGAGGAGAGTAAAGAGTGGAGAGGACAGGAGGGAAGGGGAGGGAAAAGTAAGGGGAAGAGGGATCGGAAGGGAGGATGGAAGAGGTGAATTTTTTGTACTAGTGACCATGGTGACAGGGCAGCGGGAGGAGATGATTAGGGATGGGGAGAGAAGAATGATAAGAGCTATGAGAAGAGGAGTAGGAAGACTGAAGGAGAGGGAGAGGCGAATGACAAGACCCAGGGAAGGTGGAGTAGAAAGCGTGAAGGATGGGGAGAGAAGACTGAGAGGAGCAAGGGCAGGAGGGGTGGGAAGAGTGAAAGAAGAGGATAGAAGAGTTTGGGGAGGAGGAAGGGGAGGAGTGATGGATAGAGGAAGGGAACAGTAGAGAAACTTGGGGCGACACAGGTGAGGGGAAGAGGACAGAAGAGTGAGTGGGCAACAGGGGAGGACAGAACAGAAAACAGCAAGGGGAAAAATACAGGAAAGAGGAGAGAAGGATGAGAGGAGGGAAAGAAAAGAATGAGGAGGAGGGGAAATGAGAGAAGACTGAGGGGAACAGAGGAAGAAAGAGATGAGGACAGATGAAGGAAGAGAGGAGGGAAGGAGCGTAGGGGAAGAAAGGAGGAGAGGGAAAGAGGAGTGACTAGGGAAGATAGGAGGAAAGAGGGAGGGAAGAAAGGCGGAAGAGGAAAGAAGAGTGGCTATGGAGGAGAGGAAGGACGAGGAGTGTGAGGGGAAGAGAGGAGAGAAGAGGCGTGATAGAGGGGGAGAGGAAGTTTAGTCTGAATTCTAGTTCATTTGGGCACTTTTTCTTTACTAGGAAGGTCTAGTAACGTTAGTCTACTTAGGTAGGGTTAGGTTAGGTTAACTTAGTTTAGTCAGTTTGAGTTAGGTTAAATTACGGCAGCACAGGTTATATTATTCTGTTTGGGTTACGTTAGGTTGGTTTAGCTTAGCCTCTCAATATCTGGTTGGTTTGGTTAGGCGAGTGATCATCCTGGGAAGAGAAAAATTAGAGTATGGTGCTGGAAAGGGTTACACCACGGACATACAAGTATAAGAGGAAGAGGGGAGGAGGGGAGAAGAAACATGGAGCAGCGATGAAGAGAGAGGAAGAGAAACGCAGAAAGGATGAAAAAGAGAGGGGGAAAAGAGAAGGGACGAAGGCAGAGGAAGGGCATAATGGAAGGACGAAGGTGGGAAAAGGAAGGTGTAAAAGGGGATTAACGAGAGTAGGCAGGAAGAGGGAAGAGGAGTCAGGAACGAGAAGAAACACGGCGAATAAAGGAGGGAGAATGAGAAATCATTCACACACCAAAAACACATACACACAAAAAACATATATATATATCTATATCTATATGTATCTATCTATCAATCTATCTATCTATATATATATATATATATATATGTATCTATCTATCAATCTATCTATCTATATATATATAAAGAGAGAGAGAGAGAGAGAGAGAGAGAGAGAGAGAGAATGAAAAACAAGAGCAGAAAGGAGGAGAAGAGAAGGGAACAAGAACAGCAGGAAAGGAGATGGAGATACTAAGTGGAGGGATCCGAAGGACTGGGGAGGTGAGACAGGCAGGCTAATGAGAGAAGGATGACGAGTGGACGAGGTGGGAACAGGAGGAGGAGGAGGAGCAGGAGGGAGGAAAACTGATGCAACAGGCAGGGGTGAGGTGAGAGACAGAGAGAGTATACAAGAAATGAGGGTAACAGCAAGAGACCGATTGGATCGCAGTGGATGTAATAAACAGAGAGAGGGATAGAGAGGAGGATGAGGCAAAGAGTGGAGTATGTTATGATTAGAGGACAGGAGGAGGAGGTGATGTTAAGAGGGAGGGAGGGATAAAGAGGGAAAAAGCAGGTCGTGATAAAGCGAGGAATTGTGACGAGCGCAAAGGGAGAGGAGAGGAGGGCGATGTGATAAAAAGGAAGGACATGATAATGGGGAAAAAAGGAAGGAAAGAAAAACTGAGAAGATCGTGACAAAGAAGGGAATAGAGGAGGTTGTGAGGAAGAGTAGGGATGCGATAATATCAAGAAGAGCAGGGTGAAAAGGAAGAGAGAAGGTCGTAATAAAGAGGAATAGAAGAGGATGTAATCTGAGAGGAAGGGATGGAAAAGGCGGAAGCGGGAATGTCATGATTAAGAGAGAGAGAGGAGGATGTGACGATGAATGGAAGAAGGAAGAAGTGGATGAGAGAATGAGAAACGGACATCAATATAATACGTTGGAGCAGAGGAGGAGGATAAGACCACGGCAATTATTATGTATAAGCTTATTAGTGTAGTATGATTTTAATTCTTTACCTTTATGAAGCAATAACCTTGGAAACATTACTGTAGCTTGTCTTCTTCTATACCACTTTCCAACCCCCATCCCTCTCTCTCTCTCTCGTTCAGTTATTACCACCTGATCTCCATTTTATATACACGCGCACACTTGCTATCATACTCATCATAATCCTCATCCCCATCGTTATCCTCCTCCTCCACCTCCTCCTCCCTCTCCCGGCAGCGGTCACGAGCAGCAGGAGGTGTGATCATGGCACGGTGAAGGGCTAAAATGATGGTGAGTAAAAAAATAAGAGCGGAAATCCAAACCAATTACTCGGGGGTGATACTGGCCCTCTATGTCTTCATCAGCCAGCCTCGTTATAGAGAAATTACTGGTCAGTCACGCACACACTGCCACCCGCACTCTTTCGATCTTCTCTCTCTTCTGTTTCGTTATTCTCTCTCTTTCTCTCTCTAACACACACACACACACACACACACACACACACACACATACAAACACACTTGCATGCACACACTAGCTATACCACGCAGATGCTCATTAACCTTACTCACCAAACACCCCACTCTCTTTTGCACACAAGCACACACGAATGCCCCCCCCCCCTTTCTTTCTCTCTCTCTCTCTCCCTCCGCACACGCTTGTATGCAGTTAGTGTAATAATCCCCCTCCCTCACCCCTGTACTCAATTACATCTATATAATCTCTCCACATCTCTCTCTCTCTCTCATACATATACATACCCACAGTGCCTCTCTCTCTCTCTCTCTTACAATTAGCTTATCTCCTGTTCATATGCATGCCTACAATAGCTATCATACTCATTATAATCATCACCATCACTCTCTTCCTCCTCCTCCCCTTTTTTCTCATTTCTCCTTCCCCTCCTCCTCCTCCTCTCACTCCCCTCCTCCACCTCTTCTCATTCCCCTCCTCCTTCTCTTCCTCCTCCCTCCTCTTCATACTCTTCTTCATCATCATACTCATTATCTCACTATGATCATCATCATCATCTGTCTGTCTGTCTGTGTGTCTTTATATCTGTCTGTCTCAACACACACACACACACACACACACACACACACACACGAACACTTCATGGGCGGGCCGGAAGCAGACCCTGTAACGCTAAATAGGTATTCTTTCCACGGCGCACGTCTCGGAAAAGGGTTAATAACAATCCGAGAGACTGAAGATACACACACACACACACACACACACACACACACACACACACACACACAACCTCCATATAATTACATACTTCTCTAATTACAGGCGATATCCTTTTCAATTTCCTACTCTAACCGCTCACACATCCAAGAAAGAGATGGCAGGATGAAGTGGAAGAGTACATGAGGGAGGACTGACTGGATTGGGGAGGGAAGTCAGTGGAAATGAGTGGGTATAAGGGAGCTTGGACGCCTATTTGTTGTTATTTACCGTGGATACATCGAGGGATTAGGAAGCGGGCAAATATAGACCCGGATAATTTAGTGAGAAATGAAAGAAGGAAATGATTATGGGGCGATTCTGAGAAAGGGTATTATCTATCAAGGAAAGACACTGAGGAGGAAACAGAGGCAAAAATTTTAGAACACCTAAATTAGGGAAGGAAATATAACAGTAGGGCAGGAAAGGATGTGAGGATACCAGACATGGCAAGTGATCAGCAAGAAATACGGAGATAAAAGGGTACAATTAAACACACAAACCATAAAAGAAATAAAGAAGCAAATAGATAAATAACTAAATGCCTATACACATAAACCAGAATGTAAGGGACAGATAAAAACATCGAAATCTGTAAATTGCTTGATTACCTCAGGAACAGGGGAGGCGAAAAGGAAAGAGAAGATATTGTAGAAAGGAAGGAAAATTAAGGAAGACTGTCAAGAAAATATCAACGTATAGGAGAACAAAGGTATCTGAAACACGAGATGGACTGTGATGAGAGGAGGGACTGAACTGAACAAAGAGGAACAAAACCCATAATTAAGATGGCAAAATGAGAAGAAAGACCAGAGAGAGATGGATTAATGAGGGAAGGAAAGGCATGCGACACAGAACCCCAGGGGCCTCTCTCTCTCTCTCTCTCTCTCTCTCTCTCTCTCTCTCTCTCTCTAGCAGAAGAAAAACGGAAGAAAGGCATAGAAGTAGAGGGAATAATAAATGAAACAGGATTGGGTTACTGGTGTGTGTGTGTGTGTGTGTGTGTGTGTGTGTGTGTTTAAGCAGATCACCAAAAGCTTAAGCCTTTCTTGGGTACTCCGATCTTTGCATTAATAGCAAAATTGTTCTTGAATTACACGACTTACAATACGATAGCACAGCACAAGGCTCTCACTCACCCTCCAAACCCTCCGACAATTAGTTATACAGCGAAAGAGACACAAGTAACATCGTGTCAGACAATAATGCTTCAGTGAATTTCATAGGAACGGTAGAAATCACTGTTGAGAATTAAGCTTAAATTTATAGAAGTACTGGTAATGCACTTTGTATAAATATGCTTTGCCCGTCTTGTGAAATGTGCTTTAGATTAAAAAAAGATTATAACGAACACGAAAGAGTGGGTTTTGAAAGTCCTCAAATCAGTCATGCTCAAGTACGGTACCAAGACAACCGCCTATGAGTAAATAGTTTATCCTGCCAGTAAAGATGATTCCTAGTCACAATTATTTTCACTGCAGCACATTCCTGTATGGTTTTACTAAATACTCATTTAAGTCGTATGAAGTAAAAATTATACTTACTTTTGCACCGTGTAGTAGCCAACTGTAATATATACTTTTATATCGCATCACTTAAGCAGAACTGTTAAATCAGGTGATGACAGGTGATCTTAACTGTTTTCAAACCTACCTACTGTGGGACACACTTCCACATAATCGAGTTTATTCCATGCCTCAGCCACGTCTGTTATTGTATTTTCCTTGGGTATTATTTTTTTATGTGCTGTAATTTTCTTACTGGAAGTTTTGTCCTTTAAGCATGAAACGATTCACAAGTGAAGGAAGGTATGGGCCAAATATATATAAATTGTCGTCCACAGTGCTTTTCTTTGTTAAGAATTCTGCATTTTCTCCTTAACTGGCGTGGTGTGAAGGAAAATAGATCCAGATCTTTCAGTTCTTCATTATAAGGTTTGTTACGAAAGGAATGTGTTAGTTTGGCCTTTCGCTGCAGTTTTAATATGAACAAAATGCATAGTATGTCCAACGTGTTGTACTGGGCACTTACATTGCCGAACGATTTTATCATCTATATATGCCTATTTATCTATCCATCTATCTATGTATCTATACTTTAAAGTGTTGGAATGATTGTGTATATATATGTAATAAACGTAAAGTCTGGGAGAGAGAGAGAGAGAGAGAGAGAGAGAGAGAGAGAGAGAGAGAGAAATTCATAACAGCAAACCAGACGAAAACAAACTGCCAAGAGAACACAAACAGGAATGAGGTGAATACGAAGAGGAAATGGGAAGAAGCAGTCCACCCCAGGGGCCTCCTTCGTCACCATGATGCAAGAGTGAGATGTACAGGAGGGGGACGTATGACCAGGAGCAAATGGAAAGATGAAAGTCAGGAAAAGTAAGAAAAGAAGAGAGTCACCAGAGAGAAGTGTCCGAAAAATGAGACCGAAGATCGCTCATGAGTAGAAAGACAGTAAACAGAAATATTGGCTAGGGAAAAAAAAAACATACAAGAAACTGTGAAGAAAATGAACAGGAGAACAAGAAAAAACATACCACGAAAAATAACTGAAGAGGAGAAAGGAAGCAGGGGAAGAATGAAAGGAAAATTAAGACGGAAAATATTTAGAGGCAAGATATATAAGAAAATAAAGGAGAATGATTAACTCAGAGATGGTAAATGGAAGAAAAGATAGAAAAATAGTGAAACAACGAAAAGAACGAAGCCGGAATGCGTAAAATACTGTACAGGAAAGACTAGGATAAAGATGCAAAAAAGAAGCCAAAAGCTGAAAAAAAGGAAAAATATAGGCCATAGAGAAAATGAATTGAGAATATGTAAAGTAAATGGTAAATAGGGAAGGAAAAAATAAAAAGAAAAGCAGAAAAGGAGAAAGAAACATGAAAAAGAGAAATATGAGGATTTAGGGGGCCTACAGCCTTGGTCCAAAATTTGATCAGGTGATCAGATGGTCATACCTCATCATCCCTGAACTTTCAGTCAAAATCGCATCAGTAGTTGACGCGTTAAGTTAATAACAAACAGACAGACAGACAGACAGACTGACTGACAGACAAACAAGCAAACAGACAAACCATGTGAAAACAATACCCGTTCCCAAGCCCCTCCGGGGCAGGGTCGGATAATAAAAGACATCATTGTATGTGAAAGGGAAAAATGGCGACTGTTTTTAAGTTCCTTCGAAAGTAGAAGTATTTTGTTGATTCATGAAGTCATTTGGCGATAAAAGAAATGAAAAACTGCATCATCGTGGTGAACGGATTAAACACTTCACTATGATGATCCTCCCTCTGTCTGTCTGTCTGTCTGTCTGTCTGTCTGTCTCTCTCTCTGTCTGTCTCTCTCTCTCTGTCTCTGTCTCTCTCTCTCTCTTCTTCACACACTTTCAACCCCCTCAGTCTGATGACGTGGTATCTTTGCTTCATCCTTTTACCTCCAGATGATTTTATTCAGCTCGGGGGAAATCTCCTGTAGTCAGAGGGTTGGTGTAGGCGATACCTAACTCCTCCAGTTCGGAAACCTCTCCAGAACTGAACCAAATCGTCTGAACTACACCCTCTTCGCTTTAACTTGGCCTAAAACTGTCATCGATCCTTTCTGACTGCTGAGCTGTCACCAAAATAACTAAACAGATAAATAAATAAATAAAATAACACTAAAATACGGTGCAAGTCATGAAAAAGATGCTTTGAAAATAATGTACAGCTCGTGTATCACCTTTTTCTGCCACTGAGGGACGTGAAATTAGCTGCAATGGGACGAAAATCTGTGCCAAGTTGAAGTGAAGGAACTACAATAAGAATAAACCAACAACAGACATCACACAATACAGGAGATTTATAGACAGTAGGAGAGGCCCTGTTAGATATGATACTAAAAAAAAGGTTATCTTGAAGTAAAGAAAATCGTAAGGCAAAGGCAAGAAGTAAAAAAATGACGTTCTTGGAGTGAAGGTATTAAAAGGAGACAAAGAAATATGAGTATAAATCAGTTCACAAGAAAATTAGCAAATCAGAAAATTCAGATGCTAAAAATTTGAGAGCTAAAAGAAAAATCCACAGACCGACCGTAATCCTAATGAGGAAAAAACAGAAAAATAAAGACCAATTGCTAATGAAAGCGGCTAAAAAGTCTGGACGCGAAATACAAAGGAACAAGAAAAAATTGAAAAATGGGTGATGTCAAAAAAAAAAAAAAAAAAAAAAAAAAAAAAAAAAAAAAAAAAGGACAAAGGACAAAGTGGTGAGTGTGTGTGTGGGTTTCAGAGAGAGAGAGAGAGAGAGAGAGAGAGAGAGGCACGTGAAGAGGAAGAGGAGAGAGATGTGCTAGAAAGAGATGGGAAATATAGAGAAGAAGAAGAAGGAGAAGAAGAAGAAGAAGAAGAAGAAGAAGAAGAGGAGGAGGAGGAGGAGCAGGAGGAGGAGGAGAAATCAGATTGAGAAATGGAAGAGCAAAAGAAAAGAGAAAACACAGGATTTAGAGGAAGCAGAAACGTAACAGAAAGAGAAGAGACAAGCAGGATTTAGAGGAAGCAGAGACAGAAGATTAAGCAGAGGTAAAGAATAAGGGAACAGAGGAAGTGGAGGGAACACACAGAAAACGAAGAGGAGAGACAAGTGACGGAAGGAGAGAGAAGGGAAAAAGGGGGAAAAATTTGTTCAGGAAACAGAATAGATGATGAAATTGAGAAAAGGAGAGGGAGAGAAGAGGGAAGGTGAGAAGAGGGAGAGAAGAAAGAGAAGAGGGAAGGTGAGAAGAGAAAGAGAAGGGAGAAATGGACAAACAAGAGGAGAAAGGGGAAAGAAGAGGGAGAGGTAATGGGAAGAAGGGTTACAAGGAGTTACAAGGACAAGTAGTTCCTCAAAAGGTCTTACAGCCCATACTGAGGAGGGACCATGAATGAAATTGCCAAGTACACGTTCCTATACTCTAACAGTGAGGGGAAAAGTGAGTAAAGGGAGAAGCTGGAGAGGAGGGAGTGAGAAGAAAATGAAGAAGATGAGGAGAGAATGGAAAAAATAATGAAAGGATGAGAACAGCGTGGAGAAAGAGAAGGAAGAGGAAGAGACTGTTGAGAAGGGTGATGAGAAAGAGAAGAAGGAAGAGGAAGAGACGGGCGAGGAGGAGACGAGGAAAGGGAAGGAAAAGGAGAAAAAGAGGAGAAGAACAAAAGATCAAAATAGGGGAAAAAAGAAAGAGGAAGTACAGAAGGGATAAGACCTCCTCTCCTCCCCATCTCTCTCTAGGAAAGGAGAAAAGAGAGAAGAAAAAAAGGAGAGGAAGAAAAGGAAGATGGGGAAAAAGAGGAACAGAAGAGTGACGAGGCAAGAAAGAAAGGCGGTGAAGAAGAAAATAGTGAAGAAGCAGAAGAAGGTAAAAGAGTAAAAGAGGGTACAGAAGAGGAAGAATGAAGAGGTAGAAGAGATGAAAGAAGGGGGGAGGAGGAGGAGGAGGACATTCAGCCTCCCTACTTCCAGCCAGTCTGAAGGAAGGAGGAAGACATGTGAGAAAAAGAAAAAGAGAAGAATATGAGGGAAAGGAGAAAGTAGAGGATGAAAAGAGGAGTAAAGGAAAGAGAAATGGACGGGGAGGAAGAGAAAGAGAAGATAAAGAGGGGCATCAGGAATAAGAGAAAAATGAGGTATAAGAGGAAAATGAGGAGAAGCATAAGACTGAATGAGGGAGGAGAGAAAGAGGAGAAAAAGGAGAAGGAAGGGGAAAAGGAGAGTAATGGAGGAGAGAGAAACAGGAAGAAGAGACGAAGGGAAACGAAAACACGAGTAAAGGAGGAAGCAGATGTGAGGAAAAAGATTAAACTGAAGGAATGAGGAGAGGAAGAGGAGCAAATGGGAAAGGAATCGGAGGAGAAGAGTGAAGAGAGAAGGAGCTTAAGAAGAGGAAAAGGAGAAAGAAAAGGAAAAAAGAGTAATAGATGGCTTAAAGGAAGAGAGGAGGAAAGAGGAAGGAAAAGGAAAACACTAGTAAGGAAGGGAGTAGAGGAGGAGGATGAAAATGATAAAAAATAAATTTGAAGGAGGAAGGAGAGAAAGAGGAGGAAACGGATAAGGAAGAGGAAGAGGAAGAAGAGCAAGAGGAAGATATGAGTGATGGAGAGAGAAGAGCAAGAGGAAGACATGAGTGAAGAAGAGCAGAACAAGAGAAAGATATGAGTGAAAGAGAGAAAAGAGCAAGAGGAAGACATGAAAAAAGGAAGGAGAACAGCAAGGGGAAGAAATGAGTGAAAGTGGGAGAAGAGCAAGAGGAAGACATGAATGAAGGAAGGAGAAGAGCAAGAGGAAGACCTGAGCGAAGAAGGGAGAAGAGCTAGAGAAAGATATGAGTGAGAGAGAGAGAGAAGAGCAAGAGGAAGACAAGAATGCAGAGAAGAGCGAGATACAGACATGAATAAAAGAGGGAGAAGAACAAGAGGAAGACAAGAGTGAAGGGGGGAGAAAAGAAAATGACGAAGACATGAAGGAAGGAAAAGAGCAAGAGGAAGACAACAGAGAAAGAGGGAGACGAGAAAGAGGTAGAAGAGGAACAGAAGGCATGCGACACCCCTCCTCCTTCTGCCCAACCCGCCCCCCATCACACCCCGAGGGCCCCTGCGATGATCCAGCAAGAAGGCGAGAGTGTTTGACGATGGAACCTGTTTTGGGGGCGACGCCAAGATTGATGAGAAACTGAAGACCCGCTGATACACGCCCTCACGCTCCACAACGGGGGAGGGGGGGGTGATGAAAATGAAGGCTATGAGGGAATGAAAGGTGGAGAGGTGCATTAAAAAGATAAGGACGCGCTTAAAGAAAATAAAATACGTAGTAAAAGAGGAAATAAGTGAGATATAAAATTACTGATGAGAAATTAAAGCCCCCTTGATACACGCCCTCATGTTCCAAAAAGGGGGGAGGGGGGGTGATGAAAATGAAGAATGAGAAAGTAAAAGAAAGGGAGATGTTTTAAAAAGTTTTGATATACCTGAGGGAGTGAGGATAAAATGAAGAATGTAAGAAAATTAAAGGTAGGGAAGTGCTTGAAGAAAAAAAAAAAAGGGAGAGGGGGAGGGAAACTGCAGAGGAAAGGAAAGTAATGGGAAATAATGGGAGTGTTGCTGGAAGTCGACAGCGTGAAAAAGAAGGATGTCAGAGAGTAAAATGAAGGATATGAGGAAATGAAGGGTGGGGAACTGCTTTAAAAAACTTGAGATGAAAGAGTATACAACAGTGGGAGATGACTACGATGTCCAGAAATGGAGAGAAAATGAAGTTTATAAGAAAATAAACAGCGAGGGAACATTTTGAAAAATAAAAGATCTAAAGAGGATAAATAACAATGGAGATGATAATGATATGTGTGAAAGGTTGAGTTGGTATTTATCAGAGATCTTAACTCGCTGGATGAATAATGTTTCTTTCCTAGAAGTTTACTATTGTCAGAGTCGTATAATTTTCTTTTTACTTTAATATACCATTTGATATAATTTAACCTAACATAACTTGACCTAACTACCCTTCCCTATCCTACCCTAACGTAACTAACACTGAAAACCTGTTAATACAAGAAGGGTGGGATCGGTTTGGTGAAACTGAATGATATGAAAAAATAAAGGGAAGGTGAGTGCTTGAACTTCTTCACGATGATTTATTAGCTTTGTTAATTCTTCATACGTCCAGAGCATTTAATCGAGATTAGGAATCTTCTAGCTGTTGCTGCTTAACCCCTGTCTGTCTGGCGAAGCAGACCAGTCGACCACACGACTATTTCTGTGCTCTACGGGTACTGTACAGTACATACACCATGTGGGGATCCGGCGCCTCCTGGTGGCAGACAGCACCTTACCAGGTTCTGGCGAGGGCCCTTCCCAAGGTAACGTGCACGGAAATATAAGAAAGTTTGGCTCCCTGGTGGATACCGAAGCTGTTCCATTCAGGATGCACAGCGACACCAGGTGCAGGCTCTTCGTGAGACCTTTTGAAGGGGTTAATGAACAGAAGAAAACAGTCTAGTGAAAGCAAGAATAAAAAATAAAAAAAAATCTAGATATGAAAATAAAATGTTATGATGAAAATGATTGATATCTGACAGCGAAAGACGATTAGGACATACTGGGGGGGGGGGGGAATATGAAGATATGTGCAAATGAACGAAAAGAGCTAATGACTGATGAGGGAGCGTTAAAATATATGAAAAGATAAAATGATGAAACTGAATTATATGAGACACGACATCAAGCACCACACGGTGAGGTGAAGGGCAATGATGAAAATGAACGACAAGAGAAAATGAAAGACGGGGAAAGTGCTGAAAGATATTAAACATGAAAAAGAAAGAAATATCATGGAATGTCATGGTGGACTGCCGAAAATGAAAGAATTTGAAAAAAGAAACGAATGAGAGGAGGAAATGAAAGGTGGGGAAAAACTGGAAGGGAAAAATAATAGAGATGAAAATGACTGACGTAAAAAAAGAGAATGATATGATGGAGCACTGAGGGGGAAGAAATAACTGGTGAAAATGAAAGGTACGAGGGAAAAAAAAAATATATTCATTATTCAGTTTATACCACCTTTAGCCCACAAGTCTTTTTCTGAAGCTGAATTAAACTGTCCTGTGGTAAGTGGAATATAAAACGACACTTATGATAAAACAATATTAACAGAGCCTGCTTTGGAGAGGTAAAAGTAAAGGAAATTTGAAAAAAAGAAAAAGAAAAAAAGATCAATGTTTGTAAGAGAGGGGGTGCGGTGATGAAATCGTCGGGAGATGAAACAGAAGGACGTAAGGTAATGAATCAATGGGTTATGACTGATATTTCTCCCTGAGAGATGATTAACGATTTGTAAAGAAAGGAACAATGGCTGTGAAGAGAAGATCGCAACTGGATTTTTAATTGGAAATGAAGGGATATGACGATGCAGGATATGAGTAAGACAAAATGGAGAGATAATTTTTTTCTTTTTTTGAAGATGTGATACAAGAGGGATGTTTTCTTTTAAGGATACGAGGAAATGCAAGATGTATAGATGATTTCCAAAAGTGAAATGTGAAGGAAATGAAAAATAAATGATGATGATGGCAGTTTGAGGGGTTGGAGTGATGGATATATAAGAAAATGAAAATGCACGGAATGAGATGATTATGAGGGCATTCTGATTTACGAGTAAGAGATGGATACTGAACCACCACCATCATCATCAAAATTATCATCATCATCACCCTCTTTCTCCCTAATACGCAAAGGAGAATGCCGTAGGAAATAAAAAAGATAAAAATAATACTGAGGCCTTGATTGATACCTGTCTCTGGCCCCTGGAATTAAAAACAAGAAATAATTGAGGAGAATAACTGGAATTACTGAAAAATATTGCACTGGTGGTTCGTCGTGTCTGCTCCCTCTGTTTTCAACCCTTTATTCACGTCATTCATCCTATGCTAAATATTCTTGACACACACACACACACACACACACACACACACACACACACACACACACACAAAATGAATAAAATAAGCTCGTCCAAGTTAAAGATACCTGTACGTTATTGGATGGGCAGTAGAGAGAGAGGTTTGAACAGGAAGAAATAGGAGAGCAGTGTATAGTGAAGTAACCTGACGTAAACAAGCAAGAGGCGTTTAGTGATATGAGTGGAAGGAAACTGGATATGTGTGTGTAGTGGAGTAAATGGAAATGAACAGGAGAGGTGTATACAGTGAAGTGCGTAGGGAAAAAAAGAAAGTTTGTAGTACAGTGCCTGAGAAGAAAAAGGTCAGGAGAGAGCAGAGTGAGTGAGGAAAATAGCAGTTATGGTTGAGACTGATGGAAAAAGTAAAGAAAATTAAGAGGAAATATTCACAAGACAGTAAAGTGATGAAGTATGGAGGATGAGGGTGGAAGCTATACTGTTGAAAGACACTGAAACAAATAACAATGAAAATTAAACTGATGGGTATACCAATTTATAGACAGGCAGAGGGGAAGATGCAAAGAATCATGAATAGACACGTAAGAAGCTGAGAGGGCAAGCACGAGGGTAAAGGAGGGGAAGCAACACAAGCGAATAAAATAGAAATGTAAAACCCGGTAGAAGAAAAAAAAAACAATAGACCCATTTGTCGTAGGACATTATATTACGATGATTAAAGTATAGAGAAGGAAGGACCGTAATGTTGCGGCGGAAAAAGGCTAATAAAGGAAAGCAGTGTTACAGCTGAAAAAAAGTAAGAGACGATGAGAGAGGCAAAAAAAGATGGGATTATACTGCAGAATGGCTTAAAGGAACATGGTGAGCCAGCAGGGAGGCATGGAGAGGCGGAGCCTGGTACGTGGAGCAGGGAATGGCACAGGGTGGAGAATATGGTAAAGGGAGGTGAAGGAGGACACGGCTGGGGGAAAAGGGCATGGCAGGATTTGGAATGGAGAAGTTGAGAAGGACACGGTAGAGGGATGAAAACATAGCAGCGTGTCTATAGTGACGGTAGGTAGGGGGGAATACAGTATGTGGAGAACATGGTAGGGGGGAGGTGGATATGGAAGAGAGAACTGGGGAATGACATCGTAGGGAGGTGAGGGCAAGGTAAGGGGATGACGGCATGGTAGGGTGCTGCTTTAGATATTTTTGATAAGGGGAGTAGGATATGGTACAGTATTTTTTATAAGGTCTATAGGAATGAGGAGGAAGACATGGTAGGGAGGAAGGCATGGCTGGGCGTTTGTATTGGCAGGTATGAGAAGGGGGGTATGGTATTGGGAGGAGGGCAAGGAATTAGGAGGAGGAGGGCAAGGAATTAGGAGGAGGAGGGCAAGGAATTAGGAGGAGGAGGGTATGGTATTGGCAGGAGGGCAAGGAATTAGGAAAGGAGAGCAGAGCATGGTATGGTGTTTCTGCAGGGTTCTTAATTTGGGAACGAGGAAATGGTAAGGGAGGAGGGCACTATATAGGGAGGAGGATATGCTAGGGGGAGGAGGGGAAGCAGGCCATAGGGGCGGGATAAGGCCAAAGGGCGGCAGAAAGGGGCTGGAGAGAACACGTACATCACACAACCACGCAGGAGGTCAAATATTGAACCTTGGAGGCCTGGGATTGTTTACAGAGTGGGTGCCAAGAACACTCACAGAAAGGAGAGGAACTGTGGCCAGTGTGTGTGTCCCTTGGCATCCACCTCCCTCACTAATTACGACACTGGAAGGAAAGTCTGACTGCATGAAATAATAATGATGATATAACTAAAACGGAAACCGGAAGGATGTAATTACAGAAAATAATTAGATCTCACAGGTGTCCTAAATTTATGAAAAATCAAAAGTCCATGAAACACTTTTAACGATGAGTATAGTACATTTATCATCAGTTGAGGGCATAATTTCGTTTTCTAACAATTTCATAACAATCTGCGCTTCAGACAAACTGATACAAACATTTACGAAACTGGGAGAAACAGAAGTGACCAAATCATAACTTGTGGCCAAAATACGTTATCATCATCATCATCATCATCATCATCACTTTTTATTCTTTATTATCAAAGACCTTAAAATCGAATCAATCTTGTAAAACATGCAAGCCAGTCAGGAAGAGATACAGAATTTCGTGGTGGTTATTCAGCAGAAAACCACATTCAAGCTACTAACCGAGTAACTGAAAAACTAAGCATCAAAACACCAGAAACGTCACTGCACTGCACTTATTCATAACGAAAACCCTTATCTGTCTATCTATTGCCAGACGCCTCAATCCCGTTTGGGGTGGCCACAAACAAATCGCCTCCACGTCGTCCTGTCCCCCGCCATTTCACTGCCCTGCTCCCAACTCACACACCCCTCTCTCATATACCTCTCCACCCCATCCCTCCATCTCATCCTCGGCCTCCCCCTCCCTCTTCCCCCCTCCACCTCACTCACATACACTCTCTTCGCCAGTCTTTCACCCTCCATCCTCTCCACATGGCCAAACCACCTCAGTGTGTTCCTCATACCACTTCCTATCACATCCACATCCACACCACAACGCTCTTTTATATCCTTTAAACCCTTATCATTATGCTAAAAATGCAGCAATGATACGAGTAGTCAGATGATAAGGTGTAGAAGAAACTTATGGCATCTGAAGACATCTACGGGGACAACATTAATGCCGTTAAGCTACAGTGATTCCATTATAAAGTACTGACGATAAAGATGCTCTGTAAGGAGACCCAATAAGGATTAAGGTGACACTTTCAAAGAATCATATTAGAATGGCAAAGTAGGTAACATTAGTAACGTAGATATGCTTATGACTTCCCTTATAGGTGAATCTGACGAACTACAAAGAAATATTATCGAACTTAACAGGGAGGAAATAGATATGATATATGTTTGAAGCGCATGTGAATAAACCTGCTCCGTCTCATCCTAAAGGAGTGGATGTAGTGCAAGACAGTGTTGGGAATGTGTGTAACCACGATAGGAGGGCCACCCAATTTTACATCATGATAACAAGAGAGTGGCGAAGAAATGGGTAGCTCTTGGTAAACAACAGGATTATAATTATTAGCGTTGGTCCTAGAAAGCAAGAAAGAAAGAGTGAATGAGGGAAAAAGCGAAAAATAAAAATAAACAAAGAATGAAAGAAAGAAGGAAAGAAAAGAAAAGAGGATACTTAATCAGAGCGTTCTTCCTGTGTTAACATAACCTCTTCAATAAGGTGACGTCTCTTCGTAGTTTATTCTTGCTGCTCCCAGTCGATTTTATTCTGATTAAGAGAGACCCAAGTTGTGAAGGGGTTAATGAAGGCCAAGGCTACTGTAACCACTCCAGTATGCAACAGTGAAAAGATTACTGAAGCCTCTCTTTACTGCAACCCCTCCAGTATGAAAAGTCTCTCCTAAGCCAAATAAACCCGTCTGGTAGTATCAGGAATATAATACAAAAGAAAAAAGGGAAATATAAGGTTTAGGGATAGCAAACACGAAGCCTACCAATGCCCCCGTAGCGTAAGATTAGGTATGCTTAGATGGGAAAGAATAATGGTCAGTGTGGTATTGCGTAGAGGGATCAGGAGAACTAATAATGACTACTTAAGAGTACGATGATCAAGAGGATACACAGATCATAATTATGCTTTGCTAAAACCGCTATGGGAGAGCCAAATATTAATTATCACTGCCGATTGACTATGGCTACTACTTTATAAGTATTTCTCTACCCCATCTCTTTCTCTCTCGTATTCACCTCCATCCTTCACCCCTAAACACACACACACACACACACACACACATATATATATATATATATATATATATATATATATATATATATATATATATATATATATATCTATATATATATCTATATATATATCTATATATATATATATATATATATATATATATATATATATACATATATATATATATATACATATATATATATATATATATCTATATATATATATATCTATATATTTTATTTATCTATATATATCTATATATATATATATATATATACATATATATATATATACATATATATATATATATACATATATATATATATATCTATATATATATATATATCTATATCTATATATATATATATATCTATATATATATATATATATATATATATATACACATATATATATATATATATACATATATATATATATATACATATATATATATCTATCTATATATATATATATATATATACATATATATATATATATATACATATATATATATATATATACATATATATATATATATATATCTATATATATATATATCTATATATATATATATCTATATATATATATATATATATATATATATATATATATATATATATATATATATATATATATATATATAATACCAACACACCAGTCCTGTATGAAACAGCCCTAGCATGTATTCAATATGGACGGTGGGTGTTAGCGCCGAAGTGGTGACATGTGGAGGTGTAGGAGGGCTACTGGGCCTTGGGATAGGTGACTGCCCCCAAGAAATAGGCCCTGAGCCTTTGCCCAGAGTCGGACACGTAAAGAATATATATATATATATATATATATATATATATATATATATATATATATATGCTGTTAAACACATGCGCACAAGCCCACATTAAAATCATATATGTTAATTCAAGCATATTCCCAAGATGCAGCCCACAATAAAACTTTGGTACAACAGTGGTCAGTAATTAAGGTGAGAGGCCAGCGCCCACTTCTGATCTCTTCACTCTCCTCAAGGGCATACTCACCGAGACAGGGCTGGACAAGATCTAAAAACAGGCAGAAAAGAGCAAAGATAACAAGAAGACAACAAAGTGGATGAAATGAGGAAATCTAGGCAGGAAAGGAGCTGAGGATGAAAACAGTTGTACTATCATATAAATCCAGGAGTAAACAGCTGATACTGTAATCGTGATATCGAATCCCAGTTGTTTTAAGAAACAGTCAGGTGAGTTACAGTCAAAACATTGCCAGTGATCTTGGGCCCACCAGCTCACGCAGAATCCTTGGTTAGTACTATTACACCAGCATGCATCATTCGTTATGGCATCTCTCTCCCAGTATAGCAGCCACCTACGTAGTGGAGTGGGAGTGTGTCGTGCAATACTTCATACTGTTGTTTGATTACTGGATCTAGGGAACAGGCTTCTCCTCTGTGTCTAGAGTTCGCTGCCTTGAGTATACAGACAGAAAAGAGACAAAGGCAGACTAAAGGAAATCAATATGGTAGGGGTTAGAAAATTGCCAATCGAAACAGAACACAACAACCAAGAATCACCAGCGCAAAAACGAGGTGGAGGGACGGGCGGGAGGAGTGGAAAGACACGGGACTGTGGGAGGGAAGGCGACCATCACTCAGGTGTGACAAGACAGTACAAAAAGTCTATTCACAAACATTCTTGAGCCTGCGTGGTGCTCCAGAGAATCTGTTGATGCTCTACTGTAATTTGTGTAACAGCCAAACACTTCATAATCAAACTAGAGTGAAAACTGAAGTGAAAAAATACATCAAAGTGAATGATTCCCGATGATCCTAAACGGCTACCCAGACTTGCTTATCCTGAAAAACTGCTGAGATCGTATATAATTATCACACTAGGTAAGCAGGCAGGAGCTGAGCCACGGGCCATAACTCAGCCATACACGCGACAAGTGCCTAGTTAGAACATCAAGAACTCAAAGACGACGCTGCCCTTAAGTATGTACACCTGGACATGCCCTTAAGTATGTACACCAGGATATGTCCTTAAGTATGTACACCTGGACATGCCCTTAAGTATGTACACCAGGATATGCCCTTAAGTATGTACACCAGGATATGCTCTTAAGTATGTACACCAGGATATGCCCTTAAGTATGTACACCAGGATATGCCGGCAGAGATTTATAATTCACTGTGTAAGTATGAACAGTCAACTAAATAATTAAGAACATGTGCAAAATGAACGAGTAAAATAATGGAAATTCTATAGATGACTTCTTGTGCGATAATATCATCAACATGTCGCATGATGTGGCGTTCTGAAAGAGGAGGATGAAACAAAAATAAGTCTATGCATATCTGTCCCTAATCAGTAACGACCCCTCCAGCAACACACATCACTCTTCCCCATATACTCCCACACTTCGTTCTTCGCCTACCTTTACCAAATACCTTGCTCGCACAGACACTCTTATTCTCAGGCTCCTTATGGCTCACTCTCGGCTGAATATTATTGTCTGGCGGGATCTCGAATAGAAGACGGTGTCGTATGCATGGAGTAACTTATGCTGAAAGTCACCGTTCCGCTCAGTGCGCATGCGCCGAGTGGCCGTTCAGCATCTATTTTGAAAGTATCTACATGTTATCTCAAATATTGTGCCATTTATCAACAAAACTGTATGAAATACACGTGTCAGGAAGATAGTTGGATGTCTTATCGACCTGTAGGTAACTATAGGTCGATATATGGATATATATATAAATAAAGATATATATGTATGTTACAGGCAGATTGTGAAATTAGTCATTTCGTGAATTAAAATTAGTTTAATTTAGGTTTATTTACGTTAGGTTGATCTAGGATAAGGTTAGGTTAAGGTTAGGTTAGGTTTGGTTAGGTTAAGTTAATTTAGGCTTAATAGAGAAGGGAACGGTAACTTCCAGCATAAAGTCACTCCGTGCATATGACAACGGTACCAAAGTTGTCTCGACCATGATAGGGTTAACATTACCAGTATTAATTTTCTCAGGCTTCAATGACTCACTTTCAAAATAAACCGTGTGGCGTGAAAGAAAAGGAGAAACGACGATGAGAGAGGTAATCAAATCTCAGGCATTTCATTCACTACAACTTAATGCATCGTCCTATACTATTTCTCTCGCGTCTCCCATTAAGTACAGAGCCAAATATATGACACAAAACTGCACAAAAAGCTAAAAAAGTACTGCACCATCTCAGAAATAAACGCACCATTACTTAAATACACAGGAAATCCAGGGAAGGGAAGGTAGGGCGGGGGAGAGGCAGAGGCGGGACGGCGATATTTCACAAGCCTGGGAATATAAACGAGAATTTCGGAGTCAAGTTTTTCAGTTTTCTCCGGAGCCGCGAGTGCCTTCCCCCTGCGAGTGCATGGGAACATCTCGGTGTAAATGTTGGACTTCGATGTGCAGCCGTGTGTGTGTGTGTGTGTGTGTGTGTGTGTGTGTGTGTGTGTGTGTGTGTGTGTGTGTGTGTGTGTGTGTGTGTGTGTGTGTGTGTGTGTGTGTGTGCGCGCGCTACTTTGTCATGATGGGTAAATGTTCGACTTACGGGTGTGCTGGGGCAAGTGTGATGGTGTATGTGACTGTGTGTAGTTTTATGTGGCGGTGTGCTGTATGGTGTAATGGTATGGTTGCACAAGTACTAGTGTGGTGTGTGGCGTGGTGGTGTGCAGTTATATATGTAATGATGTGTGGTGGTATAGGCGAAGGTGTGTTGTGTGGCGTCATGGTGTATGTGGTAGTATTTGTTGTGATGTGTCGTGTTATCTGCAGTGGTATGTCGTGGCAGTACTGTATGTGGTCATGGGTTGTGGTGTGTGGTATGTGTGATGGTATATATTTTATTGTGTCATGATGTGTAGTAGTATGTGGTTGGCGTATGGGCGCGTCCACACATACTCTCGAACATATGTTGGCAACACGGCAGGCAACATGTTCAGGAACATGTTTGCAGCAGTATTTGGACAGATTTATGCAAACATGTTTCAGTGCAGCTTCGAACACTGGCAGCAGAGGCGATGGGATAAGTGTGTCCATACCACGCAGCTGCGACATCATGATGTTGCCAACATGATCTGGACGCTGAAGTTCCCAACATGTTTGCAGCGTATTCATTATTGTGTTGATTACATGTTGCCAGCACTTGTTCGAGCACAAGTGTGGACGCGCCCTATAACATGGCAGTGTCGGGTGACGGTTCAGTGTACTGTATGTGGTACCATAATATATTTAGTGGTGTAATATCAAAGGTGAAACAGGAAAGTGTGTCAAAAACAGGTAAAAGGGTTATTCGGGACAGTTTTAACCAACTCGCTGTTAGGATTCACTCAGATAACAAAGTCTTGTGGCTTATGGAGGGAAAATACTTAAGTGTTTCAACAACCACCTCAGAGTATATTCCCCCTCCCCTCCCCTAATATTTACATAGTGTGTGGTATACATTAGGTTTTGTTTGTCATTATAATCTCTGAAAATTTTGGTGGAGTACAATATGAAGTAGTACATATCATTAGAAGCATACTGGGAGGTAATTTAAAAAAAAAACGAGTACCGTATCTCTACATCTCAGAAATAGAAAAAAAAAAAACACTTACTTGTGAAGGAAGGCCTAAGATCGATATTAATAACGGCTACGTGAGGGTGCAGGCAAGTCCCCCAGTCTCTGATGTACATTTTTGGATTCTTTATGATCATTATACTTAATCAGCATACATCACAATCATTACACAGTGCAGTCAGCCGTGATAAATAGAAGCTATGCATGTTCCATCTTCACCACGTGCATCATTAATTAATATCAAACTCTGGGAGCTTGACGTTCCGGCATTTTTTACTTCCACAACAAACTCATACCGGAAAAGAACGAACAGGCCTATATTAAAGGGTCCATAATTCTAAGTAGCATTTCTTCTACAAAAGTACCCCCAGAGATCAATTTAAATTCCCTTAGAATATATGGTTTTATTTACACTGGATATGACACGGGCCTACTTGAAGGATGCCATTTTCCCGTGTCCCTCCCAGACAAAGTAATTATGGTTAGTTTAAGGTTAGGTAACATGGCGGTAGGTTTCCAGACCAAGATTTCCTAATAATCTTTCAATCAGACTGGTTGAATTTTTTATCTATTCCCTGTAAGAATGGAGGCTGTCATACCCACCCTGTGTAAAGACGATGATCAATATCTCGCGGGTTACTTGTAGAAGAAAAACTGCTTAGAATTATAAGTAGTGTGCTGCAGGGTGATTGGCTTTCCTCGGCATCAGTTTGGAGTAAAGATTTATGACTTGCTCCGTGTATTCTCAATTTTAACTCTGTAATACTTGTCAGAGTTTGTCATTCCATTTATCCCTTAACCAATCACACAACCTGGTAAGCTGGCATTCAGGCAAAGTCAGGGGTGGTAGTCAATAGTCAAGCAGAGAGCAGCTATTGAAGAGGAGTGGGGTAGAGAGCAGCTATTGAAGAGGTGTGGGGTAGTCAGCAATCATTTATAGGGCTGGCTGTCATATAGAGTGCTAGCAGTCAATGGCTGAATAGAGTTCTAAAAGTCACTAGTCGAATAGGGCTGGTAGTTACTAGATATACTATATACTGTAGCTGTTGAGTTCTGATAGTAAAGCTATGCAGAGTGATACAGTGTTAGCAGTACAGTGATATGGAGTGTTAGGATAGATGTAGAATGCTGGTAGTTGAGTTAGGTAAAGTGTTAATAGTAGAGGGATGGCACTAAGAGTGATTTAGAGTGGTGCTTGTGTAGTGAGGCAGAGTGGTGGTAGCGAAGGGATGTAGAGTGATATTAACAGTGATGGTATTAGAGTGATGTTAGTAGTCATGGTAGTACTGTGATGGCAGTACGGTGAAGCAGCTGAATGATGGTAGTTCAGTGAAGAAGATGAGTGATGGTAGAAAGGTGAATCAGAGTGATGGTAGTAGACTGAAGAAACTGAGTGATACTAGTAGAGTGAGGTAGTGATAATAGTAGGGTGAGGACGAGTGCTGGTACTAGAGTGAGGTCGTAATGATAGTAAAGTAAGGTACAATGATGGAGGCAGATTGATGGTGATAAGCTGAGGTAGAATGATGGCAGTAGAGTGGAGTAGACTGCTAGTAGCAAAGTGATACAGAGTTGTGGTATGGTGGGTGTGTTGGTGAGGGGGAGTATTGATCTAGAGCCAGTGTGACACACGCCTGGCCGCTCATAATGTACGGGTATGTGGCCGCCGGGCAGGACCTAAACTACCTTAACTTGTTTAATGGCTTGGAATTCCATTTGGCGAGGGTCTGGCCGTTATCTGTGGGAGCATGAATATTTTATCTGGATAAAAACCCATAATTCACAGAGGGATGCGCCCGGCCCGCCTTCGTTCACAATCTGGCTGAGATAGAGAGGGGCACAGACCACGCACCGTGTGGCTCGGTCACTCTGTACCACCGAGAAATCTATCTGTTTCCAGATGCCTAATTCCAAAGTTCAATTTTTTCCTATTTTCTTGTGTGTCCGACTCAGGGCCTAGACTTGACAGCCTGCTCCCCAGGGTCTATCAGTCCTCCTATGTGAAACACACCTTCAAGTCTAGTGTGAAGGCATGAGCAAGGATGTTTTCATATTTCAGTGGGCCTCGTGAACGAACAATTAAGTCTGTGATAACGGAATTCAAATAATAAAACACTTCTTTGTCCCAGCAAAGCCTTCTTTCAGACAGCAGATCACTTCCCTAACCATTTCACCACCATCTCCCGCGACTCCCCCAAGCCACTCCATCATGACCCTTCATTAATTCTTGCAGCCAATGCAGACTTTAATCCCCCATTTACTATTACTCTTCATTAAAATTCTCCATTTTTAAAGTCTTATTAGTACTCTTGGAAAATTCAATATGGAAATATCCAACAACGTATTTCATCATCATCATCCGGACCTCCTTTCCCATCCAAGGGCAGGATGAGGAGTAGCAACGTCCAGACAGCCCAAATTTGCCCAATCCAATGGGCCACGCTTCCATTCACTCATCATTCATGCCCCCGGAATCCTGGCTCTATTGGATACGCCAAAAAAAACCATTCACCATGTTCTGCAGCTTCACATAAACGTATCCGACTGATTTATTCATCATAGTTATTCTCATCAATAATCCACACGATATCAGAGTTACATGTACAGTATTCTACATTTAAGACAAGGCAGAGTTCCCATTATAAATTTTTCGGATGTAAATTTCTAACTCACTGTTTACTCTCATACACTGCATTATATATTATTTCTTATCATACGTGTTTCCATCTGTACTCCTTTACCTAGCACTCCTGTCGAAGACAAAATAATGGTGTATGGAAATATCCAACAACGTATTTCATCATCATCATCATCATCATCATCATCATCCGGACCTCCTTTCCCATCCAAGGGCAGGATGAGGAGTAGCAACGTCCAGACAGCCCAAATTTGCCCAATCCAATGGGCCACGCTTCCATTCACTCATCATTCATGCCCCCGGAATCCTGGCTCTATTGGATACGCCAAAAAAAACCATTCACCACGTTCTGCAGCTTCACATAAACGTATCCGATTGATTTATTCATCATAGTTATTCTCATCAATAATCCACACGATACCAGAGTTACATGAACAGTGTTCTACATTTAAGACAAGGTAGAGTTCCCATTACAAATTTTTCGGATGTACATTTCTGACTCACTGTTTACTCTCATACACTGCATTATATATTATTTCTTATCATACGTGTTTCCATCTGTACTACTTTATCTAGCACTCCTGTCGAAGGCAAAATAATGATGTCCTCTTATCATAATCGTGCCTGCCCGCATCATATTGACTCCTCATCACCTCTAACTCTTACCTAGGGCTCAGTCAAGCAATAATTCCTTCCCTCTTCGCTTCATGCATTTTCTAATTCATCCAAGACCTCACTCATCCTACAATAAACTTCCTTTATATGTACTACTTATAAATCTAATCTACTTCCCAACCAGCTCCCTCCGTACTTTATCCCTCACACTTGTTTTACTTACTCCTTCTCTGTCCTGTTCCCGGTTAGGGTTGGCCTCTCTTGTGCATCTTCTCCATCGTCTTTTTATTCTCCCGTGTCCTCTTCCCACATACACCGTTTTCTTATATCTCGCTCCGCACCATCTCTTCATCTAAATCTCTGTCTCGCTCGACCCCTCACTCCCCACACCGTTCCCCTTCATCTTAACTGGTTCTTCTTTGTTCATTCTTCCACGATTTTTAATTCCCCATTTTAATTTTGCCCCCTCTCCATTATTTTTGTTCCATCTCCTGACTCATCCAAGCTCTCCCCAACCCTTTGCTCTGTTCACTTTAACTTGGCCTAAAACTGCCATTTCTCCGTTTTAAATGCTGATTTATAACAAGAGATTAACACTAGAATATGGTGTTGAAGAAGTGTTATGAAGAGGATGAGGCGTCGCAGTACGAGTGTTATCTTATTCTACCACTGAGCTACGGGAAGAGTGCTGGACATCGCGAGACGAGTACGTTACCGATCGAGCCGCCGCTGGCCCAAGGTTAATCTTAAGAAGTGGCTAAGATCCTCTATGCATACTTCCCCTGGACTCCCTTCACCACCTAGTTCTACTCATGATCTACTATTTCCTAGAGATGCTGATGCAGGGAAGGCGTCGAAGGGTGAGTTCATATTTCAGGTATGTTTAGTTAGGGCACTGGGCGATATTCTATGTGGCTATGGAGAATCCGTATTACCTCTTCGCTGGCGACTCATTTTCCAAACTAAACCTAATTTACCCATCTGTACGTTACTGAGGAAACTATATCAATGCCAAAACGATTCCTATATTTAAAGTACAGGATAAAGCAAGGTGAAAATTCTGCTGTATAAATCGTTGAGGAAGAGTTGATACGAAGCCTCCTATGTCACCTTAACTACGACCATGTCACTACCGTTCGAGTTTATATTTACAATTTGCTGTAGTTTCAGGACTGAATATCTATTAAGCCTCTCATGGTCGGGACAACTCTAGTACTCCAGCCTACACCAGACGACTCCATTCCTTTGAGTGAGTCATAGAAGCCTGAGTGTTAATAGTCCTTAGCTTTACCTTTGACCGCGTGGTAATAAGGCCAGGTTTGTCTGTGCTGTGTAGGTGAATTTTTAGATATGCACAAAATACTCTAAAAAGACAACGTCAGGGCAGCACTTATATATGTCACGGAAATAAAATATATGAACGGGTAATAAAATAAAAAAAACATTAGCTACAACACACGAGTAAACAGTATTTTTGTGACAGCGGGCACTTCATAAAAACTCTCTCTCTCTCTCTCTCTCCAGGTGGGCAGACGTCGGTGCATACTATCAGAAAATTACAGGTAAGCAGCGTGTGGGGAGAGGGCGGAATACGAGAGTTGGTGGGGCTAATATGCTTCCCACACGTGATGGATCTATTTCACTTCCGCTTTGTCACCAAGCTAGCACCGACTGTGTATGATTAATAATAATAATAATAATAATAATAATAATAATAATAATAATGATGAATGGCAACAACAATAATAATGATGGTGATGAAAATAACATTAACAGTAATAATAATAATAACAATAATAATAATAATAATAATAATAATAATAATAATAATATACGGTTTATGTCTTGTGGTACGTGGTGGCGCCCAACATCCAGTCACTTAATTATGCGCTATGTACAGGTAAAAATTTGATAAGTGAAAAGCCAGATGTTTTTCTCCAAGTCATGAAACTATTTACTACGTTGGGTGGTAACCATACAACAGATACAGTATATAGACGCCCCATGGTCTGGTGGGTTAAGGCGCTCCAATTACATGTGTTCCGCGAAAGGAAGAACAACAGGTTACTATCGTGCTGAATATCTGGGCTGGGTATCCTAGTGCTGGACCCGTACATTCCTGGTGGAGACAATA
The DNA here is from genome assembly GCF_032717465.1 of Coenobita brevimanus. NCBI lineage: Eukaryota > Metazoa > Arthropoda > Malacostraca > Decapoda > Coenobitidae > Coenobita > Coenobita brevimanus. Next base: position 32,478,450 of record NC_137049.1, read on the forward strand.
AAGGACTAGATGGACGGATGGATGGGGGATGGATGGATGGATGGATTTAATGACGAGAAATTAATATAGACTATGACTGAAATAGTGTGCCCTGACCGAGCTCATCAAAACCGAGCTGCTGACACTGAAAAAATACAGCCACACCGAGCTGGGGTAGAATGAGAAGCAGGCACGAGGGACGTTGTATAATGTCTTTCTTATAACCACACGGATTCAAGGTGGCCAGGGACCGCAGTCTAAGGGCCAGACTCACTACTCTTCACATTAATTTGGCCAAAAGTTGTTATTTCTCCGTACTTAACGCTTTTTCTGAACCAATTACTTTACCTGTCACTCCTTAATATTCTCGTGTTTGTTACCAATGGAAACTGTGTCGATATTAGAAAGATATAAGCAGTATACGAAACGGCCTTTGAGTGTGTGTGTGTGTGTGTGTGTGGGGGGGGGGGAAGGTCTGGAGAACAAGGCAGCAAGAGAGAGGAGAGACGGTAGGGGTTTCTGTGGCCAGGAGATGGTGGCTGAGTGGTAGAGTAGTGGACTGCTGACTCAAAGGATGAGAAACTGACACTAGGGGAGGATAGAGAAGAGTTTGGAGTGTCACAAAAACACCCAAGCTACACTCTATTTACTACAACTTGGTCTAAAATTGCCTTCTTTCCATCCTGTCTGCTGAGTTGTAACAGAGGATTAACACTAGAATTTAATCGTAATCGCAAAGAAGTGCCATGGGAAGGATGTAGAGCCACTGAATTGTCTTTTGCTGCCACTCAGGTGCATAAACTAAGCTACAGGAAAAATCTGAGCCAAATTAATGTAAAAAGAGTATAGTGTCATCACAAGACCCTTGAAGAAACTAACTTGTGCATACAGTGCATACAGTATTGAGGGCACAGTCGTAGCGCCGAAGTGGTGACCTGTAAAAGTGTGGCTGGTGTCATCTGTTGCGTGTAGGAACGACGGCTGGGACTCAGGGAACAAACTCTCGACTTAGTCCAGAGCCGGATACACAGAAAAATGCAAAAGAGGATTTACAATTTGTGTTCATCCGATTTTCTGTTTAAACCACCGTTATTACTGAAGAAAAAAATAAATAAATAAAGGTGGTTGTTCATTTGGTCATTGTTGTGTAATTCTCCATCAAAGGGTGTCCGAGGTAAAGTAGACACAACTAGACTAATGAATGGAAGGAGTAAAAACGAAACACTTCTTTTGTGTGTGTGCTGACAGTGAACAACAAAGGGTCCGTGGCCAGAGCAGCACAGAGGGGAAGAGCATGTGTGTGCCCTCCCTAAGACTGGAAAGGTCGCGGGCATGACAGAGCACCTCCCCCCACAGGATTCACCAGGGCTGGAGCCAGGAGCAACACAAACTAGTAATGTAATGGCAGTCGGAGGGTGGCGGGTTAAATTTAGAGTATTGCAGCCGTCGAGGTTTCTTTAGAAGTTGCTCGCCCCCCACCACGAAAATTCCCAGAAATTGTATCGTGCCACCGAGACTTTACTTCCCCCTGCAGAAGGAAGGAAGCAGGTGAAGTAGCTCTTTACTCGCATTCACCACCTTTGATATATTCCCAGAACCAGACCAGGGGGAGCGCTGACGGAGGGGAGAGCCGGGGCCCCTCAGGAGCAACTCAATTCAGGGACGGGGGAAGGTGGGGGTGGGTGGGACGAAAACAGCGGCGGGAGAGATTGAGCGCGAGAGAATATTGGAGATGGAGTGGGAGGATGTGTCGTGAGGGAATGACAAGAAGAGGAGTGAGTGTAATTATCTATCTATCTGCATGTCTATCTATCTACCTATCTATCTATCAATCCATCAGTCTGTCTGCCTGCCTATTATCTATCTATTTATCTATCTATATCTATCTGTCTGTCTATTACCTATCTATTTATCTATCCATTCATCTATCTATTTGTCTATGTCTATTATCTCTACATCTGCCTATTATCTATTTGTCCGTTATCAGTCTATCAATCTATCTACCTATCTTTCTAGTATGTTATTAATTTATCAATCAATCATTCAATCAGCTAATTACCCTATCAATCCATCTATCTACCCATTTATCTATATCCATCTGTTTGTCTGTCTGTGGAGTGAGAGGATTCAATGACATGGAAAGACAAAAGCAAGTACAGTCATTACCGACCCACAAGAGCCAATGTCACTGAGTTACCGAGTTACTGACGCAGGAACCGATTAGATGTTAGCCGTTCGCAGCCCTCCGAGAGCCTTTGGGACAGATACAGGCGCCTTTCAACGGCCTTCCCCCCTCCCTATATGATTCTTAGGGATATTCACGAACGGCTTAAGGTTTTTTATGAAGAGAAATTCAGGTTCGTAAGTTGGCTTCCTCAAGGTCAATTTAAGTCCATTTTAAACCAAGAAACCATTTATAACGCTGGGTGGTAACCATATAACCAAACCATACGTGCTCCCCACGTGTCAACAAGTGGGTTGGTGGAAGGTTAGTGTCCCTCCCCGTAAAACAAATAACTCAGAGTCAAATGGCCACCCCTTGCGGGATTATGGCGTCTGGCAATAGATAGATAGATAGATAGATAGATTGAGCCAAGTGCCTTCAGGGTCGGCCAGTAAACAACTTGCATGTTCTAGTTTATCTCTACAACATTGTGTGATGAAAAAATACAAAACGAAAAGAAAACAGTTCAGTTACCTGTTTATCTTCGTCTGTCTTGCTGTCTATAATCCTCCCTATGGAGTGGAAGAATGTTTTATGATGGAGAGAAAATATGAGTGAGTACAATTATGTCTGTTCATCTATCTACCTATCTATCTATCTATCTATTAATCTATCTGTATCTATCTATCTATCTACCTAACTACCATTATGTTTATCGTAAGCAAAGGTGAAAATAAGCTCCGAAAAAAAAAAAAAAAAAAAAAAAGAGGAAACGTAAAAGGAAGAAACGAATGTCAACTATAGAGGGGCAGAGATTTCCTTGCGTTAATCAGAAAAGTATTAAAGTTTGACACCTTTTCTGAATGTGCTAAAGACAAACTGGGGATAGAGATTAATCCCACGGCCCTGGGTTAAAGGAGAGGATACGGGGTGAGACTAGGGGATGGGGGAGTGTGAAGGAGGAGAAAGGATGGATGTTATGTTATTTGCCAGATTAACTCCTTCGCAGTTATCATGTATTTTTCGCTTTATCCTGTTTTATCTCTATATGATGTTAAGTGGTTTAGGAGTAACTTCTCGAAATGGAAAGGTTAGATACAGCCTTTATACACTAGTAAAGGTTTGTACAAAGCTGAATAAAATTGTCTGGTAGCACGAAGAATAAAATAAAAATGACGCACTCTGTCTGAAGGGGTTAAAGGAAGACGTGTTTATGAAAGAGACAGAACACACTACATATACGTTATCTACTGGTTCCTAACCTATGTTGTGAGTTTTCTTAACTGAGAAAAATCGTCTGGTATTGGCCCAGATAATTTACCTAAGTGCATCCACCACAGCAAGGAGACTGATCAGGAGATTTTTAAACCCTCTGACTGCTAAAATTTATCTCGTTGTACAGCACACAGTCGACTGCGTCAGTCTGAATTCAATATGAAGGTGCTTGCATAGTAGCGTAAAGGAGCACAAGATGAAAATGCGAGGAAAATAAGGTAGGGCAAAGCAGAACCATGAAGTGTTGTGTAACAGAGGAATTAAGCAGACACATTATAGTTCTGGTAGTGGATGCTGTGTGTTGACATGAGAATAAGACAGGCAAAAATAGTCTGAAGAAAGAGGTTGAGTGGAATGATGATTGCCCATGTTTCAGGGTAACTCTAATAAGAACGACAAGCGCCAAAAGAGGAAGGGGATTGAAGTATTTCTGAAACTGCGGGAAAAGTAAGGACGAAACTGCAGGAAAAATGTGGAAGGGTAGGAGTGTGGGAAGGGCGTGTGCAAGAAGGCTTGTGTCATGTGTAAAGTGAATAATAAGAAGAAATGGAGTAATGTGTCAGAGGGGAGACAATAAGAGAAAGTATGAAGTGTGTTGCGAGAAGTGTCGAGGTAAGTGCAAAAGAGAGTAGGTGTAAGAAGAAGAGTAGCTGCGGCTGAGGGAAAAAGGCGTTGGTATGCAGAATGAAAAAGTGTTTGGTGGAGAAAATCATGAGAGTGGAGTGAAGGTAAATAGGCACAGCAGGAGGAAAAAGAAGAGCAGAAGAGTCAGGAGGAGGAAAGAAGGTGCAGGTGTGCCGAAGAAAAGGGCTGTCGAGAGGAGGGTGAGAGAGTAGCAGAAAGAAATGTAAGAGAAGGAATGTCGAAAGGTAAGAGAGAGGGAGTGAGTGAGTGGCAGGAACAAGAGGAAGAGCAGAAGTATTGCGAGAAGAAAGACTGACAGAAAGAAAAGGAAGAGCATGAGAATCAGGGAGAATCGTAGGTGTGCTGTAGGAGGGAATGTCGGAGAGGAGGGGGACAATGGGAGAGGAAGAAAAAGGGAGAGGTAGAAGGGGGAGGGGGGAGAGAAGAAAGGAGGGAGGGGGGACGAGAGAGTGGGCTAGGCGGTGGTCGTGTTGGAGATGTTGTCGCAAGTGGCCGACTCATGTTTGCCGAGGCTTGAGGCTCCAACGAGAGTCTCTCCAAGGCGCAAGGGAAAAAATAATGTGCAAGTTTCCTTCGCCAGGCAACAGTCCGTGAGGGCTTTTGACGCTTGGGCCTCAATACATTTTTCATCTCTGTAAGAGCTTGGGGCGTTTTTTAGACATCATCAGCCATTACTGTTAAGGTACAAAGACTGCTTAAGAAATAAATATATTCCCTCCCTCTCTCTCTCTCTCTTTCTTTCTCTCTAAATTTATATATATATATATATATATATATATATATATATATATATATATATATATATATATATATATTTACTGTTAAGGTACAAAGACTACTTAAGAAATAAATAAATTCCCTCTCTCTCTCTATATATATATATATATATATATATATATATATATATATATATATATATATATATATATATATATATATATATATATATATATATATATATATATATATATATAATGCTTCTTCTCACCAACAAAGCATGAAGTCTACAGTCTTTACAAAGCCTTTACAAGAGTTTCTTTCACGGAAAACTGATGAGTCAAGGAGGGAAAACACACACACACACACACACACACACACACACACACACACAAAGGCTGACTCCTAAAGTGTCATTATAACCAGATAAGGCGACGAGCAAAGAGACAAAAATTTATTCATTTTCATACACCTCCGGCAGATTTTCAACATGTTCTTATCATTCCAGGTACTCTGTTCTTAAGATGTCTTGTCCTCACGTTGAAGCATTCTAAGGGGAGGGATAAAGAGACAAAAATATAGGCATTTTCATGGTAGTTTTGACGACGTTCAGGGTATTTTTCAGTACTGTACTTTTTTATTTCTGTGGCTTTAAAATACCATATTCTTTAGATTTTTTGGTCTAACTTTAAATTACTATGTTCCTTTGATTTCTTTTCCCAACGTTAAAGTACTCCATTCATTTGATTTCTTTTCCTAACGTTTAATTGCTGTTATTTTGAGTTCTTTTCCTACGTAAAAATATAAGACGAAGGACATATCGACCAAAATACTTTCTTTTTTCGCATCAATTTTGTAAGACTATTGGGTATTTTCTAGTATCCTATTTTTTCTGATTTCTTATCCCCTACTTTAAAATATTCCAAAGCGTGGGGTAAAAGGGGAAATACAGATTTTTTGTGTTTTTTCAAGATTTTAGGAAACTTTTCAATACTCTATCCGCTTTGTTTTTTGGCTTAACGTCAAAACATTCCAAGGCGAATTACAAAGGGAGAGACATGCTGATCTCTTCGTATTTTTCTCCGCAAGACGTCTAAATATTTTTCACTGCTCTCCCTCTCCTTTGGATTTCTTGTTATTCCCTTTTCAAGAGTTCTGTATATTTTTCAATCCTCTCTCCTTTTGGCTTTTTTATTTTTTTCCATGATGTCTGGATTTTTTTTTCCATACTACTTCGGACTTAATGATATTTCTGTCCAAGATTTCTGGATTTTTTCATTTTTCAATCCTACTGTTTTCTCGGTTTTTCAGTTTATGGATATTTTTCACTACTTTTATTTCTTAACAATTTTTTAACTACTTTCTCCTTTTGATTTCATGATTTTTTTTTTTTTTTTTTTTAACAAGATTTAGGGATATTTTTTCGCTGCTCGATCCTTTTGATTTCTTGTCCCCCGCGGTAAAACATTCAGAGGCCGTCGCTGCCGCAATGTTTTGATCAATCACGTCCACACTCACCCGTCTGCCCCGGCCTCCCTCACTTTCTGGCAGACACATTTTCCATCCATATTTTATTTTGGTCCCTCCGTGTGGCCCAAGGTGGCGAGGGAATGGGGTGGAGTGAGGAGGAGGAGGAGGAGGAGTAGGTGTGTGTGTGTGTGTGTGTGTGTGTGTGTGTGTGTGTGTGTGTGTGTGTGTGTGTGTGTGTGTGAAACAGAGTGGTGGAGTGAGAGTAAGTGGGTGAGGTATTTTAGTGAGGGATGAATGGGAGAATGTAAGAGGAAATGAGTGGTGTGGGGTGATGAAGCGAGGGGTGTGAATGTGACTATGAGTAAAATAGAATGAGTTGGAAAAGATGATGGGCTAGAGATGAGTAGGTAAGGTGGGAAACGTTTGAGTGCGTGAATGAAAGGTGAGCAGTAAGAAATGGGTGATTGAGGTAGTATGTGAGTGAGTAGGGTGACTGAAGTAGTATGTGAGTGAGTAGGGTGAATGGACGAGTGGTTAGTGGGGCTGTGGAATGAAGGGTGAATGAGAGGTGAGCTGGGGAGTGCATGATTGAGTGAGTAAGTAAATGAGAGGCAGGAGAGAAATGAATGGAAGTAGGAGATGAACGAGAGTGTAGAAGTAAGTGGTCGCAGGTGAGTGTGCAGTAAGACAGAGATGAGTGGCAACTGAATGGGGGTAAGTGGTGGGTGAATGAGGGGTGAGCAGGGGTGAGAGAGGTGAGAACTGAGGTAAGCGTGCCCACTTGACTCTCCAACGCCTTCTTCCCACCACGATACTCCTCAGTCACTGTAGCCAGGACGAGCATCTTTATATCAGTATTACAGTTCAGGCGAGTGATATTTAACAGATTAACCTATTAGATTTAAAGACGCCAAATCCCGGTTTACACACAAAAATATACATACATACATAGATACATACACGTAAATATTATATAAACACACACACACACACACACACACACACACACACACACACACACACACACACACACACACACCAAGTACTATAGATCGGCAAATGTTTGGTATTATTCCCCATCTTTTCCCGATTTTTCTATATGTCTTGTTAAGCGTGTCCCCGCCGGCCCTCGTCCTGTGTCTGAGAGAGGCGAGTGTTCCGGGAAACTGGGTCTCTGGTCAGTCTGGGATGCCAACACTACTGCTGTCCCTCATTTTCTTTTTCTCTTCTTTAGCCTTCAGCATTCACTTTCATCTCCCCTCCAGCATCTCTCTGGCTCCATCTCTATTACTCTCGCTATATCTTCATACATCTTTCATTTTTGTCGACGTAAACGAGGCTTTCTTTATTTTTACTTTTCTGAACATAAAAAAACGTTCCTCTTCATCTATGCAAGGCTGGTGTTGATAGAAAGACCTCCAGGAATTTCTCTCCTGACTCAGCAACGACCCCTCCTCTTACGACACATCCCCCTCTTAAATTTGTACTCCCTCATCTTATTCCTCCCCCTCTGTCTTAGTCTATGTCTTCTCCGTTCAGTGATCTATATATTTTTACACAATCCCAAGTAACTAAACCCCAATTACCGATGTTTCTCTCTCTCTCTCTCTCTCTCTCTCCTTTTTCGTCCCTGCCTGTGTGTCATATCCAAAGTGTGGCATGCTAAACAGCTCTGCCACAACGTATTCGCAAGATACTCCGAGGCCTGGCTGACTGAACAAGGGCTGAGGGTGACAGTTCTTAAAAGCACCGTGACAGAACCCATCAATGTGTTTGTACTACACGAGTATACCTGTAATAATACGAATACAACTTGAGAGCAGCCCATACGACGATGACAGAACTATAGCTGTAATGAATATAGCAGGAAAACATTCGCTGAGATATTTTTACTTTCATCACACTCACGAAACTGAAGGTACAAAGCAGAGAGTTCTAAGCGACATGATTTAGCTCCCGGGAGACTTTTTGGAGTTAGATACGGGTTTCATTACCTCCTTCACTACTAGACGTGTAAGTTAAACAAAAGTTTTCGGCGTTAGCAAGAATGAAATACTGAATACGTGAAGGGATTCTGGGATTTAACCACAGATTCCGCCACCATTCTTCATAAAAAATTCACCACACGATTCATGCGTTGCACGGCGTGAGTGACCACAACTTTTCTGGTTACGTTGCCATCCATTTACTTTCCTCCTTCCCTTGATCTCGTGTACGCTCCTACTCTTTTTCTTTCGGGTTTTCTTATCTTAGCTCTCCTCCTTCAGCACCTCTTCTTCCACCTCCTCCTCTCACTCTCTCCTCCCCCATTGACCAGTGTCCAGTCTGAAGCACACTTGTACCCACAATGCACCCCTCACCCTCCCCACCTCTCTTCCCCCCTTCCTCCTCCTCTCTCGCACCCCCTTCCCTCTCCCCTTCCCATATCACTTCCTCTCCCATTCCTCCCCTATCCCTCATCTCACCCCCTTCCCCATCCCTTCCCTTCCCTCTCCTCCCATCCTTTTCATCTCCCTTCACCCCTACCATCCCCCTCCTCTTTCCCATCTATTCCTCCCCCTCTCTCTCTCCCCCGTCTCCTCATCTCCTTACCAAAACAACATTCTCTTTGAAACCTACTTGTTATTTTTCAACTCATTACCTTTCCCTCTCTTTAGTTTCTGCTTGTTCATACCCTGTCCTAATATTTCTCTCTCCTTTCTTCCCTCAGTCACACTTTTTTCTTTCATCAATCACATTTTTTCTTTCATCAATCACATTTTTTCTTCACTTACTCAGTTATTCATAAAATGTCCTTTCCTCTCCGCCTCTTCTTTTCTCTTCCTTTTCGGTTCTACTATTCCCAGTTCCTCTCCCCACATTCTCTATCTACATTCTTTATTTTTATCCATTCTCTTTCATCTTCTCTCAGGCGTCTCTTCATTTCATCAATTCTTTCACTCTATTACATGTATATACTCTATATATAGTTTTATTTCACTTGTTTTTAAAATTTTCGCTTCCTTTTGTCTTCTACTTTCTTGAAAAAACACACTTCTGGAGAAGTTTTCCCTGATTGTAGGAATAAAATACAATAACAATAATAACAGTGATAAAAATGAATAATAATAATAATAATAATAATTACTACTACTGCTGCTATTACCTCTACTACTACTGCTACTAAAAATAATAATAATAATGATGATAAAAATAATAACAGTAATACTCGATGGAAATGCTGATTATTACGATCCAATTTTCCAAGTTTACATGAGGTAGGGAGATCAAGAGCTCCGTGTACTCTCTGGCAACGTACATCACCAGAGGAAGGATACCCAAGTACAATGTCCTCTATTTCGTCAGCTTAGGAGTGGTTCAAGCAACTTTTCCTTGGCTATTTATTTTGCATATTACACCTAAATGTTCTGCCATGTGCTTCCTGTGATATTTCAGTTTGGCTTTAGCTTGAAAGAATATATTAACGCGACAGATGCAGAAATGAACTGGTAAGGAAGAGGTGTTAGGGAGCTTCTTATACTGACAAGAGAGGCCCTTATTCGCGTGGGATAAGGAAGTTCCCTAACACCTCTTCCTTAGCGATTTATTTTCCCTATCACACCTTTCCATCCTCTTCTGTTTCTTTCAAGTCATTCTAATATCATCACGCTCTTCATAAAAAAATGTTCAAAGCTATATTAACTAAAGATATCCAAAATTAAATCGCAGAATAAGAGGTGTTCAGGAGCCTCCATACCGATGAGAATATGGGTCTGAGTGACATGATGGGAAGGTCGCCATAATCCACAAGTCAGCACTGTGCCAAAGTGGTAATAGGGAGCGAAGTGATTTTCTCCATAGTTATCCAGTTGTTATACGTATTAGAATAGCAACAATTAAGACGGACGATCGGCAGAAAGGGAAAAATACTACAAGATGGTAAAGCGAAAATCAAGTTCAGCATAGTCGGGTGTGCAATGATTAGGAAATATAAACACAAATACTGGGGTGAAATATGGGACGGGAAGGAAATTTTTCATGGCAGTGGAGAGTTTCTACCACAGGAGTAGGGCATGTGTCCGTATGGGAAGGGAGGGAGGGAAGGGGATGAGTGATTTGAGGTAAAAGTGAGGTTGCGTCAGGGATGCTGTCATGACTTCAGTTTGTTCCTGGACGGGCTGACGTGCAAGGTGTGTAATACAAATGAAAGCGTACCAGGAAGAGGGAAAAGTTTCAAGAATGCTGTGAGAAAGGGAGATTAAAAGGAAATCCAGGTGTTAAATGATGTAACATTGGTCTCAGATTTGGTAGATAAACTCGGACAGTTTGTCTTTGAGTTTAGTGCAGCTTGTGGGAGATGAACGCTGACAGTGAATGAGAGAAAGAGCAAAATGATAAGATGTAGTAGAGAGAATGAGAGTAAATATAAAAGGGGAAGGTTTAAAGGAAGTGAACTGTGTTGGGTAATTGCGGGTGGACATACCAACAAATGGATCTCAGGAATCCAACGATAAGCAATACGATAGCAGTAGGGGTGAAAGTATTAGGGGCACTGAGGGGTGTGGTGGAAGGAAAGATCAGTGTCTGTTCAGGTGAAGATGGGTATGTGTGAAGACAATGTGCTGCTCTGTTGTATGCAAACTAGGCGTCGGTCTGCAACGTCAGGGACCGGAAAAAGGGTTGTAAATGTTGAAAATGAAGTGCCTAAGGTCTATATGTTAAGAGAGAAAGTATAACAGGGTACGAAATTGTACTGTGCGAGAAATATGTGGTAGACGATGTGGTATAACTAATAAAACTAAGGTGTGCTAAAGTAGTAGGGCCAGGCATAACAAACGTGTGACTGATAAAGAAGATATCCTGGTCATTAGTAACGGGAGTGAGAGGAATGAGGAGGCCAAGGAATAGGTTCATGGATGGCGTGAGAAATATTAAGTCACTGAAGCCTGAGCATCCAGGGTGAGAAGTATGAATGGAAGGGAGAAAATATGAATGACGAGGTTTATGGGTTGGGGAGGGGGGGGGGGAACGGTGTCAAAGATCTGTAGCAAACAAGACGTGAAGAATCGGGGCAAACCCCACATCAGTGGGCCTGGTTGTAAGTACAGTTGAATATTTATGGAAGGACGGAAAGAAATATAGCCACAGTCCACTAAGCCTTACAAAAATTGAGTACAGGCAAAACAGTTCATTAGGTCGAGTTGCACAGTCTTCATTTCGACGTGATTTTATGCATCAAGCAAGTACGATATTTTCGAGATGCCCAGGAGAGTTATGTTGACTCGTATCTATTTCCGTAGGCAAGAGCTTTGATGGACTGACAAAAGATATCACAGAGTTATATATAATAAATATTATATCCCTATCCCATCCTCGGATGGGAAAATAGTTGTGAAGAACGAATGAATGGAAGTTACATGAGAAACAAATTCACTAACTCACTTCGTTGATAAGCACACCACAAGCTGTTGCAATTTAAAATGAGCTGTTGAAGAATTCATTTCAGATGAGCTGTCTCAGTAACCAAATCCTTGTAAGCGTCTCTAATATAAAAAAACAAACAAGAAGTAATTGCTTGGCGCTTGTTTTAAGTTTCAGGTCACAACAGTGAACACCACATTTTTGTTTTAAACCCGTGGAAGAAGCAGCCTCACCACCTCTATTAATTATACAAGGTAAAATGCAAGTCATATAAAATGCAAGGCTTTTTCAGAGTGCTTTCAAATTTTGTTTTACCAAGAGAAAAGTGAGAATGACCCTGTATTCTCGTTACTTCCCATACCTCTCCTTGTTCTTTACAGATGCAAGAGCACATATAGGAGCGGCCCTGTCAGCCAGTCACATCCTATGGATTTTTATATGCAAGGTGCTTCTCCCTAGCAAAGCCTACAGGATTTTTCTTTTTTTCATAACGAAGCCCTATATTTTATGGTTCCGTATGTATAAAGTAATTCTGTACTTATTTCTAATCTACCTTTTCCTTCACACTTCATTCCATTCATTCTTCAGGTATTAATAACTGGGCATAGCCGGAAATTATCAACTATATTATTCATCCATTCATATCATGTTTCTTTAGCGTTTCTTGTCTGCTCACACTCCTCTGACATTCTCCTTGTCAGTTTCTGATCGCGATTTTTTTCTTTAGCATAGTTTATATATATATATATATATATATATATATATATATATATATATATATATATATATATATATATATATATATATTATATGCTGTGAAAAGGACTTAGTCTCTCTTAGTATTGAGGCCAGATCACCTCGCTGGGACCATGAGGTCTGTGTGATCTGTGTATGTGTGGAACTGTTTTGCTTTCCCCCTTCCTTCCTCCCTCCCACCTCTTTCTTCCTTACCATTATGGAGTATGTGAGTAAACAAACAAAAGGTGGAGAGGTGAGTGAGAAAGGGACAGAGGGCGAAGTATGCAGGCTGGCAAATCAGGGGAAAAAACACTGGAGGTGAGTGAGTAAATAAGAGAGTGAATGAATAAGTAATTAAAGCATAGGTGGGTGAATGGGAGAGGGGAGAGGAGCCTGTGGCGTGAATGTAGGTGGCAGAGTCGGGGACAGCGCACTGAAGATGGGTGGAAAAGTAACTGAGCGAGTGAGTGAGTGAGTGAGTGAGTGAGACAGAATAAGAGTGTGAGTAAGAGTGAGGTAGCAGGTGGGTGGGTGGGTAAGTGAATAGGTGAGTGAGCTATGTAAATGGTCGGGCGAGTGACTGAGTGAAACGGGGTGAGGGTGGGAAAGTGATGCAGTTGGTGGTGTGAGCGAATAAGTGAGAGTGGGAATTATGCAGGTTAGCGAGAACAAAAGCGAGGTATGCGAGAGAATGGTAAAAGCGATGGGAAAAGAATGAGTGACAGCAATGTGCGTGAGAGGGACTAAAAAGAGCGCTACCGGTATGCAGACAGGCCAAAAGAGAGCTAAAAAGTGATGAGAGAGAGAGAGAGAGAGAGAGAGAGAGAGAGAGAGAGAGAGAGAGAGAACCACTTATGCACTAGAGCAACAAGTACCTCCATCATACAGCACGAGGAACCCAGAGAACTACAGACCTGAAAGTGTGAGAGCTAGCGAGTGAGAGGGAGTGAGTGAGTGAGTGTTAAAACTAGTGAATGAGAGAGAGAGTGAGAAAGTGAGTGAGTGAGTAAGCTACGCAGGCGGGGTGAACAAAGGGTATTCAGTTAGGGTGCAACACAATAGGCTGGCTTAATGCAGAAGACCAGCAGAGGACGAGTGACTGGGAAGGAAGAGGGAACTGTAGGCCCAGAATCGTGGCGAACTGAGGGGACGGAAAGGGGATGAAAAGGGAGAGGGGAAGGGAGAGGGGAGGGGAGAGGGACGGGAGAAGGGGAGGGAGAGTGAGGGGAGAAGAGGAGGGAGAGTGAGGGGAGGAGGAACTGGGAGGGAGGCATAAGGGAGCGAAGCATGTAAAATGGACATGGGTAGGAGAGGGGGATGGATGAGAATGAGAGACGGGGAATGGGAGAAAAAGAGGGCACAGAAGGTACAAAGAGAGGAAAGGGGAGATGAAAAATAAATGGAAAGAAGAGGGTCGGAAAGAGGGGACGAGAGAGGGAAATTGGGGAAAGAGAAGAGGGAAGAATGGGATTATAGAAGTGAGGAAAAGAGAAGAGGACGCAAGGAAAATCGGAACAAAAGCTGTGGCTGGGAAAGATGAAGGAAACTGTATGGGTAGGTGAAAGCTGACAGGAAGGACAAGGAAGAAAGGTGAGGGCGAAGGAAATTATGGGGGAAAGGGGGAAGGAGACAAGGAAGACTGAGAAGATGAGGTGAAACAGACAGGAAGAGAGTATAAGGAAAGAAAAAGAAGGAGAGAGAGAGAGAGAGAGAGAGAGAGAGAGAGAGAGAGAGAGAGAGAGAGAGAGAGAGCAGACGGAAGAAAAACAGAGAGCAGTGCCAAGGAAAAAAATAAATACATATGAAACCGGATTACATACAGAGGAGACAGCCATAAATCAAAGGGTGAAAAAAAATACGAATGCTAATGAATGGATGTATGGCGGACGAATCCCGAGATGGCAGTAATAGTAGACTGGATGCTGAAAGGACGAGCAGTGATAAAAATACGGACGATTATGATGCGGGGACAAAGGCAGAGAATGAAGGGTTGGAAGGATAATTAGACTGAGTAGATGAGGAACAAAGTGAATGATAAAAAAAAGAAAAAAAAAGATAATGAGACAGGTATTGGAGGGAGAGGGTGTGGGAGGAGGGGGATAAGGAGGAGAAAGAGAAGGGGGGAAAGGGTGATAAAGTAGGGGAGGGGGAAAGGGTGGTAAAGCAGAGGGGGAGATGAGAGATAAATTGGGAGGGGGGAGAATAAAGAGGAGATGGAGTGCAAGGAGGAGAGGGAAAGAGGGATAATGTGGAAGGGAGGAAGGCGAGAGAGGGAGAAATAAAGTGGAGGGGAGAAAGGAGAGAGAGAAAAAGAGAGAGAAGGGCGAAAAGGAGAGGGAGAGAGAGAGAGAGAGAGAGAGAGAGAGAGAGAGAGAGAGAGAGAGAGAGAGAGAGAGAGAGAGAGAGAGAGAGGAAATATGATGCGAAAGAACGGGATGGACAGAAGGAAATAAAGAGGAAGGAAACAAGAGGTACAAGGACATAAAACTTACGGAAGGGAAGGAAGAAGGGGAGATAATGGGGTGTAAGAATAGAAGAAAAAGAAATGCAATAGAAAGAAGGATGGATGGAAGGAAATACAGTGGGAGGGACAGTGGGAAAAAGGGAGGGACAAGTAGCACAACGAGGGATAGGAGGGAGGAAGGAGGGAGAAAAAGGATAAAGGAAATAGAGGACAATACAGGAAAGTATTATAAAGTAAAATTAGAGTGGGAGAACAAAAGACAGGGAAGTAAAAGCGAGGGGAAGTGAGAGAGAGAGAGGGCTTCCAGGAAAAGAAAAACAAAGAATGAGAGAGAGAGAGAGAATGTGTGTGTGTGTGTGTGTGTGTGTGTGTGTGTGTGTGTGTGTGTGTGTGTGTGTGTGTGTGTGTAAGAGGGAGGGGGGGAGGAAGGTTAAGAGGGTGGTAGTAGAGGGGGAGATCAGGGGATCAAACGCGCAGAATGCAGGTCTAAGTGTTTAGGGGAAGGAACGGAGAGAAAAATGGTAGGAAAGGAGGGAGACAAGAGGCAGAGGAGAGGAGGAAAAAGGTGGAGAGACGTGACAGAGTGTAGGGAGGAGAAAAGAAGAAGAAGGGTGGAGAGGAGAGGGGGAATGGTGGAGAGAAGAAGAGGGCTGGAGAGACGGGGCAGGGTGTAGAGAGGAAAGGAGGAAGGGTGGGGAGGAGAGGGGGAATGGTGGAGAGGAGAGGGGGAATGGTGGAGGAGAGGGGGAATGGTGGAGGAGAGGGGGAATGGTGGAGAGACGGGGCAGGGTGTAGGGTTGCTGGTGGTGGCGTCCTCCCCTCTACACTAGCACATCAAAGGTCTATGGAGGGGAAAAAATACCACCAAAGAGTCATTATACCAGAAAAGACAAAGGCTGCAGCACAAAGAGTTGTAAAAAAGGAGGAATAGTGACAAAGGCTGATGAGTGAGGGAGGGGAGGGGGGGCACAGTGACTGGCCCTGGGTTGCATCAGAACAAACACGGCATTGAGGATTTAGTCACCATAGCCGTCAGTTCTTAACCCTGACCTTGGTTGCTGTCAATGTCAGCCTGTTTTAATCCCCTCAGTCTACTTTTTCTAACAACAGATGGCTTTATTCAACTTGGGAAAGGTTTATCGTGCTGAATGGGTTGACGAAGGCTCTCTCTTGCCCTCCTCTTCAAAAAGCCTCTTCCAAGCTGAACTTAAGCGCCTGAGGTAGTTAGAATAAAAACAAAAGTACATAATTGGAGTGAAGGGGTAAACAAAGATGATTTTTTTTTTTACATAGTTCTCGCTGCAGCAAAACCATTTCGTTCGGTTCAGCAATGATCTATCTAACCGCGGACCGAGATCTATCTATCTATCTATTGCCAGACGCCTCAATCCCGTTTGGGGTGGCCACAAACAAATCGCCTCCAAGTCGCCCTGTCCCCCGCCATTTCACTGCCCTGCTCCCAACTCACACCCCCCTCTCTCATATACCTCTCCACCCCATCCCTCCATCTCATCCTCGGCCTCCCCCTCCCTCTTCCCCCCTCCACCTCACTCACATACACTCTCTTCGTCAGTCTTTCACCCTCCATCCTCTCCACATGGCTGACTATATTGCTTATTCTAACCTGGCCCAGAATTTTTATCCTTATGCAGCTTATTTCATGTAGCTCAACGGCAGAATAAGACAGCAGTACGGCGTTGCATGATTTCCATAGCACTATTTCATGACTAGCATTATATTCTAGTGCTGAACATGTTACAACTCCGTACGATACTTTTCGGCCGGGTAAAAAAAAAAGGGTAAAGTCGTCATTAACCCCTTCATGGCGATGATGAATGGCTGCTGCCAGATGAACTTAATGAGCTAATGATGGATATTTTGAACAGTATGGGTTGTGACGATCTACGTAAGTCTATCTATCCAGCTCATGTTTGGCTGAAAAAATATTGATCATTACATACTATTTCTAGCTATGATCGTCGTTCCTTCGAGTCAGGGAAGAAAGACAAATTTAAGAAAACGATCTCTATCAAATTTTACAGTTAAGTATCTCATAAGATTTTCACTGGTTTTGAGGGTAGATCACCAATACCATGATGTGCCGGTGTCTTAAAACCGCGATGTGGTCGTGCATCGTGCAACTGTGCGACAGCAAATTATTACCTTTATGAATGAAACCGGCCCAAGTTTTTATTGCTGGTGTGGGAAGGAGGTCCGCAAACTTGCAGAGCCGGGACGAATCAATCTAAAAATTAATTAAATAGAGTGTGGAAAGTTCGGGAGACCTTTGTCTGTCCTACAGCAGACTACCACAGGTTGATAATGACTGATGCCTGTGAGGAACTGGCAAACACGGTACATCATAACTAAATTGCTTCTCAAGTCTGCCCGCTCTTGGTTAGCGATAGGCCAATTCCATTCCTGCCATCATACTGACCCATGGGCTTTCAAGTACCGCAGTCTTAATCCTAGCGGACAAATCCTAAAGATGTAGACCAATATATCTCTGACATTATTCGACATGACCAGATATGTTTAAAGGAATTATTCAGTTCCGCCTCAGAAAAAAATCGATTTTGTCGCTCCAGAATATATTACAGAAACACTGACAGCGGTAATATGTTTTAGGTTTATATCAGTGGTTTAAAATTGGGGTCCCTTAAAATGAATACTGAGAAAATATCCACGAACTAAAATTTTGCTCTACTCCTTAAACATTCTTAATATAAAAGCATATAAATACATACAACATACATACATACATATCAGTCCCCCATGTACATTTGTCATTTAAATAAAGCACTACAGGCTATCTCAAATTCTGACTTGTTGGTAGGTCACTCACATAGCTCAGTCAGCCACCGAATTAACTGGACACTGACTTAAAAATGTGCTAAATACTTGGACGAAACTACTGTAAACATAACATTGCTGAACCTTTTGAAAGAGCGATGTTATAACTGTGTCTTACTGTCAGTGATGTGACATGCTGAAATGGGAGAATACAGTATACAGACGTGGACAAAAGCGAAGCAGAAACAGTAAGATATAGATGATTGTGTTCACTAAAATGGAAATGGAAAAGCAAGGAATGTAGTTATATTTTACGGCGTCTCGTTATCGAGATTTACGAATAAATTAGTATGTGGGAGCTTACATTACAGACTTTAATTAATAATGTTATTTTAGCTATTTTTTTTCTCCAAGTATACTATGCATGCAGACAGAAAAAGAAACATGGACAGAGCTGCATGTGTCTGTGAAAGTTTGTGAGTAAATGTTAAGTGTATGAGGGTGTTTCCGTGAACGCCTGTGTGTCTGAGTGCTTAAAGGTGTTCCTGTTTGCATGTGCGTGAATGTGTATGTGTGTGCGTGACAACCTGTGGGTAAGCTTGTTATATACTGTACGTGTGGTCGTGTGTGCTGGGCGCTTTTGGGCGTGCCTTTTTCGTGCTTGAGTCTGCGTGCCTGTGTTGGCTCGTGCTTGTGGACAAAGCAATTTACGCGATTAGTTCTGAAAGTTGTTGTCCCCTCGGGCGGTGTGAGTTATGCGTCACGCGTCAAGACCCGGCTCACTCCACGTCCCTCATCCCAACTTCTCGCCCTGTTAACTGTGATTTGCGATCTGCTCTTTTTCCCCTGGAAAGCTTAATAACAGGGAGGCGGCTGTCATGAATTGCAGAATGAGCGGAAAAAGAGGTGGTGATGCATGGTGGCGGCGTGAGGTGGGTGGACTGTGAGGTTGGACGGTACAACAGTTCAGTAACATTTGATATAAGAGTTACTAACGCGGTGAGTCTGACCGGTACACCATCCCGCCCTCCCTGCCCTCCACCACGCCTAGTTCAGTCTATCCTGCCCCGCCCTGCATACTCTCCCTCGCCCCACACAGCTCCATCTCACCCCGCCTAGCTCCATTTCGCCCCGTCCTGGCTTACAACAGACAGATGGGCAGGAACAGTGGAATTTATATAGAAGCTTCCTGGACACAGCCTCCAGCCTCTGTACAAAATCATCTCAGTTTCATCAAGAAGGAAGTTATGAGAGGAAAACAGTCACTTAACTTCCCTTGTCTGACACTCACCTCACTCACTGCTTGCACCACATTAACCCTCTCGCTAATATCATTCACACAAGTCCGGAATAAGTCAGCCCTAGCATGTATTCAATATGGACGATGAGTATTAGCGCCAAAGTGGTGACATATGAAGGGCGTGACACGAAGGAGGATTGCTAGGTCTCAGCGAACGGGCCATCAGATTTGAGCTCAGAGTCGCGTACACAAGAAAAAAAAACTACTGTGCCAGTCATATTATAACCTACATACTTCTCTCTTTACTTACTCTATCGCAAATTTACTCTGCTTCATACCTACTTCATCTCATATCGACCTGACAGTAGTATTTCTGCTTAATATCGGCTTCACTCCAATTTCAGTCTTTCATACTAACCTTGCCTCTTATATTCCCCACCCTGTTTTAATTCTCGTTCATACTACCTCCACCCTTCGCCTACCCCATTCTATTATACTCGTAATTTTGTTCCATAATGATCATTCCTTATCAGTTCCATTGCATAACCACTCTGCCCCATACCTACTCCATATCTGCTCTACTTCATAACAACTACACACTACACATAATCAGTTTTATATCTTTAACATTCTAGGTCTACTTCACCCATCCACTCCGCTTCTCTCCTCCCACCCATAATTACCATACTCCATAACCACTCCAGTCCTAAAACACTCATACCTATATCTTCATTTCATATCATTTTCACTCAGTACTTGGCTAGATCCATATTTACTCCATTCCTTATGTTCTTCGTTCCTGTTCTCTTTCTCAAAATTATGCTTAACCAACACACTTCATAATTACTCGGCTCCTAATCTGCTCCACATATCTCCTCCTCTTCATATACGGTACAGCAATTCATTAAACAACTGGTCGTCCTAAATTTCGCCGCTCTTGGTTATCCCGCGATTTCTTTTGTCCCCAAACTACTTCGCATTGGTGTGAGTATTGCAGACTTCGTAACTCAATTTCCTAAGGGATTTATTTGTCCATTACACCTTAACGTTCTTTTGTACGTTAACCGATGCAAATATGATGGTATTAAAAAGTTCTAAATAACATACAAGAGAACATTAAGGAGAAAGGTAAAAAGTAGAGGCTTAGAAGCAAGTGTTCCGGAAATGTCAACGAGAATAGCCCATAACTGCCCCACTTCACATCTACCTCGGCCCGCCTCGTGTCTACCCCGTGCGCAACAGGCAGACAGACGAGAGCGGACGGGTGTGGTGGAGCGTCACGGTCCGACACGTAACTAATGGCCGTATTCCCGTAAGCTTAGGAGACTTTCTGGCACTTTTTCCTTCCGGTTTGTTTCTGCGTATGGCCGATTAATATTCCATTTTATTTCATTACGCTATCTACGTCGATAATAAAAGGGCAAAAAGGCACAGAAGAAAATACCCAGGTGAAAGAGGGAAAACTGATCGTTAAAGAAGGGGATCAAAAAAGCCTCCACAGCTGACGAGAATATGGGGTTAATGCTGACGAGACTAATGAGAGGCCCGCCCAGGTACGGGATACTCACCTGGCGGCTCGGCACTGCTCGCTCCTCGCCTATCAACATCTCAGTTTATGAAGCGTGTCTGAGGGAAGAGAAAATGTAAAAGCTGTTATACAAGAAGGCACATTTGCAATTCTACAAGCATAATGGCAAGAATACAAGCCTAACGTAATCTGAATAAATGATTTAGAATTACAAAGTGCATAAAGTTTCCGAGACTACGCCCTGATGAGACGCTTCAAGAGTGGATGCAGTTTCCATTCTCTGAGCAGACATTATTAAGCATCTAATCAGCTCCTATACTCCTTGCTTAATTCCAGACACCAGACCACCTTCATTCTTGCTTAAATTCAGACAACAATGCTCCTTTACTTCTCGCTTAAACCCAGACGCCCGCTTCCTCCTGTTGCCAAATACTTTCGTAGAACCCTCGCCTATCTGTCTCCTTAACCTCACCCCCAACAAGGATTTATCTTGGACCGAATCTAACTCCACTGATATTGACTTCATCCTAACCCAGAATTAGGTCACCGTCCCTGCCTACACCCAACTAAACCAGATTATCTCCACCCTCCTTCCCTCCCTCTCTCCTTCTGTCCCTCCTTCAAGCCTCCACTCCCCACTCTACCCACGCCCTCTCTCTCTCTCTTCTTCCAGTACTCTCCCCACACTCTCCCTCCCTTAAGACTGCTTTGCCCACATCTTTCCCTCCACAGTATCTTAATCAAAACCTCCTGTTGTTTCAGTGTCCTACCTACACCTCCCCTCTTCTCCGAGTATTTTACCAACACCTCTCTTCCCTTCCCCTCCCAGGACCTTATCCACATCTATCCTTTCCTTTCAGTACCCTACCCACACTCTCCCTTTCCTCTCAGCACCTTACCCACATCTTCCATCCCATCCCAGTAGGTTAACCAGACCCCCTCTTTCCTTCTTACACATGACCCACATTTCCCCTCCCCACCTATTACCTTACCCACTCCACTCTTTCCCTCTCTCTACTCATCGTTTCTCTCCCATTACCTTGCCTTCTCAGTTTGTTTCTGACGTTATACTGTATTTTCCATGCTCTTACAGTAATTTACCTCGCCTTACATATTCTTATCCCTCTCTTTCCCATTTGTAGTAAACGGTCTACAGCGACTACGACGACGACGAGGACAACAAAGACGACGACCCTCCTCTTGCAGTGTTCTGTCTATATCTTCCATTCCCCCCTAATACCCACACTTCCCCTTTACCTCTCAGTATCCACACCGTCCTCCGACAGATACCTATGTCAAATCTCCCTTTCCCTTTCTGTATCCACCTACAGGCACATCTTCCCCCCCAGTTTCCAACTACATCCTGTCCCCACTTTCCCTTTCTCCCAATCCTCGCTTCATCCCTTCAGTCCGACTATATAATTACATCTCCCTAATGGGAACTTTTTTTTCTATGTTTTTCTTGGTGTTGGTAAGAGTGTTTTTACGAACGCTTGTTGACACTTTATTTCTAGGTCAGTTGGCTTAAAATTTTCTTTGCATGTCCCTAGGCTTAGCATCTCGAGACACTTTTCTCAGATCTTTTATTCACACTTTATGAATTATCTCATAACCCAAAAAGAGTAAAAGGATGGCCGTAGAACCAACCAGAAGGCAGGAGCTAAATCACCAGCTGTCAAACAACTATTCCAATAAAGGCACTTATTTTATTCGGCTTCTTACGCGGTTATGGTACGGAAAGAATTAAATTCGAACGTGCCCTCTAGTCTGTTATATATGTAAGAGAGAAAACGGGTTTTTCGCTTAGCCAAGAAGGGAGTACTATACCAGATGCAAACTTTGAGGAATGTCATGTACTTGCAAATCGTGTCTCTAAACTGTGTGTGTCATTCTTTCAATCTCCAGACAATATTTTTAAGCACAGGAGTTCTGTTTCGACTGGGGAAAGTTAGATAATAACTTTCATCACCTTCACAAGTACATTGCTCTCCTAAGCCAAGTAAAATCATCTGCTAACAACAAGAGTAAATTACAAATGACGTCTCATGTCCCCACTTTCTCTCATTCCCCATCACCCCTTCCCTCCCAATCTCTACACTCCCCCTTCCATCTAAATCTCCACACCTTCCCCTCCCTCCCAGTCCCCACACCTCCCTGATCTCCCAGTCCTCCCTCCCCCATCACCTCCCTTCTCTCCCAGTCCTCTTTCTCCCCACACCCCCCTTTCCCTCCCAGTCCCACAACTACCAATCCCTCTAAATCCCTACATCTCCTTCTCCCCCAGTTCTTCCAGGCCCCACACCCCTCCTCTCTCAGTACTCCCCATCTCCATCACTCTCCATTCCTTCCAATCCCCACACCCTCCTTCTCTAAGAGTCCTCCCTATCCCCACATCTCCCTTCTTTTCCAGTCCCCAGTTTCCCTACACCCCTTCTCTCTCAGTCCTCCCAATCCCCACACCCCCCTTCTCTACGAGCCCTCCCGATCCCTGTACTCCCTTCTCTCCCAGTTCTCCCAATCTCCAAACTTCCTCCTCCCTCCCAGTCCCCACCTCCACCCAGCCTCCACACCCTGCCAGAATTACCATGACTAATCCCCTCTCGCTGCCAGCCTTGGTATAAATCCGTGGAGGGTCTTATGTTGGGCGTGATGGAGACGGGGCGGGGTCGAGACGGAGTTTACATCTTCCTATAATAATCAGTCTCTTTGCTAATTGTGGCCTTGCAATAGGGAAAGCAATATTTTTCTTGGACGGGGCGAAATTACCAGGCACCGCATGCACAAAGCTTCTCGAGCCTGAGATGCGTTTGTCCGTTTTTAATCTACCTCACAACAGTTACCAAAAGCTTCAAAGCAAAATTAGAGCGAAGAATGGAGTGGAAAATACGGTAAAGGAAAAATACTTCTGGCGGTATTTCACTATTTACGAGACTTGTTTATCACACGAGTTGGCTAAGACGCTTTATAAAGACGGATCCACACCTAAACGCTTGCCAAACGTCGACCGACCCCTCTTTTGGCTTTATCTTGAGGGCCAAATTACCGTCTGGCCGGTCCACATGGATTTTAAGAATTTGATGGAGGACGGGCTAATTGTTTGGGGTTTTTGCATAATTCGTCCTCAGTCTGGGCTACCGGGTACAGCGGTGGACTTGTAGCCTTTTGCTGTGGTCTTCTTTTACGGTCTTGTTGTTCTCTCCGTCTTTATTTACCTCACTGTGTCGTTCTCTGTGGTTCTCTTTATCTCACAGTCTTACTTGTTGCTCCTCCGTTCTCCGCCACCTCAATCTCAGCTGTATTTTATCTTCCTTGTGTGTTATCATCCTACACCCTCAGTTCTCTCACTCTCCTCTCGCATCTACGCATTACTGTATCTCTACTCTCACATCGATTCCCTTTCCCCTCTCTCGTGTACTGATGTGTTTGCTTTCTGTACTTATTTCGGAACTCACCCATCTTTTACCTCATTTTCTCACTGTTTCCGCCTCTCCTCTCATATCCTTTCTATTTCCGCTTCGCCCCTTCCATCACCAGCCCTGGATTCCTTATATATTCTCCTTTCTGATGCCACCTACATGCAGTCTCTCCATCTTTGCCAACCCTCCATTCCTCCCACTCACTATCCTTAACTGTGTGTGTGTGTGTGTGTGTGTGTGTCTCTTTCATCTCCATATCCTTTACTTTCGTCTCATTTCTCCATCACAAACCCTCTTTCTCCCTAATTCTCTATTTTGCCCTCAACCCTTCATTCCTCAGTTCTCTCTTTCTCCCTCCTACCTGAGGCTATGGACTATAACTTAATGGCTACAGAATAAATTTACACACTATCAATTTTTTTTACTAATAACATTTCAAAAAGTTGTGACAAACTTTATGAATTTGTTGCATAGACGACCAAAACAAATGACCCAAGCGGGGGCCAATGAAATAATTAATCTGCATAGCTCATTACGTCCCAAGATGTTTAAACTATTATCATCTGAATATATATATAATACCAATAATGATTAGCAAATGTTAAAGCAAAGCGGCACATGGTATCCTCATGAAAGAGGGTTTACTACCGCAGGGGCAGAATCAACGTGCATTCTGCAATAACAATCGTGTGTCGTGTCAGGCTGCTTCGCGTTGAGTGTGTATCGATACATTTTTGCTAAAGTATACCGCTCATTATCACAGAGAGGTCCATGAATAGCCTGACCAGTACCTATCAGCAACTAGGTTAAGACGAGGCCACCAGGTGAGGATGTAAAGGCTGTGTGGACTGCATTAATATAAGTATCATCCTCTCCAAACCATTTGAACTTAAACATTTTTTTCACTCTCTCCCGGCTTCCCATTCCTTTCTCAAACTAGCATTCTTTACTATCTTCCCTCCCTGCAACTTCCTACTCTTTCTCAACCATCTGATCTGCACTCACTTCCCTGTCAGCTCTCTATCTTCCCATCCATTACCTTATGCCATCCTCAAAACTACCCATTCCGCCCCCAAACTTCTTTCCCTCACTCTCTTCCCCCTTCCTAAAATTCCATTTCTCATCCACAGCCCTTCTTCCTTCACTCTCCCCTCATAAACAACGTTACATTTGACTACATTTTCTTAACACTCATTCCCTAACTCTCTGTCCCACCAAACTTCTCATTCCTCTCTCAAATCTCCTTCCCCACTCTTTCTAGCTTTCCCGTTCCATCTTTAACAGTCTCCCGCTTCTCCTTTATTCCTTCCTTCCCTCCCTCCCTCCCTCCAACCCCCCCCCCTCTCTCTCTCTCTCTCCACTCTTACTTTGCCCATTTCTACTCCTTAATCCTCTTTCTCTCACTCCCAGTTCTCTGTTCCTTCCCTTCCTCCTCCTTTTCCTTCGTTCCATCACTCTCTCCCTGTTTATCATTCCTTCTTTAACTTCCCTTCACCACGCTCTCTAAGTCTCACACCCTCAATCCTTCTATCTATGTTTCTTAAATCTTCTTCCCTCACCCAAAATATTCATTTCCGTTCCTTAACCTTCCAATCTTCCTTGACTCTCTCCCTCCCTGCCTGCGACGGCTCCACTCCTTCTGTTCCTCATCCTCACCTCCTTTCCTTGATTACTTCTCTTTATCCCTCCCAAGCATTCACTCTTTCCTTTTCCCTCAACTCTCATCCCATCACTTTCTCCCTCTCTCCCTCCCTCCTAAACCTCAATTACGTCTATTACTCTTCCTCCCTCTCAAACATTCAATCCTTACATTTTTTTTCTTGAATTCTCCCTCCCTCCGTCCCAGACAACTACTCCTTCCATTCCTCTTCCTCAGCTCCGCTTTCCTGACTCTCTACCTCCTTGCCTACGCCGGCCTCCACTCAGTCATCCCTGTGACGGCTCCCACCTCCTCCCTTCATTTCTTGCCTCTTGATTACCACTGCCCCTGCCTCCCCTTCCGCCCCACCTGCTGCATCGCCGGGCCAGGTGCGTCCACGTAATTATAGACCGCCTCTACATGACACGTGCTGCGCCGTGCTGCCTGCTTCGACGTGAGCGATCCTCCTCACGCTAATTTGTTCTCCTCTCCTGGGCTTGGCTTCGTGTCAGGTGAGGCAGGGGCTTGTATCACTCAGAGACCTTTGATGTATTGCACAGTGTCTTCCATTGCTCTGATGCATTTCACAGTGCTGTCCACTTCCCACATGTATTTCGCAGTGTCTTCCAGTTCTCTATTTCACAGTGTATTTCATTTCTCCGATGTATTTCGCAGTGTCTTCCATTTCTCTGATGTATTTCACAGTGTCTTCCATTTCTCCGATGTATTTCGCAGTGTCTTCCATTTCTCTGATGTATTTCACAGTGTCTTCCATTTCTCTGATGTATTTCACAGTGTCGTCCATTTCTCTGATGTATTTCACAGTGTATTTCATTTCTCTGATGTATTTCACAGTGTCTTCCATTTCTCTGATGTATTTCGCAGTGTATTCCATTTCTCTGATGTATTTCACAGTGTATTCCATTTCTCTGATGTATTTCACAGTGTATTCCATTTCTCTGATGTATTTCGCAGTGTCGTCCATTTCTCTGATGTATTTCACTGTGTATTTCATTTCTCTGATGTATTTCACTGTGTGTTTCATTTCTCTGATGTTTTTCACAGTGTCGTCCATTTCTCTGATGTATTTCAGAGTGTCATAAATTTTCTCAGGAACTTTTATCTCATCTTTTTTTATATTCCCTTGGGTCTGATTCTTGCCATCCATGTATTACATATTAAAGTCTTTGTCTTTTAGAATTAAAGTCTTATACTAATTTCCCTCTGTCTCGTTTTCACTGTTTTTATTTCTCAGGGACTTGAATAGATCTCAAAGAGTCCTATTACTCCCCATATCTAGTACGTATATCGTGAGGTCGAGCCGTTACATTTCGAAAGAAGCATTAGGTGTGATGAAGTTCAGTTGTGCGCAAATCCATTCACACTATACTCCAAGTAAATCTATAATATGTAAGTCATTTTCTTCTTGCCTAACTATCATTACAACGGACAAGTTCATACAGGTAACCCACAGATGACTTGGATTTCCCTAAGGTGAACAAAATAGTTTATTATTAGGCTAAAAAATAATAGCAGCTAAACAACTTAGCCTGGCATAAGCCTGAATAAAATATTTAAGAACATCCTCAGGAGCAAAATGTTAATGGGAATACAATGTAACACAAACGTCCCTCAGCTCCTTCCCTCTCCCCCGGAAAGAAGATGTTGGATTGCAGGGGAAAGGCAACAAAAATCTGCGGTTCGCTGGGTTCACATCAAGATGAGCCTCGGGCAACAACAACAACAACAATAACAGCAACAACAACTCAATGATTGCTTGGATTTACCTCAGTTGAATAAAAGAGTCTGCTGTTGCTTAAATAATAAACCTAGGTATACCAACAGCACCAAGAGGGTTAACTTCAAAACAAATAGTGCAGAAAATACTTTATGGTAGTCAATACATATGTTATATTCCGGATTTCTTGAATTATTAGTTTTCTGTCAATAATTTATGGCTTTACATGTCATCATACCTCACGTT
Organism: Coenobita brevimanus; assembly: GCF_032717465.1. Taxonomy (NCBI): domain Eukaryota; kingdom Metazoa; phylum Arthropoda; class Malacostraca; order Decapoda; family Coenobitidae; genus Coenobita; species Coenobita brevimanus. Next base: position 32,505,902 of record NC_137049.1, read on the forward strand.
TCGCGGCAACAGGGGCCAAATCCTAAGCCCTTCCCTGTGGAGCATTATTATCTGTCTGCAGAATGAAGTACTATCTCTCAGATAACTCATGACCGATCAAAGCTTTTACGGGTTATGAACATCTGTAATACGATAATGTTTTCGGAAAAAATGGAGGGCGCACACACACACACACACACACACACACACACACACACACACACACACACACACACACACACACACACACGCAAGTACGCAAGGACGCACGCGCGCGACCGCGAACGGAGAAATAAAAACAAAATATTAGTGACCACGATGATCCACCAAAAAAATTTCAGCTTGAAAGGTAGACACACTGAACAGAGTCCTTGCACACAAACAGACTGACAAATATATGGACATACGAATACTGTAGGCCAATCCGTTCACACTCCACCCAGCCTTTCTCTGCTCAGCTGCATTACCATATACTGCACTTCACCACTCACACTAACTACATCACCAATTATCTTCATCAGCCATAACTTACATCGCCAATTTCGTCACACCATCACCATCTACACTGTCGCTGTCAACACGCATCGCCACATGCATCAGTCATCTACAGTTACATCACCATTATTCTTTTCGATCATTTTTTGTTGTTATCCTTGTCTTATCCTTGGTGAAAGGCAATACATTTAGATAAGAGCGGCCAACTTTGGGTCTGCCGGTCAGTTACGGTTACCCACTTTCATTATGTTCATCACTCGTTCCCACTTACACCATCATCATCATTATCATCATCATCGTCACAGACACCATCACCAAATTATCATCATCGTCACAAACACCATCACCAAATTATCATCATCGTCACAAACAGCATCACCAAATTATTACTCATTATTACAAATGCCTTCCACCAACACGTACGAGTGCGTTCAATAATACTTTTACACGTCTGGGATTCCGAACCACAAAAGCGATATTAGAACACTTGCAGCTTGCCTAATTACGACAGGTTAGTTTAGCAATACTTCATTAGGCTCTAACAGTGTCGGGATGATGTATAAAAACTACTGACTGAAAAATATACTACTCAGCACACTGTAGTTGGTTTCATTTCACCCGATAGAGAACTTTTTCAGTTCATTTCATGGCCAAGTGAAGTGAGATTGGAAGGTTCATTTGACTAGTAACCAGGGAGACTGATTCGCACTTTACAAATATGGCTTATCGAATATAACTCGGTATTCAAGTTATAGGAGCACTTCGATTCTGTTACATGAAAACAAACGAACTGTAGCTCCAGAAAGAATCTCGGGGCTCCGATGATGTCCGAAATGATCCACACAGTTCGTTATGTCTCACAGATATTAACATTTTATCATCTGAATATTTCTACGAGTACAATAACAATACTGGTTAAGCAATGTCACAAGCATGCGGTATAATGCATCCTCATCAAAGCAGGGCTATTTACAGGGAGTGGATTCATTGGACATCTTGCACTAGCCATCGCCTGTCGTGCCAGATTGTCTCCTGGAAAGTGCGCACCGATACTTCTGGCAGCAAGTTCACATTACCATCTCCATGACTCTTGCACCACGTCGTACACCAAGAAACATGACGCAAGCCACCATTTTCACTGATCACCATGAACTACCCCACACCACTAACCTTCACCACCTATCACCACGAACACTGCCACCACCACGTACACAACTACATACACCACCAAGTTCATCATCCACCAACGCATGTACAGCACCAACTAGAACATCACATACTAAACTGGAGTATCGGAACTACGCGGAGAATCAGAGCCCCCCTCGTGATGAAAGCACTTGAATGCACTGGATTAGAAGCGGCCCTGGAGGCGGAGGGGGAGGAAGCGGGGAGAGATGGATGAATAAGGGGGAGAGGGAGGGGGAAGGGAGGCAGAGAGAGAAGGAAGGGCGAGAAGGAGAGAGGAAGAGAAAGGAAGGGGAAAGTGAAAATGAAGAGAGGGAGTGGAGGATGGGAGAGAGAGGCAGAAGGGTGAGATAGGGAGAGGAAGAGGAAGGGAAGACGAAGAGACGGAGAGGAGAATGTGAGGCAGAGAGTGAAAGAAAGGTGAGAGAAAGAGAGGAAGAGGAGGAGAGGGGAAAGAGAAGATGAAGAGAAGGAGAGGAGGAAAGGTGAGAGGGGGGAAAGGAAGAGGAAGGGGGAAAAGGGAACGATGAAGCGAGAGACAGAAGGAAGGAAGAGAGAAGAGAATGATGTTAGAGACGGAAAGAAGAGGGTGCAAAACGAGAAAGGGAGCAATAGAGGAAGGAAGGAAAGGAATATCAATGTCAAAGGACAGAGAGAAAGTACTGCGTCTAATAGATGGACAAACAGACAGACACGGCGGGGCGGTAGAGAGAGAGAGAGAGAGAGAGAGAGAGGAGGAGGAGAAGAAGGGTCGATAAGAGGCATGGGGGGGGGAAGAAGCAAAGGAGGAGGAGGAGGAGGAGGGAGAGAGAAAGCGAAAATAAACCGAGAGAGCGAGGGAACGAACTGAAAGAGGAAAAAACTGCTGTCTAAGAAAAAAAAAAAAAACTGATGATAAAAATAAAGGAATATTGGAAGGTTTATGATGAAAAGAAGAAGCTTTTGATGAAGGCGGGGAAGACGGGGACTACCGGGTCGTGAGAGTAGAAGGGGAGGTGGAGAGGAGCGATAAACGGCGAGAATAGGGTGAATAGAAAGAGAGAACAAAGGTGAATGAAAAAAACTGAAAGAGAGGAGAGGGGGGGAGGGGAGTCTAAAACAAAAGAAGGGCCTGGGAGGAGGAGGAGGAGGAAGGGGGAGAGCTGATAATGAAGGGGGCCAGATGGAGGGGAGAGAGAGAGAGAGAGAGAGAGAGCGAGAGAGAGAGTGGAGGATGAGGGGAGGGAGGTGGACACGAAAGCACGGAGGAAGAATGGAGAGATGAAGAAAAATGCATGATAAAAATAAAGAAGAAAATACGACAAGGTACGTGAGGGAGAGAAGAGGATGAGAAGAGCTGGTGGATACGACAGAGGCAAAGGATAGTATGTGAGAATAAGAGAGAATACAGAAAAAAATGCAATGATTGAAGAGAGGAGGCAACTATGTGATGGTAAGTGAAAGAGAGAAGTGGTAATGGGGGAGTTAAGGGGAGAAAAGGGTGAGAGGAAAAGAATGAACCCTAAAGCAGGAAGGGAGATTATGTGTGAATTGGAGACTACTAAAAAACTGTATGACAAAAGGGAGGAAGAAGGGTTAAGGTACGTGGGGAAGGGCAGCGGTAAGTAGGAGAAAAATAGAGGAAGTAGAGGATGAAGGTAGGGCATTAACACTACAGCAGGAAGGAAGAATATGTGGGAATAAGAGAGATTACGATAAAATGGCCACATAAAAGGGAGGAAGACAACAGGGTAAGGTAAGTGAAATGAGAAGCGATTATATGAGTAAAGGAGAGAAGAGGGTGAGAACAGAGTGAATACTAAACCAGGAAGGAAGAGTATGTGGAAATTAGAGAGATTACGAAAAAAATAGCAAGATAAAAGGAAAGAGGAAAATAGGGCAAGGTGAGTGAGGGAGAGAGCGGTAATGGTTAGGATAATGGGAGGTGGGGGGCGAGGTGGGGCAGCAGCTGTAAATAAACACATACACGCGCTTATTACACCCACCTGCGCTTATACCTTCGATTCCACCTTTATATACTAGGGTTAATACATACAGGAAGAGGTATTCACAAGCAACACCTATTGCTGTATGTAGGTGAAATTCCTTTATTAGTGCTCTCGCACTGTAAATCAATACACTCCACACACACACACACACACACACATATCACTTCATCTATCTACCTGTCTCTTCATCTATCTATCTATCAAACTATCTATATTTACAAGTATACAAAACATAAAATATAATCATTGTAACCTTGCACACATGTATACACGATAGGTTTATGTCATTTACCATATACATTCACGCACACACATATACAAATGAACATACGGCAGAAACAAGGCAACACATTAATTCTCTCACATAGGCTACATACATACGAAGGTCGCAGCAGTGGGTAAACTTAACTGCTTACCTACACACACGTACTGTACATCGGAGTGTGTATTTGCGGGATTATTAGGAAATGCGAACAGAGCACTTATGTACAATCAAGTGCTGGCATAAACAGGTACAGTCACAAGTTTTATGTACACGAACTAGGAACAATTTATCTTCGGTACAGCAAAGAAGAGGGGGAGGTAAAACACAAACATCAGAGTTGAGGTAGAAAACATGTTTACTTGCGTCCCTCCCTCTCTCTCTCTCTCTCTCTCTCTCTCTCTCTCTCTCTGTGTGTGTGTGTGTGTGTGTGTGTGTGTGTGTGTGTGTGTGTGTGTGTGTGTGTGTGTGTGTGTGTGTGTGTGCGTGTTTCGGTGTTTTTGCCTAAAACGGATCATTCAATACTATAGCAAACTTAGGGTCATCTATGTGGCTCTTGAGATATTGGAACATCCCTTATTTATCAATCTATTATGCATATTACATCTCAGTATCCAACTGTATGTTACTGATGCAAACTATGTAGATACTGAACCGATATGAAAAGCATACAAGAGAATAAATCAGTATGGAAGAGGTGCCCCAAAGCCTACCATGCCCTCTATAATATGGCCTATATCCCATTTAAGTAGGTGAACCTGTGCACTGGCCGTGTCCCCAGGTATCGATCCCCACGGTCAACACGGTGCTGGATCCAGGTAGGTGGTGTCGGCAAAGCTTGATCTACCCACACATTCCGCCCACTTAGGGATGCCATGACAGTTAAGCAGAATCATACACACATTTATTTTTTCTTGGTGTCGCTTTCTGTTGAGGGTGACATTACTGTGGATAATCTGTGGCGACCTTATCTCGCATGACACACCATCCTTTCTCATATACGCCCCTCTTGATTTTCCATCTCGATTCTGGTCTGACTCGCCTTCTTCCAATCACCCCGCTCTCATAAACAGGCCCTTTAAATGGAAGAGAGAGCAGGCTCTTCCAAACGAGTGGGGGCTGAGAGGTGAACTCGGGTATCTAAGAAAGACACTATCACGCCCTCTCCCACTCCTAATCATGACACCGCCACATAATATAAAAATGTCTATCAGTAACGTATTATTCTGTGTCCCATGTATGGTTCACCATCATTCGTTCTACTTAACAAGGAGTGGAGAAGCGTTTTTTTTTTTTTTTTTTTTTTTTTTTTAATTGATATGTTCCGAATTTGGATAATCCACACTTTATTTATATTTTCTTCTGAATGGTGTTCATTAGATATGAAAATGAGGTGCTGAATTAAGGATTCTGCCTCATCACTGATCCCATCAAAGGGGATTTATAATAAGCAGGATATAATTTTAAAAGTTTGTAAATTTGAAGTCCGAAACAAAAGGATCTCATGAACTCTTTGGTAGACAGTGCTTATAAAATCATACCGCTCTGGCCAGTTCTACACTCCCCATCTAGCAATCCACACTAATGAATATAATATGTAAGGACAAGGAGAGAAGCCCAGGCCAAAGAGAGAATAGCACGCGTGTGGGGGTAAGGAAGGGTTATGTCCTCGCCCCTCGATACCAGCGAATATAAAGTAGCTCATCCCTCATCCGTTATGGCCCGCTGTTCTCCTCGCTGCCATTACCGTACTTCCCTGGTGGGGCAGCCATTCTGAAATTATTTGCAGTAAGTGCTTCTCTATCTCCCATGTGTACGAAAGGGGCCTCTATTAAACTTTGATCAACGAGGTTTTTCATACCGTTTTCCATTTCTCCCAGGATATTTCGCTTAACTTTTCTTATAGATGATTCCGAGATATTACATCCGCATACAGTGTACCTTCTCACCTTCATAAAACCTGAGAGACAAGACACACTTTGAACATTATCAACAGAAAAGTGACAGCAGTCAGAGTAAATGGAAAAAACATGATGGTATGGTTTCAAAAGCGTATAAATCATGATAACTTTGACGGCAGTCATTGTCAACGGACTTTCTAATATTATCTTTTTCGATTTCATGTACTGAGACTTTCCTCCCGATCAGTAACTGTAATTATCATGGTAAGTCATTCTAAAGCTGCCGACTTGAATATCTATATGAAAGGCAGTAACAATATACTTTTCCAGGGATGTGTTAATCGTGTCACAGAACACCACAGGCCTATCAATCAAACGCTGTAAAATCTTAGATAACATAATGACATTTAAGATTCAATGTGAGTGATTATGAATACCGTCTTTCTGAACTTTGCGAATTAAGACGTTAGGCATGCAAAAATTATCCAAGTCTCTCCTATTTCTAACATAAAGACACACACACACACACACACACACACACACACACACATAAATATTTCACGCAAGCATCACTAAATCAGTTTCCTTCAATTCTCCTGTCCACCAAGAGTTACTGTGATCAGTGATGAGGCAGTCCAAGTTTGGAAGCCTTGGATATTGGGGTGTTGGTGTGACTGTGACAGTGAGGTGCAAGTGTGACAGTGTGGTGTGATGGAGTGTTGTGGTGGTCATGGAGTGTTGTGGTGTTGATGGAGTGATATGTTGGTGTGATGGAGTGCTGTAGTGATGTGATGGAGTGTTGTGGTGGTGTGATGGAGTGTTGTGGTGGTGTGATGGAGTGCTGTGGTGATGTGATGGAGTGTTTTGGTGGTGTGATGGAGCGCTGTGGTGGTGTGATGGAGTGTTGTGATGGTGAGGTGCAAGTGTGGGGAAGTGTGGTGTGTTGGAGTGTTGTGGTTCTAGTGTGGGGGAATAGTGGTGTGATGCAGTGTTGTGGTGGTGAGGTTCAGTGCATGGAAGTGATCTGTGATGGAGTGCTGTGGTAGTAGGGTGCAATTGCAGTGGGATCCACCCCTCCCCACTGATCAACCCTCTTGCCACTGACCCACTCCCTCCCTTCTGATCTATCTTCTTCCCTAATGATTCAATCTTCCCCACTGATCCACCGTCTTGTCACTGATCTACTCCCCCCCGAATGATCCATCCTCTCCCCATTGATCTGGCACTCCCACCAATCCACCCCCCTTCTGTCTGATCCATGCCCTCCCCTCTAAGTCATCCACTTTCTCTGATCTACCCTTCTCCATTGATCAGGTCTCTTCTTGGTAATTTACTTATTCTTACTGTTTCACCATCTTCCCACTTATCCATCGATCCCCTCTGATCCGCTACCTTCCCTCTGATCCACTCCCTCAACTTTGATTTATTCCCTCCACATTGATCCACTCCCTTGTCATTAATCCACCTCCTCCCTATTACACCACTCTTGCCTTCTGTACTGTCCACGTCCAGCTTATAACTTCTCCTTCATGTTAACATCCATTTCCACTCACTGATGCCTTTCTCCACCCACTGCCATACATGTCATCCACTTAGCTTACACCTCCCCACCTTCACTGTACACTATCCACCTTGTTCCATCCTCTCAGTGGGCATATCTATTTACCCTGTTTCTACTCTATCCACCTTCTCACTCTATCCACTCAGTTTACACCTCCACACCTTCATTCTATTCCTTCCACTTTCTCACTCGATCCACTCAGTATTCACCTCCTCACTTTCATTCTGTTCGTCTACATTTTCACTCTATCCACTCAATATACACCTCCACACTTTCATTTAATTCTTCCACCCTCTCACTCTATCCACTCATTATACACCTCCACACCTTCACTCTATTCTTTTCATTTTCTCACTCCCTTAAACAGCCCCCTTTCAGTTACCCCATTATTTTCGCTCAGTATATCAATTATCCACTTTTACTCTACTTAATTCACCTTCTCACCCTCCTATATACCATCTGTCAACTCGATTCACCTTTAATCCATGCAGTCAACTCAGTACATCATCCCCCACCTCCACGCTGATCTGTCCATCTCTTGCTCTCCTGTTCCTCCATACTGTGCTATATTACCCATCCACCTCTGAACCAACCACTCTATCAACTCAGTACATCATCTCTTCACTTCCACTCTCTACTCTATCCACCTCCAGCACTCCTCCACTCTGATGCACCTCTAATGGATCCTATCTACCCAGGCATTATATCATCTCCACATCCACTCTGGTTTATCCGTCTCCTCCACGCCAACATATCACGCTCTACCTCTAATCCACCAGCTCTACCCACCCAGTACAAAGTCCCACCATATCCACTGTTCTGTCCATTTCCTTTAATCCCATGTTGTGATACAACACTTTTCTCACCTCAAATTCAGCCAATGAACCCTCTCCACATTAACTGCTTTATACAATTCTAACACTGATACACCTCCCTCCACCTTTAACCCATCAACCCATCAACTCAGTACATCACTACTCCACCTGCACTGTTCTCTATCCACTTCTAACAAACCTCCACTCTGATACGTTACCCCCCACAGTACATTACCTCTCCAACTATACTGTGCTCTCTCCACCTCCAACTCTGGTCTACTCTGATACATCATCCTTACTTAGTACAGCATCTCTTCTGTATGAGCTCTGTTCACCTCCAGTACACCACTGTTGCATACATCACCTCTCCACCTGCACTGTGCTCTATCCGTCCCCAACACCCCCCTCTCCACTTTAGGTAAATTACCCTCCATCTCTAATCCACCCACTCAGTATATCACCTCTCCACCTCCACTGTGCTCTATCCACCTCCAGCACTCCTCCACTCTGATACATTACCCCGCACCCACCCCGCCCGCTGACCGCCGCCAGTATTGACTCAGCACACACGCCTTTGATCGTAAACGGAGCGACTGACAACAATTGATGGCAGGTGCTGGTGAGGGTGGCAGTGTGGAGGTAAGGTAGTGGCCCAGGCTACCACCGCTGGCCCTTTCTACGCTCCAAATATTGACGATATCTAGGGTACGTACAATCACATAAATAATAAGTTAACAGGCAGGCAAATACAATTACTATAAATAGTTCCAAACTGACGATATTTTGGGTACGCACATTCATATAAATAAATATATTAAATGTGTAAGCAAAATACTGTAAATATAGCCCCAAATACTGAGAGTATGTAATATTCATATATGAATACATACGGTAATACACGAGTAAATACAGTAAATACACACTGCAATACGTAAAAGACATTTCTCTGATGAGTGAATAATACTGACACGACAGAAGTACAAGGGGGAAGTACTAATATTAATCAGCGTGGTTAGTGCAGCATATATACGGAGTCGTTGTAACTCACCTGTACTGACTTGCACTATAAAGTAGTTATCTGGCAGAACTAATGCTTATGGTCGTTTACCATGCTATTCTAGTATTTATCTCTGTCAAATTACAACTTCCCCCTTCATATATTACAGACTCCCCAGTATTTCTTCGTCATACGGGGCTATTAAAATGATGACTGGTAAAATATTTCATTAGGCTACAGCAGGAACAATATATAACTGCAGTTAAAGTTAACACCACAAAACAGCCAGCCAGATTACCTAGTCTCATTAGTCATTATGCAGTGCTATGTGTTCATGTGGATTTAGGTGAAGGGTGTGGGGCGGTACAGGTGGATCGGACAACAAAATGGGGCTGGCTTGACCCTGCTCAGGTAAACAGAGGTTTCACAGCCCTTACTCGCGTTATATTCTAATTATTCACATACGTCTAGCCTTCTGGATGGTGTGGTTGCCGGACCCTGCTAGTGGCTGGGGCTGATACACTGTGCATTAGTAGTCACTCGTTTTAACCAGGGGAGTTACTCGTTGAAGCCGCCCCGGAGGCGGCTCCAGAATTATTCCCTGTGTCACACTAGATGCCAGCCCATATTTCCCTGCGATTTGAGTCATATTTATAAGAATATTCAAACCGGGAATTTTTATAAATACTGTACTTGATTCTTTACCAATACAAAGTTAAATTTAAAAAAAAAATCGTTAAAGATGTCTAAGGTCTTTTTTGTTCCATTTTTTTGGCCAAGTGGTGCCAGGGTCCGGTAGGGAATAGCTTGGCTGTTCTGGTTTTCTCATTACTACCTTTATTTTTCCTGCTCCTAGAGGGGATGTGGTAGTTATTTCCTGCTCTTACTGTTTCTTTGTTCTAATACTTTTAGTTGGCATTCAGGTCTGGCGGACCTCCCATTACTGGAAGTGGTGCTTGTGATACGAGCATTACATTATTATATATATATATATATATATATATATATATATATATATATAATGTGAAAGAGAGAGAGAGAGAGAGAGAGAGAGAGAGAGAGAGAGAGAGAGAGAGATTGACTATAGTCAAATTTGCGTACCATTTGCTCTCCTCATTTTCCAATACTGCTACAGAACTGTAGGGAATCAATGTCCACCAAGAACTGACACAGCTGGTGCAGATGTAGCAGCAACCCAAACACCATTGCTGGCTTTTACATTTTGTCACATAATCAAACAGCTTTTTTTTTTGTAATTTTCTGCTACATGATGATTAAAAATTTTTTTAGTTACCTGAACTTTAAATACTGTGATCAGAGGAAATATTTCAAACAAACAGTGTAGTTCTCATGAGATCATCAGATGAATGCAAAAAATATATATTTTTAATGTTTTTATTTTTCGGTGTGACAGACCCCCTATTACCTGTAGTGTACCTGTCATCGAGAATTACCTGAGCAGGGTTAAAGAATGTGAGAGTGTCAGGACTTGAGCACCACTAATATGCACAATTATTATTCTCTCAGACGCAATTAGTAGGGTGTGTCGTCTTGGCCAAAGTGAGTCTTTCCTCCTTAATTATTTTGTGACGCTGTCACACCCTGGCTCATCACGCAGCAACACCCAACAAATACACGACTTGGTTCACTGCCTTCTGTGTCGGATGAAGCTCTTATTGATACGTTAGTACAGCGTATCAAAGTTACTAATTTCCTAATAGGCAACATTTGCTATGAACTCATCAGTCGCTTTTATGAAAGATTCAAGTTTAAACTATGCAATAAATGTCGGCTCTCCTCACAGTCCGAAGCATGCATATGAAGTGATACCATTTTAGTTGCAGATCTGTAGTATTACTCAGCAACTGTATATGTTGCACATTCGTGTTCCTAAGTAGAGTCAAAGGAATAACTATCTTCTCAGGTTCGTCTGAAGACATACAACCTGCGAAATACGATGAAAACCGTATCTTTACTAATCCGTGCTTCGGATTATTCGATTTTTCCGTTATGTATTCGTCAGACTTTGAGAAGATACTTGTGTGTCTGTATATCCATGTTCCTCTACTGTGAAGGCCACCTCTGTATCTGTGCAAGGATAGGGTACCACAACATTTTTTCCCTTACCATACAATATTCAACAACAAGCTGAATTGTATATTCCAGCTCCCCATTGTCTTATTCCTTGCCACCAGAGCTCTGCTGTCAGTTCACTTCGTTCCTCCGTTGTTCTCACTTATACATTAAAGTTTCTTTCTTTCTTTCCAAAGCAATGTCTTATTGTACTGTCAGTATCAGGTTTCTTTTGCTCATATCCATGCTTCTACACATGCATGCTTCTGCACATCCATGCTTCTACATATCCATGCTTCTACACATTCATACTTCTACACATTCATGCTTTTACACATCCATGTTCCGCTACACCCATGCTTCTACACATTCATGTTTCGCCACATCCATGCTTCTACACATCCATGTTTCGCCACATCCATGCTTCTACACATTCACGCTTTTGCACATCCATGCATCCACACATCCATGTTTCGCCACAACCAAAAATTACACATCTATGCTTTTAAACATCCCTGCTTCTCCACAACCGTAATTTTACACGTGTTTACCCCTACAAATCCATGTCTCACAACCACAGTTTTACACATCTATGCCTCTCCACACCCATGCTTCAACATGCCTCAACAAATCGATGCATCTCCACAGCCATAATTCTACATATCCATAATTCTCCACATTCAAGCTTCTCCACAACCATAATTCTACACACCCACGCATCCATGCTTCTACACAGCAGTAATTCTATACAGTCAGGCCCCTGCAAAACCACCCTTGCACAAATCCAAGCCCCTTTAACACTCCTCTAAGCTCCCTGATAAGCTAGCTCAACCCCAAACGCAAACACACACTCACTAGCCTTAAAGGCACACATACAGTGCGAAGCATCTGTGTATACCATTAATTTTGTTGTGCCTGCACACACACACACACACACACACACACACACACACACACACACACACACTCTCTCTCTCTCTGTGAAGGACACAATCATGCTTTACTACACTCTAACACAGACCTATTAAACATTAAACCACTCAGCAAAGACTAACACACATATAAACACAGGTAAACACTTCCACACACAGACAAACTAATTTATCTTCATATACACCTATGCAGTACTACACAAACGGAACAAAAAACTTGTACGCACAATCATTTACTATTACAAAGTTTTTCACACACACACACACACACACACACACACACACACACACACACACACACAGCTCTGCACACTTACACACAAGCGCACTTAGGTGTAACCGCACATACAGTACATACAAGGTAGCACGTTGACTTACACGCACATACAGACTAATAGGTGTACACAGGAGGAAACATGAGTAGAGGCACTAGCTACTCTACACCACTCATGATTTATCCTCTCTCTCTCTCTCTCTCTCTCTCTCTCTCTCTCTCAAACACGAGTTTCTTTATACCCACAGGTTGTCATTACTGTTATCTCTATGATTCTTATTCTCACATACATTTAATTAGCACTCTCATTAATACCCCCCTTTCTCTCTCTCTCTCTCTCAACTTCGCTCGTTTGCTCTTACTGCCTTTATCTTTCTGCGCATCTATGTAACTATGTAACTCTCTCACTTAACTTCCTTCATTTTTATTTTACTGCCTGTACCCCTTCCCCCGCCTCTCTCTCTCTCTCTCTCTCTCTCTCTCTCGCTTCCACTTAATTTATTCCATGTTTACCTTTCCTCAGCTTTACCCTGCCTCTCCCCCAGCCCTTCATCTCTCCATCTTTATCCAGTTTTTCCTCCACCTCCTCCTCATGCATTTAATTTCTTCCTCTATTTGTCTTTACTTGCATATTCATTATTCATATTCCTCTGGGCATGTTTGCTTCATTTACTCTGATTCTCTCTCTCTCTCTCTCTCTCTCTGGTCAATTTATCCTTGTAGTTTTTCCTATCCCTTATCGAATGGAGTTATTCCTTTCATTTATCAAGTAATTTCTCCTTTTTATAACAGCGTAACTTTATTTATCACAACATTATTCCTTTATCTGTCGGTCTTGTCTCTAACTTCCCTGCCTCTCCCACTTCGTCTCACTTCCCTGCCTCTCCCACTTCGTCTCACTTCCCTGCCTCTCCCACTTCGTCTCACTTCCCCGCCTCTCCCACTTCGTCTCACTTCCCTGCCTCTCCCACTTCGTCCCACTTCCCTGCCTCTCCCACTTCGTCCCACTTCCCTGCCTCCCCAACTTCCTAGCTTTAAATCGGTTCTTGCCCATATCCCCAATCCCCCATCTGACCTCATCTCCCTTCTACTCCTTCCTACTCCTTATCTCCAGAATTATTTACTTCAGGAGAGAATTTTGTACTGAGGGTGTTAAATACGGCCTTAATTAACCCCTTCATAATTACAGTGCTATCTTCAGGTGAATAAAATCGCTTAATATCAGTAGGAATATAATGCAAAAATGACGTTCTTGGCCTTCCCCTCACTCCCGATTCATTCATCCCAGCCTTACACTCCTCCAGCCTCACTAAACCTCTGTCACTCCCTCACGGACCTCCTTCCCTTCACCTCTAGTCTTCCTCGACAATATTCACCTTTCATCTCGTCCATGTTTTACCTATTTCCGGCCTCTCCAAGTCTCTCTAACACTTTCTCTGTTATTTCTTCCCACTGCCTCCCCCTTCCCCCCCTCTCTCTCTCTTCCTCGGTCTCTTCCTGTCCCATATTTCCTCAACTTCTTCCCTATTGTCTCCCTTTTTGCCCCTCTAGGTCACTTTCCCGTTTTTCCGTCTGCCATCTACTCTCCCATACCTTATCGACTATTTGCTCCCCCCCCCTCTCTCTCTCTCTCTCTCATGTTGGTTCTTACTGCCTTTATCTTTCTGTATATCTATATAACAATGTAACACTCTCACTTAACTTACTTCACTATTATTTTACTGCCTCTCTCTCTCCCTCCCTCTCTCTCTCTCTCTCTCTCTCTCTCTCAAGCCTTCCCCTCCCTGCCACTCTCCCCTGAGGCGATGCCCCCCCTGACAAAGACTCCAATATTGTTTTATGCACCAAACTTTTCCCCGTCATCACCATCATTATCATCCTCCTCACCATTATCCTCAACCTCGTCATCATTACCACCTAAGCACTCATCACTTTCATCACTTTTTAATCACTTTCGTCATCATATTCGTTCGTTCCTAACTTGAGTTTCATTGGTAGAATCATTATCGATGTCACTGCTATCATCATCATCATCATCATTATCATCATCGCTGTTATAATCACTTCCATCATCACAGGAACGGTAACTGCTCCGATCATCATCATCATCATCATCATCATCATCATCATTTTAAATACATTTTTATTATCGTTATTTTCGTTACTACCCTCTTCATCAGCACCCCTGCCACATTTTTTACTCTCCCTTTCTTCATATCTCATGTTTCTCCCTCCCTCCCTCACTCCCTCGGGGCGTGGAGAGAAAAGGAGGGAGGTAGGGAGATGAAGGGAGTAAGAAGGAAAGCGATAGATAGATAGATAGATAGGTAGGTAGGTAGGCAGATAGATAGACAGATAGACAGACAGACATTATATATATATATATATATATATATATACACGAGAGAGAGAGAGAGAGAGAGAGAGAGAGAGAGAGAGAGAGAGAGAGAGAGAGAGAGAGAGAGAGAGAGAGAGAGAGAGAGAGAGAGAGAGAGAGAAGTGATGGCGATATATGAAGAGAGACCAGGAGGTGGAGGAGGAGGAGGGGTAAAGAGGAGGAGGAAAAAATAAGTTAATGAAGGCAGGAGGAAGAAAAGAAACGAAAGAAGAGGAAGGGGGGAAGGAAATACTGACAAGCGCATGTGCGAGAGAGAGAGAGAGAGAGAGAGAGAGAGAGAGAGAGAGAGAGAGAGAGAGTGTTACATTAGAGATACACAGACCACAAAGTCCTTTCGATCCCAACTAGGTAAACCGAACTTAAGAAATCGGAACAGCCTTCCTAGTCAATGAAATAGCTTTATAAAACAGTAATATACCAGACTATTTTCTTCCACACCACAAGACCCTCCAGCAAGGCGTACAGGAAAACCATGAGAGGCAGCACGGTGTCGGAGGAAATTTTACAAGAGAGGCGGAAAGTAATATTAAAGGACGAACTTACAAAGAAACTGGTAGCAAAAAATAACGATATAGGTTTCTGCGCAGGGAGGCATAAAAACATATCCGAATTTATTTATTTATATCAAACATTATACCCATATCCACGAATCCTCATGCACAGGAAGGGGTGTCATCCATTTATTTTTCTTAATGATTATTGTAAAACTCTATCCCACATTTCTGGGAAGCCACGCAACTGATATGAATATAATCGCTGACATCGAATATAATTACATCAACTCCGTGACCTTTCAATTTCATCCTGATCCTTCGTGGGGGCAGGTTTGGAGCAAATGTGAACAACTGGGTAAATTATATGTTCTGATAAAATCTGAGTTTTAAAAGGTATTCAACTTGCTTTCCTGTCGGTCGATTCATTACTTCGGAGATTAAATTCAATTATTGTAGTCTTGCATTATGGACTTTATAGCGTATATCCAAAGCTTGCTATCTCTTCATATTAATTACACAACTGTAGTAACAGGTTAAAGCTAGAATATGATGCCAGTCACGAAGAAGTGCTATGGGGAAGATACAGAGCTGTAGTATTTTCCTAGTATGCCACCGAGCTACGGGAATTAAGCTGCAAAGGGACGAAAATCTTTGCCAAGTCAAGACGAGAAGAGTATAGTTCAGTCTCTCTGGGACGCGCAGACTAAACTTAACGTCCGTAGATAGGTGAGCGAAAAACTGCCCCACGTATTCCACGGTTGGCCTCACAAGATTCTCGTATAATTAGAGGTTGATTTTAATTATTTAATGTGAAACTTCCGCTCATGGTTCCTGATACGTTAATAGCCTTCTTGTGAAGTTCATTACACTTCTGGGATATCTTTGGTCTTTTAAAATAGTCACCCCTAGATAATTTACACTGCATCTCATTTCAGGCCAGTCATTTCTGTTCACTTCATTTCTTTAATTCCATCAATTTGTAATACCCGATACTTATCGATATTTCGGATAAGTAATCAGCAGTTTTGATTTAATCATGCTGAGTAAATGTGACCGCTTTGAGTCAAATTATTATTTTTTAATCAACAGCAAATACTAAAACGAACTTATCCAGTCCTTCTCCAGGTGTCATTTATGTAAACAATGATAAGAAAATATAAAATAAGGAAGCCATTAAAACAAATGAGAAACGAATAAAGAGATAGACTCACAGGGAAAAAAAGATACCATGGGTAACAGAGAAACGATTTCCGTTACAATATCATAGTTAACCCTAAGACAGATCTATCCTCCCCTTCAGAACTATCCCCCTTTCCCTTCTCCTCCTCCTCCTGGAAGCAAGCCATGCCTAGCCCACCCAAAGCTCGCTGTAGTGTGGGAAAAAAAAAAAAACAGATAAAAAAGGGGATGCTAAAAACAGTATAAAGATGGAAGGTATGGATAAGAGAAGGATGTGGGCTACAAATAAGGGTGGATGCGAAAGAGGACCAAAAGGGGTGGAGGAGGTAGAAGGGAAGGGCACAGACGGGAACGGGGAAGAGAGTGGAAATACGGCAGGAAAGGGAAAGATGAGATGGGGGAAAGAGGGGAGGAGGGAGATAGGGGAGAAGAGGGAAGGAGCGAAAGAGGAAAGAAGGGAAAGAGGGGAAGAGGGAAAGAGAGGAGGGGGGAGTGACAGAGGAGAAAAGGGAAAAAGAAAGATTAGGGAAAGAGGGGTCCGGCACGGGGTTAATGACATAATCCGGTGTGGAGTGTGACCGGGTCGGGGAGAAGGGCCAAAACCCTCTATCTAATATCCGGACCAGGCAATCTGAGGTGGGAATCTAGATGAGCAAGGGAGGAGGAGGAGGACGAAGAGGAGGAGGAAGAAAGAGGAATACCGAGGAGAAGGAGGAGGAGGAGGAGGAGGAGGAGGAGGAGAAAAGGGAGAAGGAGAAGGAAGAAGAAGAAGGAGGAGGAGGAGGAAGGAGGAATACCGAGAAGGAGGAGGAGGACTATGATGCTGAAGAGGACTGAAGGGGGAGCAAGACGAGATGATGAGAGTAATGAAGGAGGTTACTGGTGAAGGAGAAGGAAGAAGATTGAAAAACGAAGAGAATGAGAAATGAAGAAGTAAGGAGACAGGAGGAGGGGCAAAAACAGCAGGAGAATAAGCAGGCAAGCAGGAATACGGATATGGGGAGGTATAAAAAGGAAGATGTTGAAAACCAGTCGAGGCAAAAAATAAATAAGAAGGGAAAACAAAGCAATGGCAAGTGAATAATATGACTGGATAAAAGATGGAGTAGGAATGAAGAGATAAAGAAAAGGGATCACTTTATTGTATTTATTTAAAGGATAGAATTGGTTTAGATTTTGCACCAATACTCGTACATGAAAATTAGATTGTAATTTAAAAATACCGGCAGAGGTACATAGAGGTCTATGAGAGAGAGAGAGAGAGAGAGAGAGAGAGAGAGAGAGAGAGAGAGAGAGAGAGAGTTTCAGGAAGGTAAGAGGATGAAAAGAAAAAGGTACAGTATGAAAAAGGGAAAAGAAGGAAAGCAGAGAGAGGAAGATATACTGCTGCGACAGGAGAGAAGGGTGGGCATTTGGAGGGAAAGGAGGGGTAGGTTATGGAATGGAGAGTAGGGCGGGAGAGGAGAGTGACAGAAGAGGTGAGAAGGCTGACAAAGAAAAGGGGGAAAAACGATAAAGTAGAACCAATGAACGACAAACATAAATAAATAGTATTAGAAAATAACAGATATAAAGGCGAGGAGGAAGAAGAAAAGCTGGAGAAGACGGGGAGGAAATGCAGAATATGAAAAAGAAATACGAGACAGGCAAAACGGGAAAAAAGAGCTGGCTGGAGATAGATGCAGTGAGGGAGGGACACAATGAGCAGAGAGAAAGCGACAACGAGAAAAGTTTCTCAGAAAAACAGGCACACACTCACAAACAAACAGATAACAAGAAAGAAAAATAAAGAGGAAGAGAGCGAGAGAAAACATAATACTGACATATTTCTATCTATCTATCTATCAATCTATCTATCTGTCTCTCTGTCTATAATATAAATATGTACGAGTATATATATATATATATATATATATATATATATATATATATATATATATATATATATATATATATATATATAAGCAATTAAAAAAGGGGCATTAACCTAGTGCAAAGACACAAAAAGAAAATGAGAAAAAAATAAATCATACAGAATATAAGAAGCAAAACAGAATGGAAAGAGAGAGAGAGAGAGAGAGAGAGAGAGAGAGAGAGAGAGAGAGAGAGAGAGAGAGAGCGCAGAAGGGAGAACAACGAGTAAACTGAGGAAGATGGCACCGAGGGATGTAGAGGAGGGAGTAGAGGATGGGAGAAGGTGCAGTTGGAGGGACAAGGAGAAGAGGAAATAGAGGGAGGAAGAAGGAGCAATAGCAGGGATGTGGGATGGAGAAGGAGAAGCAAAAAGAGGATGAGGGTCGAAGTACAGGGAGGGGAGGGGTTGGGTCAGAGGAGGGACGTAAGTTGGCGAAGATGGAAAAGAGTTAAGGAAGGGAAGGCAATGTAAACGGGATATTAGTAGGAACACAGCAGGAAGGCATGAAAGAAGGTAAGGAAGAGCAAGAATGAAAAAGCAGAGGCAAACGGAATAATTCTGTGAAGAAACAAAGAAGATCTAAAAGACAGAAGATAAAGAAAGGAAGGGACAGAAATGAGGGAAAGAGAATGAATTATGTGGCAGAAGGAATTATGTGTCAAAGTAAATATGAGGACTGTCAGGGTAAAGAAGGAGAAGAAAGAGTAGAGTCTGACGGAAACAAAAAGGAAAAGAGCTCTATGAAAGGAATAACCAGAGAAGAATAAAAGAAGAAGGAAGGGAATGGCCAAAGTAATTTTAGATAGGAGGAGAGAGGGGAGAGAACACAGGTGAGAAGTGTGCGAGGAAGAAATAGGAGGAAATGGAGGGAGAAGAAAGGAAAGGAAGAGCACGAGTGGGAGATTATAACAGAAGGAATTGACAAGAATATGAAGAGAAGGAAACGAACTGACAGGAGAGAGAGAGAGAGAGAGAGAGAGAGAGAGAGAGAGAGAGAGAGAGAGAGAGAGAGAATTTACAGATAAATATGAACAGAAGAGCAAAAGGGACAGATTAGGGGTAGAAAAAAGGGAATGCACGGGGATAAAGAAATAAAATAACAACCAGGAGAGGAGTATAAAGGAGAAAACCAAGTATCCCACAGAGAAAAGAGAGGAAAACAGAAAGAATGGATAGAACAAATGAATCCAAAACAATGCGTGAAATCGTGTGGGGTAAAAACAATCAATAAATAAAACAAAGTCAAGGCAGCTGCATTTTAGCAACACTCGTCTCTTTGGCTGAGTAAGAATTAACGAAAAAGTACGCCATTGTAATGAAGGGGTTCAGTAATGGTGCAGAAGGGGTAAATTTCAAGTAGGATGGTCTGATCAGTAGGCAGTTGGAATATACATAACGTGGGAAAAGAAAAAGAACCCAAAGATCAGGATAAGTTTGTCCCTTTCATAACGTGTTAACTGGGAGCGTAGCGAGAGGGAGAAACTGTATAATTAGCCCAACTTCACCACTCTCAATGGGATTCGAACCTATGACATCCTGGGTCGTATTCTAAGTGGTTTGGGGATTCCGTAACACCTCCTACTCCGCTACTCATTTCGTACAATGAACCTTAGTATCCTTTCGTGTGCTACTGATACAACCTGTGTCGATATTAAAACAACATAATTAACATACAAGAGAATGTTAAGGTTTCGTATGCAACACAGGTCGCTAAGGAAAAGTTGCTACGAAGTCTGTGCCATCTGTTTTAAAAGAGTGATTGTAGAAGTAGTGGGGAGTGTTTGCATGGGCGGTGGAAGTGGTATGGATGGGAATGGTAATGGGGTTTGTGGTTGATGGAATGTTAGTGATGATGGCAGGAGTGGTGGTGGTTGTGGTGATAGGAATGCTAGTGGCATATGAAAGTGGTGTTGAAGTAGTGGTCGTGGTGGCAGTGGTAGTGAGTGGTAAAGGTGATAGCGAAGGCAAGAATAAGTGGTAGTGGTGAGAGGGTTGGTGGTGGTAGTGAGTGTTAATGATAGTTGTGGTAGTGAGAGGTCGTGGCAGTGGTAGTGAGAATGTTAGTGGCTGAAGTGGTAGTGAGAGTGTTGGTCGTGGAAGTGGTAGTAAGAATGTTAGTGGTTGAAGTGGTAGTGAGAGTGTTAGTGGTTGAAGTGGTAGTGAGAGTGTTAGTGGCTGAAGTGGTAGTGAGAGTGTTGGTCGTGGAAGTGGTAGTAAGAATGTTAGTGGTTGAAGTGGTAGTGTTAGTGGTGGTAGTGGCAGTGACAGTGTTAATGGATGAGGTGGATAGTAATAATGAGTGTGTCAATAGTGTACATGTTGGTACTGGTCGTGGTACTCGATTTACGAATATTAAGGATAATGGTGGCAGTGCTAGTAGTAAGAGTGGTAATGGTAGTGCTGGAGGTGGCATGATCCTGTGGTGGTATAATTAGTAGTAGTCGTAGTCGTAGTAGTAGTTGTTGTTGTAAAAGTAGTAGTGGTGGTGGTGGTGGTGTTGGTTGGTAAGGATAGTGATGGTGGTGAGGGTATGGTTGGTAAGGATAGTGATGGTTGTGGTGGTGGTGATGGTAGTAGTACGGTGGTTCTGGATAGTATGGATAAGGGTAGCAGTGACAGTGGCAGTAGTAGTAGGGGTAATGGTTGTAGTATACAGTAGGTATTATAAGTAGCAAAGATAGTGATGGTAGTGACAGTGGTAACAGTAGTAGTGGTAATGGTAGTCGTACAGGTGCTATGAGTGGTAAGGATAGTGACGGTAATAGCAGTACGAGTAATACCCGTAGTGGTGATAGTTGCGATGGTAGTGATACTGATAAAGGTGGTATGGGTGGTGAGAAATGTGGCAGCAGTAATAGCTGTGGTGACGGTGGTGGCAGTGACAGAGGTGGTAGAGACGGTGGTGGTAATGGTGGTAATATCGGCGGGAGAGTAATGATGGTAATGATGCAAGTAGTGGCGGAAGAATGGTGATGGTGATGGTGATGGTAATGGTGATGGTGATGGTAATGGTGGTGGTAATGGTGAGATTGGTAATGGTAATGATGGCGGTAATGGTGGGACAGTGGTAACAGTAACTGTGATGGTAGTGGTGAAAGTGGTGATGTTAATGGTGGTGGTAGTGGTGAAAGTGGTGATGTTAATGGTGGTGGTAGTGGTGAGAGCGATGACAGTAATGGTGGCGATAGTAGTGGAAGGCTGGTAGTGGTGAGAGCGATGACAGTAATGGTGGCGATAGTAGTGGAAGGTTGGTAGTGGTAGTGGTGGTGTTAATGGTGGGAGACTGGTGATAGTAACTGTGGTGGTAGTGGTGGGAGACTGGTGATAGTAATGGTGGTGGTAGTGGTGGGAGACAGGTGATATTAATTGTGGTGGTAGTGGTGGGAGACTGGTGATAGTAATTGTGGTGGTAGTGGTGAGAGCCTTGTGTGGTAGTAGTGGTAGTGCTGGTGGGAGAGTGGTGGTGGCAGTGGTGCTGGCACTGCTGGTAGAGTGGTGATGCCGGTGGTAATGGTAATGGTAGTGGTGGGAGAGTGGTGATGGTGGTGATGAAGTGGTGGTGATGAAGTGGTGGTGATAGGGTGGTGGTAGTAATGGTGGCGGTAGAATAGTGGTGTTAAAGTGGCGGTGGTAGTAATAGTGGTGGTAGAGTGATGGTAGTGGTGGGAGAGTGGTGATGGTGGTGATGAAGTGGTGGTGATAGGGTGGTGGTAGTAATGGTGGCGGTAGAATAGTGGTGTTAAAGTGGCGGTGGTAGTAATAGTGGTGGTAGAGTGATGGTGGTAGCGTGGTGGTGGTAGTAATGATGTAGTGCAGTGGTTCTGGTGATGGTGGCAGTGGGAGTGGCGGCAGGGGAGGTAGGTTATGGTAATGGCTGTGGTGACAGGAGGGTGGCTGTAATGGCCGAGTTATAATATTGATAACTGCCATCTTTAATGTAGCGTTCTACCCGTGCGTTGATGGCAGGGTGTGGTGGCAGGGTGGCGATGGCAGGGTGCGGATGGCAGGGTACTGATGGTAGGTATGGGGTGGCAGGGTGGTGATGGCAGGGTTGTGATGGTAGGGTGACGATGGCATTGAGGGTGATGGTAGGGTGGTGATGGCAGGGTAGTGGTGGCAGGGTGGTGGTGACAGTATGGTGATGGCAAAGTGGTGGAGGCAGGGTAGTGGTGGCAGTGTGGTGGTGACAAAGTAGGGGTGGCAAGGTGGTGGTGGATGGGTGGAGATGATAGGGTGGTGTAGTAGGGTGGCGATGGCAGGATGCTGATGGCAGGGTGGTGATGGTAACGTGGTAGTGGCACGGTGGTGGTGACAGGGCAGTGGTGGCAGGGTGGTGATGACAAAGTGGTGATGCCAGGGTGGTGACGACAGTGTAGTAAAGGCAGTGTGATGGTGGCAGGGTAGTAAAGGCAGTGTGATGGTGGCAGGGTAGCAAAGATAATGTGGTGGTGGCAGGGTGGTAAAGGCAATGTGATGGTGGTAGGGTAGTAAAGGCAGTGTGGTGGTGTCAGGGTGGTAAAGGTAATGTGGTGGTGGCAGGGTGGTAAAGGTAATGTGGTGGTGGCAGGGTAGTAAAGGCAGTGTGGTGGTGGCAGGGTAGTAAAGG
Source organism: Coenobita brevimanus (assembly GCF_032717465.1). Taxonomy (NCBI): domain Eukaryota; kingdom Metazoa; phylum Arthropoda; class Malacostraca; order Decapoda; family Coenobitidae; genus Coenobita; species Coenobita brevimanus. Next base: position 32,528,956 of record NC_137049.1, read on the forward strand.
CAGTGTGGTGGTGGCAGGGTAGTAAAGGCAGTGTGGTGGTGGCAGGGTAGTAAAGGCAGTGTGGTGGTGGCAGGGTATTAAAGGCAGTGTGGTGGTGGCAGGGTGGTAAAGGTAATGTGGTGGTGGCTGGGTGGTAAATGCAGTGTGGTGGTGGCAGGGTGGTAAAGGTAATGTGGTGGTAGCAAGGTGGTAAAGACAATGTGATGGTGGTAGGGTAGTAAAGATAGTGTGGTGGTAGCAGGGTAGTAAAGGCAGTGTGGTGGTAGCAGGGTGGTAATGTGGTGGTGGCAGGGTGGTAAAGATAATGTGATGGTGGTAGGGTAGTAAAGGTAGTGTGGTGGTGGCAGGGTTGCAAAAGCAGTATGGTGATGGTGTTGGAGGCAGGGTGGTGACGACAGGGGAGTGACTTCAGGGCCGAAATTGTATTGTGAAGATGATAAAGTGATGTCTGCAGAGTGGTGACGGTAGGGTGGTGCCATCTGCGTTGTGGTGGCAGTGCTGTGAATATGTTACAGCGATGTGCGTTATGACGGTGTGATGGTAGTAAGCTTTTGACGATATTTTTTTAGTAGTCATAGGTATGGCTTCTTAGATGTAACAATTAAACGAAGCTTGTTTGCCTCGGTGGTCAGAGAAGATATGCTGGATAACTGTAGCCATACTAGGCAGATTCGCAGTTAAGGACCCTTCGCCGGGTTTTGTTTTTACTTGATGGAACTGGGCCATTCACACAACCTGAATGCAAAGTTGAGGCTGCATGAATTTTTATGAGCTCTCGTTATGAGGTGGGAGAGAGGTTTCCTGGTTAATAGTCATATTGCCCCTTCAATGCATCTATGCCAGGTCATCAAATGTGCTGAAAGAGGCTATGGATATTCGCCAAACTAGATAATACTCACTATAGGTAGCTTCCGAGTGAAAAGTGTTCTCGCTAAATTGCCAATAAGCCAATGTCTGCGAAATTTCGGCTCAACCCCTCCTCTGAACCACAGCCAGTGGTCTTTAGTCGTATTATAAACACTTAAAAAATTACCGACTGAGATGTCGCCTCTCTTTGTCGTCCAAAACATTTTACGAATGTTCCTATGAATCATATTTTAAATCTAATTTGTCTTACATTAATTGCATGCTAACATGAAGAACTAGTAGGATTTCACAGATGTCATTCAACAACAGACAACATTCAAGATACCTGACCACACCAACTTAAATAAATACCGTCAGACTGAATTGGAAATCGCTTATGTATATGAACCTAGCACTGTTAGCATTAAAATTTTCAAAGGTAAAGAAAAACTGCTGATAATAAAGAGACGGTACCATCATAATTACTAAAAGCATAAAGGACATTAATAAACATAAATGGTGAGCGCCTCAGCAGTCATGGTTTTTGCGAGTACAGTTATTTTTAGTGAATTGGTTGAGGACGTGCCTGAAATGACTGTTGAGGTGAACAGAGTCTGAGAGTAGGTTCCTTCATGACCGGGGCGAAATTTGCATTTTTTTTCCCCTTAACTAATGCTAGACGAAATTATTTACTTAGGAGAGACTACTCTTGTTGGATGGGTTCAAATCAGTCTTCTTCAACCCCTTCAGTTTGACGACGTGCTTTCCATTTTGTTCTGGCTGGTGGCAGTTGATTTAATTCAGCTCAGACCCCCCGAGTGAACTGGTTAGAGATGAAAATGCAGATTACAAAAGCTATGTTTACTAAGCATGTTCAGCCCCTCCCAGAGAAATCATGAGATAAAGAACGAGAATGTCTTTGTATCTATCAATATTATATAAAGAATGGTACTGTGTATAAATAATATGCCCCACAAATTCTAATTTATGGATCATAAACATGGATCCTAACAACGCGGATGAACGTAATCTAAGAGCCGTCAGAGAGGAATGGAAAAGATAGTGTACTCTTAGTCTCACATGGACAAATGTGAAGAGAGCTTCGTGAGTACGGGGGAAATAAGAAAATTGGTAGCTACAATTACCAACTAAAAAGCTAAAATGAACACAGGCAAGTCACCTCTTTCGTCTATCAGGCAACAAACAGGCAGTCAAGGTGACCGTGTGGCAACCCAGCTGAAGTGAGGAGCAGAGGTAGACAGAAAGCAAGATAACATGATGGAGAGTTGAAATCCGCATAAGAAATCCGCTAATATGCCGGGTTGGGTTAGAGAAGGTCAACAACAACACCTCCAGTACGGGTTTCTGCTGTTGCTGTTGCTGCAGCTGCTAATGATAATGATGATGACTGCCACAGTGATATTAAAACTGATTCTATATAAAATACTGTGCTCAAGAAGGTATTAAGAGTATTGTGCAACTGTGATGATGTGGAGTGCGATTTCCATATTTTGCAATACTGATGATGTGACAGTGAGGAAGGTGAGAAATATGTTGCTGTGACGAAACACCATTTTAAAGCATTATGACATTTGTAAGGAATTTTCAGTCTAAAGTTAGGTAAGATGGACTAGGGATAACTAGACAGAGAACACTATGGAGATTTCAGTCTAAGATCAGGTAAGGTGGACTAAGAATGCTTAATTGGGCAGAGAACAAGATGAAGTAAAAGGAGGGGACTTGAAAATGCGGAGTTAAAAGGTAGGGTGAGACAAGGATTGGGTATAGTTAAGCAAGTAAGGGGGCATGACTGGTTAAGGTGAAATGGTAGAACAGCATGGTTGTGTAAGGTGAATGATAGGGAGACACGAATGCTAAGGGTAAAAAAGATAAGAGTGACATGGTTGGGTAGGGTGAAGTAGGAAGGACTGCATGGTTGGGTGGGATGACGCAAAGTGGGAGGCACAGTAGGTTAGGGCTGGATGAAAAGGCAGGTTGAGGTAGGTGAACAGGGTGAATCAAGTGGTGAGGCATGGTTAGAGAGGGTAAATCGGGTACGAAGGCATGATTTGGGAAACAGTATAGGGTAAGGCTCGAAGAGATGATGGATTAGGGTGAAAATTTAGGGTGATAAGGATGCATAGGTGAATTAGGTAAAACAAATAAAGCAATGGCTGCATGTAGTGAAAAGGTATGGTGAGGTAAAAAGATACTGGGTGGGGTGCAGCACAGAGAGATGCATGGTTAGGAAGGTTGAAACACGAACAGGCACAGAACACAAGGGAGAGGTAGTACGGAACAGGAAGGCAGTACGGAACAGGGAGGTATTACGGAAAAGGGAAGTAACGCGAAAAAGGTGGATAGTACGGAAAAGAGAGGCTGTCCGGAACAGAGAGAGAGCATGGAACAGGGAAGGACTGTGAAAAAGAGACAGAGTACGACTGGGTGAAACAGAAAGAGGCTGAATAAATCGGGAAGAGCCAGGATGACGTAACTAAAAGAACGAAAAGGAAAGAGGAGGTAGTAGAGAGGAAATGAAAATAAACAGATATAACTAGAGGAAGGGAAACGTAAAATGATAAAAGTTAAAGACAAGCTATATACGAGGCTGGCTGAAGGAAGGAGGGAAAATGAGTGACACTGCAGGAATGCAATGAGAAGTAGCTCTAAGGTGAAGTAAAGATAAAAGACACGACAGGGAAAACCAAGGAGGTTTAAACCTCCTTGGGGAAAACATCAACAGTGAAATGTAGAAGCGAGGAGTTAAGGATAAGGTACAGACAAAGAAATAAAAGGCAGGGTAAGAAAATGATTGGCAGTTGAACGCAGAGGCAATGAGCTGAGGTAGGGAGTGGCACAGTAAGGCGGGCTGAAGTGAGATGGCAGAACAAGGCAGGTTGAAGCAGAGTGGCATACTGAAGACTGATATGGAAAGGGACAGAGTACGACAAGGAATGAGCAGAGTAAAGTAGGTGGGGTAAAGAGAGGAAAACCTAAAACAAAGTACAGGAGGGAATGGCATTAAAAAAAAAAGAAAGAAAATGACATGGGGAGGTACACCGATGAAGTGGGTTGGGCAGTAAGAGTTAACTAAGATGAGGGCTGGAACGAACGGGGAGAGGGAGAGGCAAAGTAAGACAGAGAGAAGCAGAGCATTCCAGAGAGATAGAGTCAGGGCAGATAAGGGGAGGAGAGACAGACCACGTGGAGAGTCGGGGATACATTAAGATAAGCCAATACATCGCTTTAAAAACAGGCCACGTGAGCGCCACTTATATTATGCACTTAACGTGTAATATTTCACGCCACGGATCCAGACATGATCTCTTAGAGTGGCTTTTAATGGCCAGATATGCAAAGCTGGCAGGTCAGCTGAGCCAGGGGCGGGCGGGGCGGGGCTGGGCGGGGCAGGACGGATGAGGAGGGGCAGGGTAGTGTACGGTTGGGTGAGGTGACGCGGGGCAAGGCTGGGGGTAGGGGTGAGGAGGAGTGGGGTTGGGTAAGGTGTAGCGGTGCGGGCGAAGCGGGGCAGGAAGCGGTGGGGCGGGGCGCGATGGGGTCAAAGCACGGCGGGGCGGAGCGAGTGAAGATGGGTGGGTCGGGGGAGCGTGGCAGAGTGGATAAAAGTGAGGACCTGGTGAAGCGTGTGGATAGGGTGTAGATGGTGTTTGGTGGACATCATCCACCCACCTCGCCCCGTCTAACGCTACCATATTCTGGTCTACCCCACGCCGCCCCGCCCCACCCCGCCCCGCTACTCACCTTTGTTCACTCTGCCACAACACGAGGCGGGGATGACAATGTGGACAGTCTGCATAATGTTGGCAAAATTCTTCCTGTTCATGGAGGTGTATCAAAGCCCAAACCCGTTCCAGTAGGAGGTGTATATACCTGCCCCGAGCTGCACATATATACACACCTGCCTCACAGGCTGTACAGATTCATCGGTCTCACTGGATATAAACACACCTGCCTCGGGGTATGCTAAATGTACACCCCCTCACCAGGTATATGCTAACTTGCCTCACGGATTATATCCCATCTAAGTGTTCGCACAGCTGTCTTTCAGAGCAAGTAGAACCATCCCACTTGGTGCATATATATGTATCTTCCAAAATGGATATAGTGCATAAATCATATGTCCCACAGGGTGTATACACACCTGCCTCACGGGGTGTATGTACAACCGCTCCACAGGGTGTATGCACACCTGCCAAGTGAAGATTAATAATCACGGGGCGGCGTCAGAAAATACTCAATGCAGCCAGAATGTATATTTTCCAGGGTGACAGCCGGGGTGTTTTATGACCCATATTGACTCCAGCAGTCTCGCAGCCGACGAGCACGAAGGGTGAGGAGGGAGGGGGTGTGGGGAGGCGGCAGACGATAGAATGTGTAAGGGAAGAGGGGAGGACAAGAGCAGAGAGACCAACATTAAGCCCTTCACCACAATGACTCTTTTTTAAATTCAAGTAACCATGAGATTATTATATTCGATTTAGGAAGGGCCTCATCTGGGCGGAAGGAAACTGCCTGGAGAGATTAAGAACAAAATCAGAAATACATCATCGGACTGGAAGGGGTAAGGGAAACATAGAAGCTGATACAATATAAGATAGTATAAGGTGAATAAAGAGAGTGAGAAAGAACCAGTAGGGCAGGCAGCAGGACACAGTACCCCAGTACCTTGAACGCTGCTCCCACAGCCTCACACCACTACTTGTTGCCCTCCACCTCACACTACTCATGCCTTAAAAGGTTAGTAAGCTAATCCTCCCGTGAGCTAGCCATCGAGCCTGTTAACAAAGCTAGAGACTAGTTTACACTAGCATCCTCTAATTTGCTCATATTTTCTCTTTTCAGTTTTTCTTTTCATTAAACAAACCAAATAACCTTGATATACTTTTCTGCTGTCGAGTGGCCATTGTCAGTCCGATCAACAGCAGGAAAAGGCCGTCCCGTGCAGTGAACCAATGCTCCCTTGCGGAACACAACACTTCACCACAGACAGGCGCGGAAAAGAGTGTGGAGGTTTAGTACCTGGATGGACGCCGCATTCGCGTCTTTCAACAAGGTTAATAGGGGTAACATAGTGGGCTCTACATCACTCCATTATTCGGTTATATGATTACCACCCAATATTGTAAATGATATCCTGGGTTACAAGAAACCATTAGACTTGTCAGTTGGAGTAGGACCACCTGATGTGGAAAGAAGAGTAAGAAAAGGTGACAGGAAGCAATAGGAAGATAGAAGGGCAGACACAGAAAAGAATGTTAAAGGTGATAGAAGAAGTAGGCAGCACTAAGGTAAACCAAGTCTGTCAATGATCGTTGCCACCACGTACCACAACCTCGATATATTAGTACGATTAATCAGATCAAGCACATGCAATAAAAGTCTTTATGAAGTGCGTAAGTCAATTAGTTATTTGTGTTTAAAGTTTCCGTAATGATGGATACTGAACTTTCCGTTGATACATTTAGCACTCATTTTGCTAGGGTATTATAATATTTTGCTAGGGTATTATAAACAGTAGATGTTCTGGTAACAAGATGGCGTCACTCCATTCAGACAGAGGTTACGGACAACAGCGCGAGCGTGGAGTCATGGAAACTATCTGATGTGATACTATTCTATATGACAAACCTCTTTCTTTTCGAATTATCCTGTTTTATCCCGAAATTACGTCGAAATATCACTGTAACCCTGAATGTTTTTCCTTTTTTTTCATTTTTCATTACCTCTTTTTCTTTGGTTTTCTTGTTTCTTTTTCCTCTTCTTTCTTCAGTTTAGTTTTCTATTTTCGTTTTGCGTCATCGAATCCTTCAGAATATCGTTACAGCAGGTGGACCACAAAACACCTGCCAACTTCGTAACTAGACGTGCGAGTAAGCAGTGTGACACGATATGTCCGATCTTTTTCACAAAACTGAACCCTTTCGCTGAGAGGTTGCTGCTCTTTTTATTCCAGCCAACGCCAGGAATCCCAGCACTTTGGGGCTTAAAAAACGTCAGGTAATTTTATATCTGCTACCAGTACACTCAGAATTATATTTAGGCAACCCCAGACAGCTTTCTTTAGCCGAGAGATCTCCCAGCAGTCAGAGGGTTCAAGTGTGCTGTAAATATGTCAGAGAATCCTGCTACTCTCTCTTTTATACCAACAACAATTTTGGAAGCTTATCTAAAGAAAAACAAGATAACTGCACAGTCCAAACGACTCCCTAAGTACTGCAAGGCTCCGTTTTATAGCACCACTGATTGAAAAAAATTAAAACTTAACCAACAGTACTGGACATGATTCGTGGCCTTTAGAAAATACAAAAGCGCGCGCGAGCACACACACACACACACACACACACACACACACACACACACACACACACACACACACACACACACACACACACTGCTCAACAACAGCAATCAGAGGTTGTAGTTTCTTCCTCGTAATTACATGACATGCTGCGCTTGGCTCTCTCTACTTCTGGATTGCAGTTTGAGTCTGAGTTGAAGCAATTGGATGTAACGCTATTATTTCTATCGGTGACAAGCAACCTCTCCTGTTACAGACAAGCATTCCGGCGAAAAATGGTCACGATATCCTTGTTGCCTTTGAGTTATTATATTCGTTTACACATGAGACACGGAGAAGGAAAAATATATAGGACCTGAGTACCGTTACTCTGTGTAGTTGATATTTCCCAGTAAGTTTATGTGGCTCGACATATGGACTTAATATCGTGCCTATTTTTCCACTTAACTCCACATCCCAGTACTAACACGATAAACCCAAAGAGGGTGGACCTGAAAGCTCCGCCCGTATAGCTTATCCGTGCACCTGAACTGCTCCCCAAGGGCGAACACGCCGAACAGTCTTACGCTGCACTGTCCAGGATATGCAAGTCTTCCACTGATCTCTACCACAAAGAGATTTAAGAAGGCATTCGTCAACGGAGGGTAAGTCACGTTTCTCTCAACCTACAGCTGCACTTTCTGCCGACTGTGGTATATATCCGACATTTCTTACCGCGCCTCATCATAATTATGTTACAACGTATCTACCACTAAATCATGCAACTACAACCACAGCCCTTCTATTGTATAAACCTGATTCCACTTTCACACCATAGCTGTGCCCGCAAAGAAGGTATTTTCTCCTGTATCTACACTAATACTGCGTCTGCTTCTAAGTCGGTTACTACTTGTTGCTGCAATAGAATCCAAGCTCGTATGAATAAGAGTTTCTTTAGCATGTCTTTTTATTTCATCTCCACACCCTATGTCAAAAATTCGTAAGTAAAATACGGATAATCATTCAATATGCGCCACACAGAAAAGGTCTAACTACATGCCCATGGAATATATATCTAAACTCATCTTTTTTATTATAATATTTGCTTTTCACGCCTGTCAAGTTATGAACTCCAACTTTCAGGTCTATGAAGATAACTAGCTATCAGCTCTATTTCCCTCTCTTAGAGGTGTTTAAAAAAAAGACCATTATGGCTAAACATTTCTAGGTTTGACTATATTACCAGTTTCACAGTTGTTCTTTATTCAATGTACACTACATCTTTCGAAACGTTCCTGACGCAACACTGCCACATCTCGTTCTTTCTAGCTCTCTCAAATTCCAAACAGGCTCCGTTCTCTACCCATACCTCTTGCTCAGTGTTCAACACTTCCTTTAGTCAACCACATTATTCAAACAGGCGTTACCTAATTCCTATACGTCCTTCCTTTAATGTCCTTCCCATACACATTACCATCTAACATAGTCATTTCCCTGCCTACAACGCCCAAACAATGCATCCTCTTCGCATGCACCACGATCTCCAGTACATTTCCATAAACGCATGCTCTATCTCGCACTTTTTCACTCATTCTCACTAATCCTTGCACACACACACACACACTTGCTACCCACCACGCATTACTTTCTCTCTCTCTCTCTCTCTCTGTTCATATATAAAAAAAATTAAATATATGTATATAGACAGATAGATAGATAGACAGATAGACAGAGAGACAGACAGATATAGATAGACAGATAGATATAGATAGATAGATAGATAGATATACTGTATATTTCACAAATTCCTTAATTCACACACTCGTTCATATCCAAACCCATTCACAGTCCACCAAACCCACCACATTCACCACACACTCATCCACTACCCAGTACATTCCACTTAATGCAAAGCCACCACACTCCCATACCCAAACAATCTAAAAACACAACAGCATCCACTCACCACATCCCACATTCCTCGTCCATCCAGTCACTCTCAAAAGTGTACGTTTCACTCACCACATTCCACAGCTTGAACACATCTACCACATACTCTCTCGTTCATCGCAGCCCTCGCCTCATTCCCTCACCCTCCCACAAACCAATACTCTCAGCCTTTCACGCCCATAATGTGTTCCTTATTATGGTTAGGCTACCACCAGACGATGTTATTCAACTCCGGAAGGACCTACAGAGATGAAAGGGATATTGATGGCCATATCTCAACTCTGCAATTCGGAAAATCTCTCTAAATCTTAATAAAACTGCTGGGTGGTATCAGCAATAGAAGATGACAAACCCAGTCAAAGTGAAAGGGTTTGAATCCTCTTTACAGTTTCCACCCACGATATCCTACACTCATCCACCCATTTACATTTTCTCTCAAGCAATAGAATCTTCATTAAACACATTCTACAGATTCACCACATGCAACCTACACTTCATCATTCATTGCTAGGCCCTCACCACACTGCCTCACCCCCACACACAGTCTTAAAATTATAGCTTTTATTCACCACGTCTCAGACTCCCTTATCCATCCACCCGCTCACATTCTACACACTCATCACATCCAACACATACTTCCCCACCCATCACCCTACCCTCACCACATGCCCTAACTCATACATATCCATAACACCTACAGATTCCACCCCATTACTTCCTAAATTCCCAGTTCATTCACCCTCTCAAACACTTGTCACCCGCTACATTCAACACACTCATCATATTCAGCACACACTATCTAATGCACCTCTTAACCTCCCACCTCACTCCCTCATGCACACGTATTTAAAACCTACATATTTCGCCTGTTACATCTTACATTTCCCCATTTCATTTTCACCCACTTTTTACTCACTACATTCAACATACCCATACCATTATTTCTTTCTCATCCACTCACTACCCACTACCCACATAACCCCGTCATCCACACACCACTCCATATTCCATCACCCGTCCTCTCTTTCCCAAACTACGCACCATTCACCCACTGCATTCACCACACTCACCACACACTTTCTCATCCACCACCCACCACCCGCCACATCCCCCAGCACCACCGGCCACCTCACCATGACTTTCAGGACCATTAAACTCTTATTTTGTTGCGGCCCTGTAATGGCTGGACTCTAAATTTGGCTAATATTGTATTCTCGGCCGTCCACACCCGCCACCCTTACCCACGCACGCACACACATGCACACGCACGCACACTCACTCAAGCAAGTATATAATGGATATGTGTATTCGGTCTTGGGTGATTTGGATATAAAAGATCGCACTGAGATTGAACGTTTGGCAAAATATATAAAAAAAAATGCGAAAGTGACAGAATATTGAAGCGAGAAATATCAAGACAGTGATGGAGAACTAAAGAATGCTCAAAAGTGAAGATGATGAAAAGATCTGAAAACGAGCGAAAACAGAAAAGTTGATGGAAGCGAAGTTAATAGAAAAATAGAGAGATGAATACCAAGAGTGAGAATGAAGGGGAAGAAAAATGTACCAGAGAAAAGCTGACGGAAAAATGAGAAGAGGGTGACCAACAACGAGGCGAAAGAATTAAACGGAGTACAACGAAGGAAAGGGTAACAGTAGCAGCTGCAACATAAGGTTAATCTGAACGTGAACCCAGTACACTGAACGCTTTAGTTGCTCTCCTGCAGTCTACCATCTTCCTTTCGGGGAGTAGGAAAGTTACTGAGGGACACTTCTTTAATTACACAGTAGTGGCGTCTGATTATGTTGGTGCCACTGCATGAAAGCGTCCATATGCAGCACCGAGGGAGGGCGTTGGGCTGCAGTGGATTTTTATTTAATTTCTTTTCTTTTCTTTTCGTGGTCGCCCTGGATGAATTATTGGACAGGCTTTTGGTAACAGATGGACAGATAGACTCAGACACTCAAACAATATATCACACACCCTGACACATATCTTCCCCTGCGCGCAATTTATCAATAATGCTAATAACTAAACGCACTTCTTCACCCCACGAACGCACTCAAATCCATTCAAGCCGACACGTATTCTTCCTCACGTACACTCACTCTCTTAGATCAACACACACACACACACACACACACACACACACACACTCAACCCTCATTTTCTGAAACCTACATGCACTTCTCCTCATGCACTCAGACCAGCTCATATTCCATACTCACCAAGACCAGCTGTCATCCTCATGCACTCAGGCCAACTTACACTCCTATTCATGCACTCAAAGCAATGCGAATTCCCTCTCATGTTCGCGACACAACACACACACACTCCTCCTAATGCACTCAAACCAACACATTCCCTCATGTACTCACACCAACACATCCGTCATGCACTCAAACCAACACACTCCCTCATGCACTCAACCCAACTCAAACCCTTAGTCATGCAGTAATGTACCCGCACTCTAAATCACACTTCTCTTGCACTCAAACCAACACGCACGTTTCATGCACTCAACTCGCATCTCAACCAGACAAATATCCTCCCTCCCACGCACTCACCCACGCGAACTCACTCAAGCACGCACGCACTGAGGTGGAAAGGCACAACTAGACATGCACTCACACACACTCAGCAATCAAGCAAGTGCACACGAAAGCACACGCACGCACTCGCCGATGTGGATAAGCACGATGAAGCCGGGGATATCAACACTAAAGAGCTGGAATTACCCTATTAAAATGTTTGTGATGCAGGCAGTCTCTCTCTCTCTCACTCTCTCTCTCTCACACACACACACACACATACATACACACACACACACACACACACACACGCAATTCGCAACTCACTTTCGTAAAATGCACACATCTCTCTCTCTCTCTCTCTCTCACACACACACACACACATACACACACACACACACACACACACACACACACACACTCTCTCTCTCTCTCTCTCTCTCTCTCTCTCAAGAATCCCATAATTCCTCTTGTGTGATGAGGGACAACCTAACCTGTTTGCGTTAAGTCGTGAAGTCCTGCGGTGGTGGTGCAAGTGGTGGTGGTCTCAGTCTTGTGTGGTGGTGGTGGCAGTGGTGGTAATGGTGGTGGTGGCAGAGGTGGTAATGGTGGTCGTGGTAATGGTATGAGGTTGTGGTTGTTGTGGTGTCAGTGGTGGTATTGATCACAGTGGAGGTGGTGGAGGTGGCATGCATGGTTTTGGGGGTTGTAGCTTTCTTTTTAGTGGTGGTGACGGTGGTGAAAGAGGAGGTCATAGTGGTGTTAGTGGTGGTGATGGTATACTATAGGTGGTTGTGGTGGGGGTTGTGCTGACGGCTGTGGTACTGGTAGTGATCATCAAAATGGTGGTATGAGTGGTTATAGTTGGAGTTGTGGTGGTCGTAATGATGAGGCATGGTGGTGGGAGGGGTAGTGATGGTGATAGTGGTGGGTGGCAGTGGTCGTCATGGAGGTATAGTGATTGTGGGTCGTGGTGGGTTTTGCGATAGAGGCAATGGGTGGTCGTGGTGATAATGTGGGTGATGGTGTTCATTGTGTGGTGACTGTGGTAGGTCGTAGTGGTTTTAAAGATGGTTGCAACGGGTGGTAGTGGTGGGCGATTGTGGTCATGGAGTGGTAGTTGTACTAGGTCGTGATGGTAATGGATGGTAATGGCGATAATGTGGGTGAGAAGTGACAATAGTGGGCGGTGGATGGTCATGAAGTGGTGCTTGTGGGTGAGGTGGTTCGTGGTGTTTTTTGAGGTGGTGGCAGTGGGTGGCACTGGTGACAGCAGGTGGTAATGGTGGTGGAGGTGGTGGTGTTAACGGTGACGTTGGTACTGATACTATAAGACAGAATAGGCTATGGTGATGGTGGTGATAACTGTAGTCGTGATTTATGGTGGCTACAGTGCAAGAGCCACGTGGGTTTACATCTACAAAATATTAAAAAGACCAACTGTAATCATAATATCTTTCGTTCTCTATTTATTGCATATAAAACTAAACAACTTTTCACATTACGGCCCAAACTTCTGCCTCGTTCGCCCACACCAGTGAAAAACACAATAGTGCAACCTGTTTAATTTCATGCGTAGTTTAATCTCTTCAGTACGATGTCATATTCTGATCATATTTTCTTACGGCGTAGGGGTAAATGAAGGCTTTATCTAATCCCTTCAGTCCGAAAAGTCTCTCCACTGCTGACTAAAACCTCAGGTAATAGCATAATAGCAAATACAATATGTCATGGGACTGAAGGGGATAACAGCTTTTGTCTACTGCCTGGAGCCGTATCATTGCGAGGAGCCTAGACAAAAGGACATCGAGGAAATTTCTGTCCCCACTCAGTAATGACCCATCCTCTCGTGACAAACATCCTCCCTAATATACTCACTTTCTTCTTCCACATTGTTCTCGGCCTACTTCCTCTAACCAAGCTGGCATTATACACTTTCTAGATGGTTTCCGATCTTTTCTCTCCTCCATGCTTTTGGTCAGCCCTCTTTTCTTCCAACCACCGCACTGACACATGTCCTTCCTTATTCTCCAGCCTCGTTGTTCGACCACCTCAACTAACCCACTCACTTATGCCCTTCCTTATATACTCCTTCTTGCCTCGCATGTCGTTCTTGGTATATTTCTTTTTTCAAATCACTCCATCCTAATCTTTCTTCATATACTCACCTACCTTGTCGCTTGGCCTCGTTTTGGTCTGCCTGATTATCTTCAAACCACCTCACTCATATCTTTTCAAAATCGTCGTCGTCAGTATAAGAGTGCAGATGGCAGACCTCTCCCATTCTTACTGATTATGATCTATTGGCTGTTGGCCTGTTTCATCCAGCCCCAGCATATCCGCGAATTTCACTCCTCCATCTTGTTCTATTGTCCTCTTGCACCTTCCCATGAGTGTTCTCTCCGTTTTCTTCTCGCTCTGTGTCTGGGTTGCCACTCCGTTACCGTAACCAAGCATCGGTTTTCTCCTCTACGGCACACACAGCCTGCCCAGGTCCATTTCTGCTTCTTAAATGTTGCGGTTATATCTTCCCTTTCCTCTGTTCCTTTTACTTAAAAGCTCTTTTCCTGCACCTTCATGTGATTTGTAATAAAATCATAATTTTGACCATTCCTCTCTGAGCACTCATACGAATAGGGTCTGAGCACACATGCATTTCCTTACTCTCCCCACTTTGTGCTTCCATCACGTTCTTGATTTACCTATAATTCTTCATCATCCGATCACTCCACTTCATACACTGTTCCTTATATTCTGCCCCACTCTGTCCCTCTTTATCTTTCCTGGTTTGCCTCTTTTCCTGCAGTCCACTCCACAAGTACACGTTCTGCTGACCTTAGTAGCTTTCATAATTATAGCAGAGCTGTCTGTGGGGGCCGGTGACCTCACATCCATGACACTGACACTTACTTGGTCAGTGCAGAGGTACAAGTCAGTTTATATCTTACGATCCTAAATTCGAGTTCATTAGTTAATGCAGCCTGTAGTTCCTCGGTACAGAGAAGAAAGAATACTATCCATGTGACGTAAGAGACAACTAAAGGGATCAAGAGCGGTGAGCTGGAAAGTCTTCCTCTCTGTAATGGCACAGGGACGAGGGGACCCAATAGTCCTTTATGTGCACGTGTATTGCAAGCAGTTTTGTACCTCCTGTGACACTGAAGAATGAGAGTATTTGAATCCTCCTTTTTACTGATTCATGACCCACAAAAAGATCGACGACCTGTGTGTGGGTGTGTTTATGTGATTTGCATCTATACATAAAAATGAATAATGACAACGGAGGTTAAAGGATGAACGGATGGGAGTGACGGGGAGGAGAGGCAGGTGGATACGTTTTATTCACCCAGTTTCCATACAGTATTCTTGTGCTTTTAAACGACGTCAGCTTTTATTACCTAAAGGGAACATTTAAGTATCTCAACCAGAGAAAAAAATAGGTAACTTCAAAACGACGTGACCTAAGAAAACATTGGGTAGTTAATAATTACTATCTTCTTACTGCTGGGTAGGACATGTCTCTTGAGGTAAGTTGTCTGCGTCTTCAATATTTTCTGTCAGAGAGTTAGTTTGGGGAGCTGCAACTTCCCTCACTCCTCACCGTTCTCTCATTCCCCCCGCCCCGCCCCGCCCCGCAGAGTGAGGAACTGCTCCATTATCTCCGGCAATGTTGGTAGTATTGGCTCATAATGTTGCCTGGTACATGAGGGCAGTGAGGGAGGAATGTGAGAGGTAAGGAGGGGAGGGAAGGAGGAATATGAAAGGGACGAAGGGGAGAGAGGGGGAAAAAGTTGGAGGGTGGATTAGGAATATGTGCAGAGTGGAAAGAAAGAAGAACGATATAAGAGGAAAGAGTTTTATGGGAGCTGTATATCATCGTCATTACCATCATCCCATCCACTTTTGTTCGAAGAGAGTACGGAAATTCATAACAAATCTCTAGTTTCTTTGGAAGACGGTAGGTACAAGCTTTCCTCTCCTATTTTCGTCGGAGGTACGAGGCTGCTTGAAATACATGTCTTGCGTTGACGTAGCGATATACCTATGAGGGTATCAAGAGATAGAGAGGGATTCTAGTCTTTATTTCTTCTCCTTTTAGTTACCTCTTATAGCAAGCGGGGAATGCTTGGGTTAGAATCCTTCTAAATCCTACTTCCTTCATGAGGACAGGGTCCACCTGGCCAGGCTGAGATGTGGGCATCATCCAGCTCTCTTGAGTTATCAGAAGAGGCTGGATGACTCCGTCTCTGATGCCTGTCCAGGATACAACACAGCATCCCATACTATTAAGCACATTATTTATTGGTGGGTGGGGGCGCTCACCATGCACTCACTCGATGTAGTGCTGCTGTTGGGTGTCTGCCCTTTCCTCTCCTCCATCCTTCTCTCCTTCCATCCTCTTCTGTCTTTCCTTCATTCTTTCCTTGTCCTTCTGCCTACGAGTGACTTTACACTCCCTTTTCTGTCTTACTTTCCTTCATTCTTTCCTCTTCCCTCTGCCTGTGGGTGACTCTACACTGAGTGACAAGCCAAATGGTTTCCTGAACACCAGGAAACCATTTACTACGCTGGGTGGTAACCATATAACCAAATTTTGGCGCCTGCTGGTTTAGTAGGTAATTATTGCACTCCAATCGGATTGAGCCGGTGAAGGTTTATATCAAAGGCGTGGTTGGGGTTGACACTTCATGTAATGCCACTCAGGGATGAGTGAGGCTGGTCACTCATTTTAAATGTCGGGACCAACTGCCTAGCCCCGAGCTCCTACGCTCCTCATGGGGCAATGTAGGATTGGATGATGGATGGATGGATGGAAGACTGCATTGCACACAATCGCCTGCGCCAACAACACAACATACACTCCTTGAGAGCTCTGTGGGCAAGACCGGTCTCGGCCGTGGCCTTCCTTAGGGACTCGGGGCTGTTCGGCCAGAATGCCATCGGAACAATAACAACAACTATTACTACTACTACTTGGGTAAGAATGCAGAAATTTTGCTATGATTTTTGAACTGTAGCTGACTGGCATAAGACGATGACGATGATGAAACTTCGCCAAAAGTCATTGTGGTTTAGGAAAGACTCAACACATCAAAGATGGAAGATAGTGGAACAAACTGACCATGATTATTAACTCACTTGGTACGCACTCACCCTGACGAGGCAGTCCGAACACACAAAGAGGCCTCTCTGAAGGACTCCGTATCATCATCATCATCATCCCCATCATCATTATAGCACTATATTCCATCATCATCATCATCATCATCAACACCCAATTCCCCACAAAGTACAGGTAACCGTTTGGCCTCATTGCTAGGGGATGTTGTGGCCAAAGTGGTTAGGGAATGATCTGGTGCCTGAAAGGACGTGCGGTCAAACCCAGGCTGGGGCAAGGAACAGTATGATGATATGAACTTTAAGACTGACTTTACTGACTTTCTACTGACACTTAAAATTAAACACGACACATACCATTACACCAGACCTGAGTGGGACAGTCTTAGCATGTATTCAATATGGACGGTCAGTATTAGCGTCGAAATGGAGACAACTGAATATGTGCAAGAAGACTGTTGGGCCTTAGACGGTGGATATTAGCGCCAAAGTGGTGATATGCGAACGTGTGTTTAGGCAAAGGACTATCAATTCTATACCTAAAGTCGGACGCACACACACACACACACACACACACAGTCACTTTAAGGTGGCGCTACATCAAGTGACTGGATGGTTGGCGCCCCACACCTATCAGTCTGTGAAGGGAAGGCAATAACAGCAAAAACGTCAAATACTCGGAAGTAAATTTAGGAATCGTCATCACAAAAGAAATGGAACCGGGCGATAAAATGTGACTGATTGAGCGAGAAAGGACTAGTTTGTGAGAGCGAAAAGTGAGCCACGGAGAGAGAGAGAGAGAGAGAGAGAGAGAGAGAGAGAGAGAGAGAGAGAGAGAGAATGTAAGCAAGTGGGTTTGTAGAGAAGTATCAGAGGAAATGAGGGGAAAAAAAATTGAGAATACCAGTGTGATGAAGTCTGAGAGAAAGGGGGAATGTGTAAGCTACAGCGAATATTAAAATGCGTGAAATAGTGACAGTAAGAAAGTGAGAGAGAGTGTAAGTTAGACCGAAGTATTAAAATGTGTGAAAATATGAGAGTACGAAAGAAAGTAAGAGGGTAAGAAAAAGCAAGAGAATAAGAAAGAAAGTAAGAGGGTAAGAAAAAGAGAATAAGAAAGTAAGCGAGTAGGAGAGTAAGAAAATAAAACAGTAAGAAAATAAGAGAGTACGAAAGGGTAAGAGAGTAAGAAAGAGAGTACGAGAGTAAGAAAGAAATGGAGTAAGAAAGAAAGTAAGAGAGAAAGTAAGACAGTAAGAAAGAAAGCAGGATTAAGAAATTAAGACAGTGTAACAAAACGACTGTACAATTTTACCTCCTACATTAAGATGTCGCCTTTTTGTCAATATATTTAATTCTGGCCACCTACGAACAGTTATTCTCAGTTTAACCCTTACTGATCGACGTTGTTAAAAGCAGCCTCGATTGCTACCCTCACTGCCTGGACGATTTTTTCCGCTTTCTTCTGCTTAGGAAAACTCTTGACATAGATACGGAGTTTAAAGAGAGCCAGTATGGATGTATGAAGGTGAGAAAGTGAACGAGAAAGTCAGCCAGTGTGAGGGAGTAAGCTACAAATAGAGAGCGAATAAAGAGTACTCAATAACAACTGAATGTGAGCCAGTGAATGACAGAAAGAGGGGCTGAGTAAATGAAGGAAAATATGCGAATTACAGCAAGTAACTGAGAGAAAGTGAGTGAGTATGAGTAAGTAAAAGTACGCAAATATGAGAAAGGAATCAACAGAAAATAAGTGAGTGTAAGCAAGTAATGGGAAAAAAAGTAAGCAAATTTGTGCAACTGATCAACGGCAAAGAAAGGCAGCGAGTGAGAGCAAGTGAACAAAAAAGAAAAAAAGGTGAATGATTGTGGGTGAATACATGACAGAAAGTAACAGTATAAAACCAATTAAACGAAAGAAAGTGAGCGAATGTGAGCAAATAAATGACAGAAAGTGAGGGTGTGACCAAATGAACGGCAGAAAGTGAGCAAATGCGAGGAAGAAATCGACGGTGAGCTTGGGCATCTCATCTGATCTCACATAGCATGTTCGAGATGCGAGGTTAGAAGGTTAAGTTAAAAGTTAGAGGTTTAAAAAGTGGTCTTTGTGGAGATATACCACTGTGGTAAATTTCGTGTTCGTGGGTGAAAAAGCAAAATTAAATTGCATACTGACGTTGCCTGGGACCCCTGACGGCCGACCCTCTCGTGGGAGGCAGCCTCTATGATCCCACTTTCCCGAAAACAAAATCCAGCTGGAGCTCTGCCACTGTGTTCAATTTCGTGTTTCTAGGTTAGAAAACGAAACTGATTCTCCCCCCTCCCCCTTCCGCCGTTCAACCTTTGCGGAGGTTGGGGGATGTAAAATTTCATTTCCTAGGTAAAAAAAAGTGGCCGTGCATATCGGAGTTGACTGTTACCCGCGGGACCGCCCCGCTATTAAGGCCGACCCTCCGGGATCCAACCCCACCCAAAACTTGGTCCTGGTGAAGGTCTACCAAGTGCATTTTTTACTTATTTTATTAAGCTCTCGAGGACGCTCGCGGTTGCCGGAAAATGCGTTACATTTGAACCTTCTCCATCTTGGGGAAATAGTATGTCCTGCCCACTGTCTCGACTAGGAAAAAAAGATGTAAAGGTGGAAAGGAAAATACAAAAACAAAAATACTAAGTAAAAGCAAAACAGGCAAGAACATGGAGGAAGGGGGGGGAATGAAATAAAAAAAAAAGACAGAAGGAGGGAGGGGAATAACGCGAGAGAAAATGAGATACAACAATAGGTAATAACAGGAGAAGGTTCAGAAGGAAAAGAGAAGCACAACAGGGAGGAAAGTGAAGGAAAGTTATAGAGGCAAAAAGAGAGAGAAAAAAAAAACGAAGTGGGGATGGAGAAGGTGGAAGGAAAAGGACGGAGGGAAAGTAGAAAAGAGAGGTAGAGAAGAGGAGACACAAGGAAGGGAAGAAAACAGAGACGGGGGAAATTGCAAAAACTGAGGGGAAAAAAAGTCGAAAGGGAGAAGGAAGAAAAGAGAGGAAGAGGAAGAAGGAATAAAAGAGAGGAAGGAGGAAGAAGAGAGAGGAAGAGGCAGAAGGAGGAGTGAAAATTTAATGCCTGACTGGGAGTTAATTCTGTCAAGACAAACTGAGTTCAAAATATGATTAATTCTTTCCATTACCAGGGACCAGGCCGCACTTCCCACGAACCCTCCCCCTCCCCTCTCCTCCCCCAACCTCTGCCTTCTCTCCTTCCCTCCCTCCTACTCTTCCCTCTCTTTCCTCTCCCTCTTAACTTCCTTCCTCTCCTACCCCCTTTGTTCACTCTACCTTCCTGCTCCTACTCTCCCTTCATCTCTCTCTCTACCTCTCCTTACCACCACCCTTCCCCATTTCTCCTTCCCTCCCTCCTCCTCTTCCCTCTCCTTCCTCTTCCCCCTCTTTCCTCTCCCTCTTCTTTTTACCTCCCTCCTCTTCTACCCTCTTCCCTCCCTGTTCCTACCAGCTACTGCCCTCTCTTCTTTTCGTTTCTGCTACCCCTCCCGTACCACCACCCTTCCCAATCTTTCCTACCCCCCCTTCTCTCCCCTCTCCTTATTTTGCCTTTCTCCTCTCCTCTTCTCTGTCCTCCTGCTACTATCCTCCCTCCTCTTCATCCAACCTACTGTTACCCACAAACCAAGCAAATAACACAGTCCTTAGTAACTATGCTATTGATAATAATGATATCCTTTCAGCCATAAATAGTACGGACATAAACAAAACCCCTGGCCCCGATAAAATATCACCGAGAATTCTCAAAGAAGCAAAACATGAGTTACTGCTGCCACCCTCTGTCTTATTCAATAAATCATTAAGTACTGGGAAAGTTCCACGCGAATGGAAACTAGCAAATGTAACACCAATTTTCAAAAAAGGAAATGAGTCGCACCCAGGAAATTACAGACCAATCAGCTTAACATCAGTAGTGTGCAAGTTAATGGAAAAAATCATAAGAGATAAAATAGTTAATTATCTAGAAGAAAATAATATAATTAAAGACTCGCAACATGGATTCAGACATCGTCGTTCATGCTTAACTAACCTACTGGACTTCTTCCATGATGTTTACAAATCATACGACGACTCAAGAGCAGTAGATATAATTTACCTCGACTTTCAGAAAGCATTTGACACTGTCCCTCACAAGCGTCTCATGAGAAAAATAGAAGCACATGGAATAAAAGGAAAGACGCTAAAATGGTTACAAGACTGGCTGTCAGACCGAAAACAGCGAGTTGTGATAAACGGAAAGGAATCCAAATGGCGTAATGTGATCAGCGGCGTTCTCCAAGGCTCAGTACTTGGACCGATACTTTTTATTATCTATATAAATGACATTGATGAGGGTCTAAATTGTAAAGTATCCAAATTTGCAGATGATACTAAAATAACCAGTAAAGTCACTTCAAAATTACAGTGGCAGCAGTTACAAAATGACCTTAATACTTTAGCAAGCTGGGCAGAAAAATGGCAAATGAAATTCAACACAGAAAAATGTAAAGTACTTCATATTGGAAGTAACAATGTCCATGCAAATTACAAAATGAACAATATTCAGTTATCAAGTACAGACAGTGAAAAGGATCTTGGTGTGATAATATCAAATGACCTAAAAACAAGCAAGCAGTGTACCGATGCGGTAAAAATTGCAAACAAGCTAGTGGGTTTTATTGGAAGAACTTTCGAGTTTAAATCGGAAAAAGTCATACTTGCCTTGTACAACTCGCTAGTGCGCCCCCATCTTGAGTATTGTGTGTAATTCTGGTCTCCGTACTACAGAAAGGACATTGAAAAATTAGAGAAAATTCAGCGAAGAATCACAAAAATGGTACCACGACTTAGAAACAAACCATATGAGGAACGCCTTGAAGAACTTAAATTATTTAGCCTAACGAAGCGCAGGTTAAGAGGGGACCTTATTGAAGTTTTCAAAATCATGAAGGGATATGACAACTTAGACATGAATAAATATTTTGATATAGACCGGTCTAGTCAAACCAGAAGTAATGGCTGCAAAATCATGGGAAAACGATTCCAATCCCACGAAGCAAAATACTTCTTCTTTAACAGAGTTGTAAATATCTGAACAGATTACCCTTAGATACCGTGAACAGTATCTCAATTGAGACATTCAAAAACAAATTAGACAAGTATTTGCACGAAAATCCTCAGCTGACTCTTTTTCTGTCCGAATAACTTGCTTTTATAGCTATGGTACATGTAAGTTCATGCCCCCTTAGTCTACAAGACACCCCGTAAACAATGTACCCGTACATAGTGTTGCGTCACGATATTATACATTTTCAATTTATTCGGTGCAAACAAAGCAATATAAGCACAGATTAGGATCTGCACAGATAACCCTGAGTTAACGGTCACTACTCTTACTTTCGACCTGTGATGGGCTGTGGATCACTGAGGGTCCCTGTTAGTCAAGTGACCACCATCGGGATTTTTTTAATGTACCAGGGGTCACTGCTTCAGGATGAAACTTGTGTACTGTCCCACATGGGAGAGTTCCTTGTCTCAGTGGAGTGAACGGAGCTATTGCCTGATTGACTGCTGCCTACCTAAAAAGCGCCAGGGAAGGTTGCCGCACCACCCCTAAACATCCACTCTGTGCATTGCACATCCACACTGTGCACTGTGCAGTCCCCTTTTATCTAAGACACCCTTCCTATATACTTTTCAGTCTCCCCAGCGCAAAGAAAGCAATATAAGCACAGATTAGGAGCTGCACAGATAACCCTGAGTTAACGGTCACTACTCTTACTTTCGACCTGTGATGGGCTGTGGATCACTGAGGGTCCCTGTTAGTCAAGTGACCACCATCGGGATTTTTATAATGTACCAGGGGTCACTGCTTCAGGATGAAACTTGTGTACTTGTCCCACATGGGAGAGTTCCTTGTCTCAGTGGAGCAAACGGAGCTAGGGCCTGATTGACTGCTGCCTACCTTAAAAGCGCCAGGCAAGGCTGCTGCACCACCTCTAAACATCCACACTGTGCAGTGTGTAGCTTCCACGTTATGTCCACAGACTTCCCATTAACTCAATGTAACTGGTTTATAATGTCATGCCGCAACTATTATTTTATTTGTTTACTTTCTCTTTCAGGTTACTCTATCGGGTAGCTTATAGATAAAGTATTATAGAATGTGACTTTTCCTTTCCAGTGTTTCCTATAAAATTTCCATGTCAGTTTTTCCATGCTGCATGGTGGTTTTTCTCACTTTTTCCTGGAGGGTTTGGTGGTGGGGGGAGCCTTCTTGCTTTCCTATCCTTATCCTTCAACATGTAGAGTTAGATCTTGTAGTCATAGTTTTCTCTAACAAGCAGCCTCGAAAGGACCATAAGGTCTGTTGCTGTTTGCTTTCCTGTGTAATCCTGTGTAATCTCTACCTCTCTCACACTTCCTCACTTCTCCTTTCCCCATCTCTCCTCTCCTTTAACTCCCCTCTCACCTCTTTACTTTCTTCTTCCTTCAACCTTCTTGTTACTCCACCATCTTCCCTTCCTCTCTCTCTCTGTGCCTTCCCACTTGTCTCCATTCTATTTTCAAACTTTACCACCCTTTCTATCTTTTACTTCTCTTCTTCCACATCTTTCCTCCTCTCCGCTCTCTTCTCTCCCTCCTTTTCTGTCCTAGCTTCTCTCTATTAACTCCCTTCCATTCCTATCTTTCTCCTATCCCCTTCCCTCTTCTCTCCTAATCTCTTCCCACCATTTCCCCCTCCTGTCTTTTTCCTTTTACCCTCCTCTCTCCTGTACCATCACCATCCCTCCTTGTTCTTCCCTCTCTTTTCTCTCGCTCCCTCCTCCTCTTTCTCTTCCTCACTCCCTTCCCTCTTCCTTTCTTTTCTCTCCACCTCCCTCCCTCCCCCATTTCCTTTCCATCACTACCCTTCCTCCCTCTCTCCTTTCGTCACTCCCTCCAATGCCTCCCATTCTCTCCATCCATCTTCCTTCATCCACTTAATGTTTCTCTAATTCCTCTCCTCCTCTTTTCTTTCTGCTCTTCTCTTATCTTTCTCTTCTCTTCAACTCTTTCTTCCTCTCTCCTTTCTTTTTTTTTTCTAATTCATCAGCCTTCTCTCCGCTTTCACCTTTTTTAATTACTCGTTTCTTTTCCTTTCATTCTAACCTCAATACCTCTCTCATTTTTCTATACAACTCCCTTCCCACTCCCTCCTCTCTTCCTTCTCTCCTTCCTCCCCTCTTTCCACCCTTTCTCTCTTCCTTCCCTCCTTCCTCTCTTCCTTCCCTCCTTCCTCTCTTCTTTCCATCCTTCCTCTCTTCTTTCCCTCCTTCTGTTTTCCTTCTCTCCTTCCTCTCTTCCTTCACCCCTTCCTCTCTTCCTTCACCCCTTCCTCTTCTTTCTCTCCTTCCTCCCTTCTTTCCACCCTTCCTCATTTCCTTCCTTCCATCTCTTTCTACCTTCCTTCCTCTCTTCTTTCTCTCCTCTGTATTTTTTTTTTTCTTTCCTCCTTTAGGTCACTCCATCATTTCCCTTTCTGCTCATGATTCCACTCGTCCTCTCTCTCTCTCTCTCTTTCTTTCTCTCTCTCTCTCTCTCTCTCTCTCTCTCTCTCTCTCTCTCTTTCTCTCAACAACTCAAATGATCCTGAAATTCGAAGTGAGTGAGTGAGAGAGAGAGAGAGAGAGAGAGAGAGAGAGAGAGAGAGAGAGAGAGTGAGAGAGAGAGAGAGAGAAAAGAAAGAGGGTGAAGGATTGGTTATTATCCTGCAAGCTGCTGATGATGGCGGGGCACGAGGCGGAGGAGGAGGTGATGGATGGAAGGAAGGAAGAAGTATGATGATGGGAACGATGGAGGGAAGACGTGAAGGAGGAAGGAAGACGCGAAACAGGAAGGAGGAAAGAAGGAGCGAAGGAGGAAGGAAGACGCGAAGGCGGAAGGTGGAAAGGAGACGCGAAGGAGGAAGGAAGACGCGAAGGAGGAAGGAAGACGCGAAGGAGGAAGGAAGACGCGAAGGAGGAAAGAAGCTATGAAGGACGAAAGAAGATGTTTTGCGAACCATGAAGTTGTGCGCCACACCTTTTACTCCCATACCACAGCTTAGATACTGACTGACCAGAGCATTTCTTGAAAATGGCGAAATTATCACATCATGGTGTACTGACAACAGCAAGGGTAATTTCGTGGCATGCCGTTGGGGCCATGGCAGAGTACTGAAGAACACTGAGAAGGCAACTGAGATAAGTTTTAAAACAACAAACGCATTCGTCGACCACAACCTGCATCGTACTAGCATAACTAAGGGATGATCCAGACAAAGATCTTCACCACACCTTTCTATTTTTTGCACTGTACAGATCCCTCCTTCCACGAAAAGAGAGAGAGAGAGAGAGAGAGAGAGAGAGAGAGAGAGAGAGAGAAACTCTCTTCCTGTTATAAAAAAGGTTTAATACAATATCTATACCTCCAAATTTCCTCAAACTGACCCTTACTGTTTAAATATCAATGTAAATCTGTTCATTCTCGATAAAGCTGAACAACCAGAGCAGTGATGAATAGATAACAGATGAATAGCTTCAACTAATTATTCAGAGCACTGTCTTCCAAGGAGTTTATAGATGAGGAAGAATCAGTGGAATGAAGATAGATTGGAATAGGCTAAATACACAGAGAATGTGTGTGGAGTGCGGAGGGTGGACAGGATAAGGAATAATGTGGGTAACGAAAGATGAGGAGTAAGGAATTCTGTAGACACCTGATTCGAAGAAAGAATGGATATGAATAGAGTGGCGAAAAGCGTAAATCTGAGAGAGTCTGAAGGTTGGAGGAGACGAGGCAGGACAAGAAGAAGATAGACAGATATGGTAATTGAATGTGAGAAAGGTATGGAGGCATGTGAGGCTGGGGAACTGACAAGTGATCGAGCTGGTCGGATGAAATGTGTACGGACTGTATAACCTGGGTCTGGCAGTCCTTTCTAATCTGACAGTCGTCAGACTGACTCTGTCGGATAGATGAATGTGAAGTTACGTGTGGAATAACTTTGTACCTATCAGGTGGAGTCAGGATTCCGGGGTACTTGAATAATGAGGAAATGGGAGTGCTGCCCATTCATATGGGCAAACTCTGGTTAGTATCTCAGTCAGTATTTTTTTTTTTCTGGCATTCTACACCCTACCTCACAGCACCATGAGATAGGAAAGGAGGTCTAGATGATGATGATGGTGATAATGACAAAGAGAATAAGAGCCCCATACTTATTCTAATCCAGCACTAATTTCAGGCATAGTTTATGAATGGGACAGGCAAAAATAAAGCAAAGATAGCTAAAATCGAACACATACAACAACTAATAATAATTGTTATGCCCTGCATTTACTTTGAAAGAGGTGGTGATAAAGCAAGAAGAGGCAAAGAGGAAGAATAAAGAAGGAAAGGAATTAGAAAGATGTAAGAAGAAAGACAATGGGGGACAGCATGAGATAGGAAAGATCAATTACTGGAATATGGATGAGACAAAAGAAAGTATAAAAAGGAAGTGAGATGAGGCAGAGTCAGAAGGCAGGATGGAGAAGGAAGGGGGTGAGAAAGAGTCAAGCGGAAGGACAAGGAAGAAGAGGAATAAGGAAGAAGCAGGAGGAAAGATAAGAGAGAAATATAGCCAATGGGCAGGAAAAAGACAAAAGAGAGGAAGACAGGCTAGAAGAACGATAAAGAAGAAGGAAGAGCGGGGAAGAGGCAAGAAGAAGAATAAAGAAGGAAGAGGAAAGAGAAGGATAGAAGGAGAGACAAGAGGAAAGGTAAACTGGGAGGGAAGGGCAAGAAGAAAGATAAAGAGGGAATGAGGCAAGAGGAAAGATAAAGATGGAGGGAGAAGCAAGAAGAAAGATAAATGGGGAGGAGGAGGGAAGAGGAAGGTTAAAAAAGGAATAAGAAGGCAAAGGAAATTTAAAGAGGGAGGAAGAGACGGGGGAAGGATAAAGAAGAATGAAGAAAGAAGAGGAAAGATAAGGAGGGAGGGAGAGGCAAGAAAGAAGGATAAAGAAGAATGGGAGTGAGTACGAGACCTCCTGCTGGGAGTGGCAGAGGGACACCAAGCTGGACTGTGGGTGGAGGTGAAGGAGGAAGGGTGAAGGGGGAAAGGGTAAAGGGGGAGATTGAAGAGGGAGGGGGGGGGAGTGAAGAGGGGGGAGGGTGAAGGGGAAAAGTGAAGGGTGAAGAACCGAGGGTGTGAAGGGAGAGGGTGATGGAGAGGGTGAAGGGGGGAGGGTGAAGAAGGAGGGGATGCAAAAGGAGAGGATGCAGAGGGGGAGGATGAAGAAGGGGAGGATGAAGAAGTGAAGAATGAAGGGAGGAAGGTTAAGGGGGAAGCGTGACGGGGGAGAGGGTGAAGGGGAAAGGTAAAGGGGTGAGGGTGAAGGGAGTGGATGTCGCGGTGGGAAAAGGATGGTGGAGATGAAGGGAAGATGGTGAGGGTCATGCTAATGGAAAAGAGGTATAGAGTTGGGGTGATGGTATGGGAGAAAAGGAAGTGGCAGGCTGGGAAAGGACACGGGGATGAATATGATGCTAAGGAGCAGATCGTGAATGATGGGGTTGATGGTGATGGTGATAAAAATATGGTAGGGTTGATGGTGCTAATTATGGTAATGGATAGATAGTGCTGAGTGATGGATGATAGTGGGGGAGAGGAAGGCGATGAAAGCGGAGGAAATATGGTGGTGGTTGTGGCGTGGGGTGGTGTGGGTTGGGGAAAAGTGGCTGTGGTCGGGGAATGTTGGTGGGGTTAAGGATGGAAGTGAGAAAGATGGTGATGGCTTGCGCGGGGGGAGAGCTGAAGGTGAAGGTGGGAAGATGATGAGGATGATGGGCACTGGGGTGGTGAAGATGATGGAGGTGGATGAAAGGATGATGGTGGCGCTGGCAATGGGGAGGATAGTGGAAGTGATGAGGATACGACGATGAACATACGGAGAGACAGTAAAGATGGGAGCGAGAATGGAAGTGGAAGAAAATGGTGAGGATAAAGGTGAGGAAAGATGGTACAAATGGGGTAGGGGAGGAGAAGTAGTGAGGAAGGTGACTGTAATGGGATGGAAGAAGGGGGTGGAGGCTGATAGAATGGAGAAGAAGGTGACGGTGCGTGGAAGATAATGGTGTGGTGGTGGTGGGGTTAAACAAGGGAGGGGGGGGTAGGGAGTAGGGGTAAGGGGTGGGGAAGGCAGGAGATTGGCTCATTACACAACTCTTCAACCAGTGAGGCGTTTTCTCCACCCCCCTCACACACACTCACACACAGTATAGCCACGCAAGTATTTTAAAAAACACACGATTGTATGCTGAAGTCTACACGTACGGACATAACGAGCGCGCACACACGCGCACGCGCCACGCACACGCACACACACACACACACACACGTATGGAAAGAATGCACGTACACTACACTGTGCAACAGTCTACATGTATGAACATAATGTGAACACACACACACACACACACACAAAACCTTAATACTGTAATACTGGAAGATAAACGCTTACATACCGTACTACACACACACACACACACACACACACACACACACACACACACACACACACACGTTTAAACACTCACGCAAGAATACTCAACGACAATCACTTACGTAATACCCTCACACACACACACACACACACACACACACACACACACACACACACACACACACACACACAAACGTTTATACTTCTCTCCCCGCCACACACACAAGCTCCATACCACACCCTTAGTCCTTTAAGTCTACTTCTCTCCCCTCCCCACAGACCCATACACAAACACGCATTCTTCCTTCACACACACACACACACACACACACACACACACACACACACACACACACACACACACAGTATACCAACGCAACTATGGTAGGAAAAAACACACACGATTCCATGCTGAAGTGTACACGTACGGACATAAAGAGTACACACGCACACACACATAAATATATATTAATATATATATATATATATATATATATATATATATATATATATATATATATATATATATAAATATACAGTATATATATACACACACAGTATATATAAACACACACACACACACACACACATACATTCTCTCTCTCTCTCAGCTCCGGTAATGGCCAGCTGAGGGAACAAGTGATCATAAAAGGCTGCGAAACGAGAAAAAGATTTTAGGAGGTAAAATGTAAAGCTTGCACACGGATTACGGGCGTGAGGTGTACCCACGCCCTGCCCCTGCCACACCCTCCTTACTCTTACTTTTTAGCCTCTTCTTCTTCCTCTCTCTCTCTCTCCTCTTTAACCTCTTTTTTCTTCTTCTCTCTCCTCTTTAACCTCTTCTTCTTCCTCTCTCTCCTCCTTATTCATATTCCTCATTTCATTCTTTTACTTTGACTTTTCATCTCCCTCGTTCTTCTCCCTCTATGCTCATTCCGTTTTCTCGTCTCCTTCGTCCCCCCCCCCTTCCATCTTCCTCTTTCTCCTTTCCTTTTGTTTCTTCGTCTTCCCCATCTTTCTTCCTCTTTCTCATTTCATTCTCGTTTTTCGTCTTCTGATTCTTTACCATCGTCCACCTCTCATTCTTAGTCACTTACATTTCCCTCTCTCGTGTTGTCATTTATTTTACTTCGTCATGGCTTCTGTTACTTCCTTTCTTTACCTCTTCCTTGCTGTTGTCCTCTTCTCTATCGTACCCTTCTCTTACTCTGTATTATAATGATCTTCGTCTCCCTCTTCCTTCTCCTCTTCGTTTTGTTTTTCACCCGTCATTCAATTAGCTTACTGTACATACTATGCTCTTCCATCGACTTGACCATCTTTTGTGTGTGTGTGTGTGTGTGTGTGTGTGTGTGTGTGTGTGTGTCTTCGTCATACTCCTCTCCTTCTTCTTCGTCGCTGTCATCGCCCATTTCGTATTTATTCCACCACTTTTCATGTTCTCTTTACTCGTTTCTTTGATCCTTTTGTCGTCCTCCTCCTCCTGTTTCATTGCCTTTCTCTTCTTAGACATGATCTTTCCTCCTCTGCTTAAATTTCTTTCGCCTTTTCGCCATTTTCCTTCCCTCCCTCCTAATTTTCTCTTTTCCATACTTATGTCCTACCCTTTTTAGTCCGAATCGCAGAAGCACTGTTTATATGTTACGAGATTTTCTTTGTCTTTGCCCCATTCCTTGTTTTGTTCCTGTCTCGTTTAAATTTCCTTGTAGTCTGTGGCCGTCTTGGTCACTATCATTACTATTATTGTACTCAGCTGGGGACTTTGTTGGTTTCTTCTAGTTTGTTTTCCATCCCCCGTTTTTTAATATACAGACCTTACCCTACCTGCTAGAAATACAGCAAATCCGTATATGATGATGATGAGGAGGAGGACAATTATCTACCTTTCACATTTTATAGTACACTAAAGTCTTTTCAGCACCTCATTTATTCCTGCTACCTAATTTCCTTGAGCCGTCTATTAATCTTGCACTTCTTGCATTCAATTCTCCTCCTTTCTTATTTCCCTATCTTCGTACAAGCTCTTTCTATGCTTACTTTTTTTTTTTTTAACTGTTATTTTCCCATCCTTCTGTTTTCTTCACCCACTCGTTTTCTTTTTCATTTCCTCCCTCCCCTGAGACGGGTCATCATTCATCTCCTCTGCAATCTTCTGCCAATTCCTTTTTCCTCTGTCCTTTCCCTTCCATTTATTCTCTGATTTACTTATGTTGTTTTAATCTACCTTCTCTTTTCCACGACTCTCCTTTCCATCTTCTTCCTCCATCACGTTCCCACTATTTTGTTTGTGCTTCATTCCTTTCTCTCCCAGTTCTCTTCCTCTCGTGCTCTCTTTCTAGCCATTTTCACTTCCTGTCCTCCTCCTCTTTCTCCTGTTATCTCTAAGGCGTTACTCTCTTCTAAGCTCTAAAACCTCGCAGTCTTCTTTTGTCACTTCCACTTTCCGTCTCTCTTTCATTTTTCCCATGCATTTCTCTCCCTCTCTCGCTGTGTGTGTGTGTGTGTGTGTGTGTGTGTGTGTGTGTTTGTTTCCCTTTTACACGTTATTTGTTCTTCCTCCCTTCTCTTCCCTCCTCTTTACGGGCCCCACAACAACCTCACCTTAAACGTTCCCATTCTCTCTCCCGTTTCAAGCTGTTGTCCCATATCACACGAAACCAAAAATGGAAATTGGTCTGAAATTCTAGAGTTCATTCAGACTCACAAACCCAAACTGAATGTTAATACATTTTATAATACACAAAAGGTTGGGCCTTCAGAATGCAGAAATCCTGAAGAAAAGTCACGAAAATATTTGTTGACATAATATACAAAATTTTTCAGGGGAGAAGTATAATGCAAAGATATAATTACGTATGAAGATTAAAGAAGAATTACGAATAATAATGAATAAATATACAGTTTTTTCAAGAGCCACAAGAACGATTGTTGGCGGTATTTTTATTCAAACATCTGGCTTCATTTCTTAAAGAAATTCTGTCAGTGTTGTAACCAGCTGAGGTTTGAGATTGAGTTAACGAAGTGCGAGTTTCAGTCAATTACTTACTGACCTATAAAGAGAATTCATCATTAGCTAAGAACTGGCTAACACGTCTGTCAACAGGTTGTTCGCACGTTTGTTAACATGAAAAGTACTGCCGGAAACGCTGTCTCCAAGTTACGGTTACTAAAAAACAAAACATTTAACGCGAGGTAATCTCTCGGTCTGAAGCATCCTTTCTGAAAAATGAGAGAAATGGTTTTATTGAACTGAGCTAAAGCGCCAAAAACGGTGTGCCAATAACTCAGTTGAAAATATACTTCACATGTAATACAGACTTGCTAAAGAGCATGTTTATGTATCATCATCCAATCCTACACTGCCTCATAAGGAACGTACGAGCCCGGGGCTAGGCAACTTGGTCCTGGCATTTAATATGAGAGTGACCAGCCTCAGTCATCCCTGAGTGGCACTACGTTAGCAATAAATCCCAACCACCCCTTGGATATAAACCTTCACCGGCTCAATCCGATTGGAGAGTCGTAATTACCCACTAAACCACCAGGCGCCAAAATCTGGTTACATAGTTACCATCCAGCGCTGTAAATGGTTTATTGGTGTACAGAAAACCATTTGGCTTGTCACTCAGTGTAGAGTCACCCACAGGCAGAAGGAAGAGGAAAGAATGGAGGAAAGAAAGACAGAAGAGGGAGTGTAAAGTCACCCGTAGGCAGAAAGAAGAGGAAAGAATGAATGAATGAAAAACAGAAGAAGATAGAAGGAAAGAAGGATGGAGGAGAGGAAAGGTCAGACACCCGAGAGCAGCACTACATCGAGCGAGTGGATGGTGAGCGCCCCCACGTAATGTTTTTAAATTATGTTATAAATAAAAGCTTTCCGCTAATGGTCCTGTTCCCCTTCTTCCCCATCTATTTCCTCTAAACACTCCCATTCCTTCCTCTCATCGCCTATACGTTTTCATTTTTCTCTCCTTGCTCTTCTCCATCCCCTCCTCGATGTGGACTTTCCATCTCATCCTCTTTTCAGGTCCTATTCCCAGTTTCTCTCTCTCTCTCTCTGACACACACACACACACACACACACACACACACACACACACACACACACACACCTCCCTTGCCCTTCCTCCATGGGCACAGGTAAGGGCAAGGGCCACGGGGACACACAACCCAGTCTGTAAACAATGCCTTGCCAGCTGGCCCGATGACGGATGGCGGCGATTTACTGGGCGGTGTGACAAGACGGATGAAGGGCTGGGTGAGGAAAGTGGATGTGAAGGAGGGAAGAATATAGACAAAGAATGGAACAGGTGGGTAAGAACCTGGATAATGAGAGGAAAAGACATCGAGGTGGGTAAGGAACCACTGGATAAGGAGGTGGGTAGAAGCTGGACAAAGAGAGAAAGAGATGAAATGATGGGTAATGAACTGGAAAACTGAGGAGAAGAGAAAGAGGTGGGTAAGGAACTGGATAAAGACTGGATAAAGAGACATAGAAGTAAGCAGGGTACTGGGTAAAGGAATGCAGAGGTTGGAGGTGCAGTGGATAAAAATAGGGAGAGATGAAGAGGAGAGCAGGGAATAGGAAAAGATGAGGTGGAGAACAAATGAAGAAAAGGAAGAGGGAAAAGGACAGAAGATGGAGGGAAAAGCATGGAACTAGAAAAGGGGGAGGGGAAGATACAGAAAAGGACAGGGAACAGGAAAAGTAGAGGAAGAGATGAAGAGCATGGCATGGAATTGGAAAATCTGAGGAAGATATGAAGAAGAGGAAATGGAACTGGAAAATGAGACAAAGATATGAAGCGGTGGATGGGGAGGAGAATAAAGGATGGGTGAGCAAACTGATATAAAAGTCACTAAAAGGAAAATGGTGTGTGAGGAAAAGGATAGATAACTATGAAAAGAGGAGCCAGTGGATGGAGACGTAGTGTATGAAGGTGTACAAAAAAGCGGACAGTTCATTTCAGGTTGTCTGTTAAAGGGCAGAATATGACACTGGCATATACTGTATGGGATTAGGATAAGGAGAGTATACCAGAAGCAACTCCCTCCCTACAACCTACCAGTCCCTGCTGCCAAAGTATACCGAGATGGGTGAAAACAATGACACAACGGATAAACAAACAAATGCAGCAGTGATAAAATACACGGAACAAACACACAAGCGACGAACGACAGTAAAAAAATATATAACACAGAAAAAGGGACAAAGGGAAAAAAAAAAACGCGATGGATGGTCCTGAAAGAAGTAACACAGAAGAAAAGAAGGACACAAGGAAAAGAAAAACAGCAGGAGAACAAATACAGAGCGAGGAAAACACAGGAGATGAACGAAACAAAAAATGAAAACAGGACAAAACAGACGATGACAGAAGGAACAACAGCGACAAAGAGAGATACCAGATGAAGAAACACGTGGGCATGGAAGATGCAACAAGCGACAGACGAAGCACAACAATACTCAGAGGAAAAGCATACAAAAAAAACAGTAACACACACACACACACACAAGCATGTAACTAAAAAAATCACCAAGGAGACACACTGAATACAAAATACCTGGGATAAAAAAAAATGGAGAGAGAAAGAAAAATATTAGAATAACACAACCGCGACATGAAACACACACACACACACACACACACACACACACACACACACACACACACACACACACAGAGTCATACACTTACAATCACCTCGTATATAACTAAGCTACTCACCACCGACCCTCAACACCGACTCTTCCGAAAACAACACTTACCTGCAAAGGAAAAAAAAAAGAACAAGTAATAAATAATAAATATATCAATATATAAACTAGAGACGCCATTATACTGAAAAAATTAATCTCCTCAGCCCGTGAACATCATTTATATTTTATTTTTGGGAATACCATATGATATTACACAGCTAAAGAGAGTTCCCTTGTAGAGATAGATTTAATGAGGGCAATAGCTATTTCCTGTAGTTCCAACAGTCTCCGCTAAGCTAAATATAATCATCTGGAGACAGTAAGAATACCTTAAAATAAAGAATAAATCCTCGTCCTGAAAGAATTAAACGAGTGATGCTCTCATACTATACTCGTTTTCCTTTAACTTCGCCTAAAATTGCCATATCTCCATCTTGAATACCAAGCTGGAAAAACAGATTGATACAGGGATATGATGCTAGTCTTGAGGGAGTGCCATGGCAAGGATGTAGAGCTACGTGATACATGCTCCAAAAGGACGAAAATCTAGGCCAAGTTCAGGTGAAACGAGTATAGCTGGAAGTATTTTCTTTACTAGCTAATCTATGTTACTCTGCTAGGCTCAATAACAGGATTAAATAAGTCCGGGCAGTGGGAAAAAAAAAAAAAAAAAAAAAAAAAAAAAAAAAAAACGCATGCAATAAAAGCAGCGATAAAATCATCATCTCTGTTTAATGAAAAAAATAAAATAAAATAAATACATAAAAACAAAAGATGAAAGAAAGCATATATGAATAAGAGAGAGAGAGAGAGAGAGAGAGAGAGAATTTTTTTTTTGCTAGATCTAAGTAAACCACCGAGAAAAAGACGGCAGAAGAAATAGAGACAGAGACCAGCAAGAGAGACAGAACATCAGCAAACACACGTCAGAAGGAAGGCAGCGCGGTAGTAGTAGAGGCCATGGGTGAGAAAAACCATTGTATGCAAATCAAAACGCCCCGTGGTAATTTCCCAACCATCCATCTGCAGCCCCCAACCCGCAGTGAGGAGGGGGTGCCATCGGTCTTATGTTAATGGGGGGGCTGTTTATCATGGCCGTGACGGGGCGCTTTGCTCTTCATACCCCTTGTCATAATACTTGTAAGGGGGGCGAGGCGCTGGGAGAGAAGGAGGTGAGGCAAGAAAGTGGGGGTGAGAGGGAGGGAAGGCAAGAAAGTGAGGGGTGAGAGGGAGGGGAGGCAAGAATGTGGGGGGTGAGAGGGAGGGGAGGCAAGAAAGTTGGAAGTGAGAGGGAGGGGGAGGCAAGAAAGTGGGGGGTGAGAGGGAGGGGGAGGCAAGAAAGTGGGGATGAAAGGGAGGCAAGAAAGGTGGGGGGGCAGAGAGGTGAGAGGGAGGGGTAGGCAAGAAACTGGGGGAGTGAGAGGGGTGAGAAGGAGGGGGAGACAAGAAAGGGGATGTGAGAGGGAGCAAGGAGTGGGAAGGATAATGTGTAAGGGATGTATTTTCACCAGCTTAGATCTTTATACCTAGTGTCAGAATATTTGTAAGAGGGGCGAGGTGGGGGGCGAGAGAGAGGGGAGACAAATAAGGGGGGAGGGGAGACAAATAAGGGGGGAGGGGAGACAAATAAGGGGGGAGGGGAGACAAATAAGGGGGGAGGGGAGACAAATAAGGGGGGGAGGGGAGGCGAGAAGGGTGAGAGGAAGCAAGGGGTGGGAGGAGAATGAGCAAGGGCTGTCTTCTCACCAGGTTACATCTTTAGTACTTGGTGACAGAACACTTGTAGGGCGGGCGAGGGAGGGGATGATAAGAGCTATTTTCTCGTCAGTCCTGCTCTTTAAACCTATGTCACAATACTTATTAGGGTTACTAGAGCGGGATAATGAGTAAGATCTGTGTCATCAACTTAGTTCTTTAAGCCAAATGTCATATTACTTTCAAGGTGGGCGAAGGAGATGAGTAAGGACCGTGTTCCCCTCGGTTCTGCCCTTCATACTTGGTGTCATAATACTTCTAAAGAGGGCAAGGGAAGGGGATAATGAATATGGGCTGTACTTCCATCAGCTTGACTCTTCGTATCCTGTGTCATAATACTCATAAGGTGGGAGAAAGGGAGGGAGGGAAGGAATAATTAAGTATTGTATCCTCTTCATAAAAGTGTCACAACACTTTAAAGGAGGTGGGGGAGTGGTTGGAAAATGAGTTAGGGCTGGAATTTCCATCAGTTTAGCACTTTATACCTGGTGTCACATTGTTCGTAAAGGGCGAGGAAGAGAGGGGGT
The DNA here is from genome assembly GCF_032717465.1 of Coenobita brevimanus. Taxonomy (NCBI): domain Eukaryota; kingdom Metazoa; phylum Arthropoda; class Malacostraca; order Decapoda; family Coenobitidae; genus Coenobita; species Coenobita brevimanus. The sequence continues at coordinate 32,565,217 of NC_137049.1, forward strand.
ATAATAATAAGCGTTGTCTTCTTACCAGCTTATACTCCTCGGCCAAGGGCGGTGTTTTTCATTTCAGTTTAGTCATGCTTAGACGATTTTACTTAGCTTAGGATAAACTTTTCAAACTGAAGGAGTTTCACATAGATTTAGCAATCTCTTCTAAAATCAAGAGACTCCCCTAACCTGAATTAAATAAACATCTGGCAGCAGCAAGATGAAAGTACAAAATATCACCCTCTCTCTGAATGGGTTAGGGTTAAGACGCTCTGCAACACTTCTCTCCTACCAGCTTAATTTTTGCATAAGGCACAGCAATGTTCTCCTGTACTTCGCAATGGAGGCTGTGATGATGCTGAGAAAAAATAATAATATTAAAACAAAAATCAAACTATGACCCCTTCAGTCTTATGTTGTATTTTATCTTGCTCTCTCCAGACGATTTTATTCAGCTTTGGAAAGACTTCGAACCGAAGGGGTTGAGATAACATACTCCGCTACGAAAAGTCTTCCCTAAGTTGAATAAAAGAGCCTGGTGATACCCTAATTAAAACAAAAAAAACGTCATTGGGCTGAAGGGAGTGATACCCTAATTAAAACAAAAAATACGTCATTGGGCTGAAGGGATTCATATGCTACAGGAAAATTTATAGCTATAAGATGAGCTCCTGCAAATCCCCACAAGCTCACATGAATACTACCACTAGCAAAGAACGAAGCTAGGGTTGACTTAACACCTACACGAACACCTTAACTTTTCTGTGTAATTATTCCAAAATTAGACGAACGGATTCTAATGGTTATCATACATATTTTAATACCAGGTGGGATTCTGATTATGTCAAAGAATGAAGAAAGTGTAGTTAACTGGGTCTGTATTAGCATTTATTTATCACCTTAACTCTCTATTTTTTTTTTTAAATTCCAAATACTGTCTTTAGAACTCCTTTAAAGACTAATTCGACTGTGTTCCCTCTACGTACGTGTTATAATATCAGGTGAGATAATTACTATGCTAAAGAGAACATGATACTTACAGTCAAGTGTGTTCGTCTTAACACCTCCTACATTAACCTGAATATGGCGAGTAGTTATTTTCGTCCTCTGAAAATGTTCACGTAACTCAACTACATGGATGTATTTTTTCGCCCTTAAAACATAGTCGTTAGAATTCCTTTATGTCTTAATGGCCCTCAGACCCGGTGTCATAATATGGGGGTGTGGCAGGGCAAGGGTATAATGGGCAAGCCAAAGAACGAGACTTTTACGATCATACGGGTTCGTTTTAACACCTGCTCTAATATCTCTTTAACTATCCAAAGCCCGAGAGATCCCGTGGTCTTTATCCCCAGGTTTATACATAGCAAGTGTGATGAGGAAACAGGGAGGATAATTAGCAAAGCAAAAGAACAGGACATCTACGATCGCTAAGCAGTTCCTCTAACATCAGCCCGATTATAATCTTTATTGCACTTGCGACGTGTTGCTTGGCGGAGTATTGTTTTACTTGGCACTTGTGTCCCTTCTGTCTGTTGGCTTGTTAACCAAATAATACATAGGTTTTATTCGAATTAAAACTAATTTGGTTGAAAGATTGAGGATCAGCCAGGGGATGTACCGTACTATTTCCGGAAAAAAAAAAAAAAAGGATAAAGGTCAAGGTCCCCCAGCAATGTCAGCTGAACCAGTTTTGATCCGATTTAGAATTAACTTAATGGAAGTATGACGCCAAAGCAAGGGTGAAGTACAAGTAATCTCATTGTGAAAACAGTAAGTCAAACGGTAAGGTCAAGGGTTTGACAGTATAAACGTTTTGCTTTGATTTGTACCGAACTTGGTGGAAGGGCAAAGGGTCAGGCTAGGATGAAGAAATTTAACTTTCATATCAAGAGCTTAAAGGACAGGGTCACAGGACACGGTCAACTCAAACGGTTTTGATTCGATATGAACCAAACTAAACAAATAGACTGAGGGTCAGACAATGATGAAATAATTCGATTTTGAAGTAACAGGTCGATGCCCACAGGCCACAAGGCAAAGTCAAATATCTGGCTCATGCAGCAAATGTTGGACGAGGATGTTGCACACTCGGAGCGCTCTTTTTTTTTCTGAACTATTTTTTTCCCCATCCTCATTATCACGTTAACCCGTTTACTCGCTCCTATTAATGAGGTGCACATTTACAACTTAATAAGTTCATAATGACACCAGTCCGATTACTCCAGTTAAGTATTCATCTCTCCCTCCCACTCCTCCCGGAATATTATCTCACACATACATTATATATATATATATATATATATATATATATATATATATATATATATATATATATATATATATATATATTTGGGGGAGGCGGGGGCAGAATCGGTAGAGAGGCGGCCTGCAGTCCTAATGGACCCAAGTTTGAATCCCGGCTGGGGCAGGGAACAGTTTAAGGATTTGAATTTCTTTAAAGAACAGACTAACTGATCTATCAGATGACCCGCCGACATGTCATAAAAGTACTCCCCCCCCCTAACACCAGAACACTAGTCCTGTATAAGACAGCCCTAGCATGTATTCAATATGGATGGTGGGTGTAAGCGCCGAAGTGGTGACATGTGGAGATCTAAGAGGACTACTGGGCCCCAAGAAGGACTACTAGAACTTGGGAATAGGCCCTGAAGCCTTTGCCAAGAGTCGGACGCATTATAAAAAAAAAAAAAAAAAAAAAAAAACATAGGTTAAAGGTGCTTTGTAGACTTCGTTCCTCAGTGTTGAAGGCCAAGAGGACGAGGAGGAGGAGGAGGAGGATAATGAGCAAGGCAAAGAACGGGGCATCTATGGTCATAGGAGTTCATGCAACACCTGGTCGATTTTCGCCTTAACTAACGCAGCTGATTACCATGATGAAGATAATGAGTGTACACGGTCATACGGGTTCATCCTAACACCTGCCTCGCCATCACCTTAATTAACTCGAGTAATTACTTTTTGCAACCTCCTATAAATGTCACTGGAACTCTGAGATTTTAACGGATCGCTGCGATTTTCTACTTCAGCGTTAAAATCAGTGGGAAAAGAACGGGGGTATCCGTGGTCATGCCGGTACGGTTAAACACCTGCGTAATTATATCACGTATGTCAATTTTTGCCTCTCAGAAATACCACTGTCACCTCTAATGCAGCTTAACTCCTTCACTCCTATGACAGGCCTTTTTTTTTTTTTTTTTTTTAAACTCTTGAACATTTCAGAGGCTTCTATTCGACTCAAGGGAGACTTTACGAACTAGCTGATTTAGATACAGCCTTCACAAACGTCTTTACCCCCAAATCATCTTCCTTATAAGATGAATAAAGTCGTCTGGAATTAATGATAAAATGACAAACACCTTATCGGACTGAATGAGTTCAATGTGCTTTGTGGCCGACCTCCCACAGTGTTAAACCCCCAGCTACAGAACCGAGCGTCAAAGGTCACGAGTTCGTCCTTACGCCTGGGCCTGTTTTCCTCCTCCTTACCAGTATATTTCTGCATCTGGCACGTTAATGAAGTCTTTTACGATTTTGACGCAGTCTATATTAATGAAAATACACGAGTAACAAAGAACACAGAAGCAATAAAGTGTAATACGCGAAATAATGCGTTAAGGAAGACGCCGTACACAGCCCACTAAAGCAACGAGAAAACAATCCAGACGTCGTATTCTCGTCAGCTAAGGAAGTTTTATAGTAACCTTTCCCTGCCGATTTGGTTTACAGGTTACAGTTTACTATTTTCTAATAAATTATCTATATTTTCTATATACTGACAAATCACATAGATAACATACAAGGACATATTATCGGGCAAAACTCATAAACAAACTGATTAGCAAGACGTGCCAAAAAGCCTCCTAATTCAAAGTGAGCACTATACCCTTTTCACTCTAACTTGGCCTAAAATTGCTTTATGCGAATCTAGAATACTGTGCTGAAACAAGAAATTAACTCTAGAATATAATACTAGTCACGAGGGAGTGCTATAAAAGGAACAAAGTGCCGTAGTATTGTTTTGTTATGCATTCAGCTACTGGGAAATAAGCTGCAAAAGGAGAAAATCCGGGCAAAGTTAAGGTGTAAAACGAACAGCTCTGGACGCCCTTTTCTAATATATGCTAAGATTTTTTCACCTTTCAAAATGATCACAGCCAAAATTATCATGGTAAATTTAATATATTTTAACTGTAGTACTCTAATTTTACATCATCAATTTCGAAGTCAGCATCAGAAAAGCGGGCACACTGCAGTAAATACCACCGATCCATTGCTTCCAGCTCGTTATTGCTCTTTAATGCGGTGGTGTACAGTACAGTAAAACCCTTGCCCAAGACGAGAGAAAGGATGTTTTGATCGATGTGTGTGTGTGTGTGTGTGTGTGTGTGTGTGTGTGTGTGTGTGTGTGTGTGTGTGCGCGCGCGTGTGTGCGCGTGCGCGCGCGTGCGTGCGTGCGCGCGCGCAGAATAACTTTAAGAAGTTTTTATCCGATTTTAACCCTTTGTAGATGGGCTGAAGATTAGCCAAAGGGTTAACTTAATGTTTTTGAGAACATTGGGTCAAAGGTCAAGGTCATAAGGCTAAGCCACAGTTTGATTTAACTTGGTAGAAATGCTGAAGATATTGCAAGAACGAACTGCTTCAGTTTTTGAGAACACTCAGTCGAAGGTCAAAGTCACAGGGCAAGGTCAAATTTCAACCCCTTGTGTCTGTATGTGAACGAAATAATAAGAGTTTTTATCTGATTTAGGTAAAAGTGTTGAGGTTCAGTCAAGAGACTGATGTGATGTTTTTGTAAATAATAGGTCAAAGGTAAAGGTCACATGGCGAGACCAACTTAGGCAGTTCTTATCCAATCTAGACCGAACATTCAGTAATGGTTAATGGTAAGACAAAGATGAAAGGATTCGATTCTGATAACATACAGTCAAAGGTCAAGGTCTCAACGAAAGGTCAAAAGCCTAGGCCACATGGCAAGGCCATCTTTTAGTTCTGATCCGATTTAGACTAAGCTTCATGGAAGTGATGTGGGTAAGGCAAGGACGAAGGGATACGATATTTAGAAGAATCCGCCAAAGGTCAAGGTAAAAAGGCAAGGTCAACTCAAACATTTTTGAGTTGGGGAAAAAAAAAGTTGGTGGAAGGGTTAAGGGTCAGGTCTGAATCAAGTAACCTGGCTTTGAAGGGCAATTGGTTTTAAGTCAAGGTCAGAGGGCATATCTAAAGATCAGCCCTTAGCTCAATTAGTGGGTATGAATGTTGTACTCGCTAATTGTTCCTCCTTGTTTCTATTTCCTCTACGCCTCATTCCCCTCCCTCTCCCTTTCTCACTCACTTTCATGACTTCTCACCCTCCTCTCCCTTCCGTTCACACCTCTACACAACTTCTACCAACTAACGGGAAGTAATCAGAAACCCCTCACTCACGTCAATAAATCACCCCCCTAAATATTACCTCCTTCTCTCCTACACCAACTCCCGCTCCCTCTCCTACACCAACACCCCTTCCCTCCCCTACACCAACACCCTTTCCTTCTCCTTCACCAACTCCCTTTCTCTCTTTCAGTCTCCCTTAATGTCACTAACCTATTCCCTCATGTGACCAGCAACCTAACACAATACTGCAGCCTTCCCCACCCCTATATCTCTCCCAGTTCTGTAGCCGTCCCACCCTTACAATTTGTCAACTTCTCTCCTAACAATGTCATATCAACAACCTCATCCAAACACTATATCTCCTCCAGCCCTTCAATATACCAGTCTCTTTCTGTACATCGAAGTCTCCTCCAAATTCCTGAATTATGTCAACCTCTTCCTCAAAACTGCAGCCTTCTCTCAGCCTCTTCTAAATATCGCAGCCTCCCTCACCCCTGCAATATCAACCTCTTCCCCAACATCGCAGTCTCCCTCATCCTTGCAGTATATCAACCTCTTCTCATACGCTCGCTGCAGCCTCCACCACCCTGCAGTACTATGTTCTCTTCCCCACAATGCAGCTTCCACAATCTCTGCAATATTTCAACCTCTTCCCCAACACTGCAGTCTCCACCACCTAGCAATACTGTTATCTCTTCCTAACACTGCAGCATACCTCACCTTTGCACCACATCAACATGTTCCCCAACACTGCAGCTTACCCTGCTCTTGCAATATATCAACCTCTTCCGCTACAATGGAGCCTTCTCCCTTCCTGCAATATATATAAGCCTCTTCCCCAACAATGCAGATTCCCCCAACTCTGCAACAATCCTCCTCCTCTTCCCTGTTATTGCAGTTTGACCTCATCCTTACCATAAAACCGTATAAGCTTTCCACTCGCTCCCCGTCCTCCTCTTCCCTGCCATTTTATCACCACATCCACTTCAGTAGCCTCTAGGTAAATTCAACCTCCTATCGTCTATCCTCATCCCCATCAAACACCTTTTTCATCAAAGCATCTTTCAAACTAGACCTTAACACAGAATTTTCATCATATAAACTCCTTTTCTCGATTAACATAGCTCTATCTATTATATTTATGTCAATGAAACACCATATCATCACATCCCCATTAAGTTCACTACCTGTCGACTTTCTCATCTCTCCTCCATCAACACTCCTCTAACTCCCCTACCTGCCATCTTCTTTAACCAGACTTCCTCGCCACTTTTTCTCTTCACACCTCCACCTCCTTTCCACAATTATTCCTCTTATCCATTACTCCTGTCCGACCCTTAACCACATTCATCATTTCCCCATTCCCTCATATCATCTCCCCTCCACCATCACTCCCCTTCGCAATTATCTATACCTGCCTCTTCGGTAACACTTCCTTTCCCTGTTCCCTGTACACCGTTACTCACCAATCCAAAGTCGTCCCTTTTTCATTCAGCATTTCCACCTTCACCTTTCCCCAGGAACCCTTCTTTTTTCCACCCTTTTCCCTTTATCTCCCACCAAAAATTACTATCTTGTCTGTCATTTACGTTCCCCCTGATCTCTTCCCTCCAAACACTACTCTTTCCCACCCGTTTCACTCTCGTTCCTACAGTCTACCATCTCCATCTACCTCCTTCCCCAGACCCACTCCTCCCCACTTCTCTTCTCCAGCAATACTCCCCCAACTCCCTTCCCCCCTAACACCCCTGCTCCATCAACCCCTGCACCAAGACGAAGGCGACCGAACCGACCCTAAGCAGAGGGGTCGACCTGGGCGAGGCAGGTAAGTTAAATCTAGTGTCAACATCGGTAGAATCACCAGGTATCCATTCTTCCTTTTTTTTTTTTCTTTTTTTTTTTGACCAAGAACTGTCGACAGGTAATGGACCCAGATATCGCTGAACGTTAAGTGAATAACAACGGGTAGAGGGACACAAAAGCCGCGGCGAACAAATGAAAAAAGAAAAACAATAATGCGCATTAGAGGGTGTAAATCATTTTTACGAGGATCGCCTGATTTACGTCGGTTGGTAAGAACCATGTGCATTAACCTCGAACTCAGGCCAGGATTTACGGCCGGGCAAGGTACATATTGGCCTGCTTAATTGTAACCTTTCTCCTCCTTCGATAATAATCTGAGGGCACTTACCTGTAATATTTTGTGCCTGCATTAAACACGGAGGGGAAATTTGGGCAGGGCGAGTGAGAGGGAGGGAACGAGGTGGACGGGGAGTGTGAGGTGCGGGGGGAGAGCGGGAGGCCGAGGCTTAGAGGTGAGAAGGAATCATATATCATAGTCTTGCACATAAATATGCAAATATATAACGAACATAATGGACAGAGAAAACGTGGAATACAAAGGATAAATCGCGTTCTTTAAAATACTCTTAAATTATATGGGTAAATAAGAATACAGAAACAAAGAATAATTTCCTAAGCAAACTGTTAGTACATTCCTTTTTAGTTAGCCAGGATAAGTGACCCATCCATGTAGACACAGGGGAGTTGTGCCATCCATCACCAGGGGATGAGAGAGGCTGGGAGAGGGATGAGAGGAGGGAGGAGGAAGGGCGGGACGTGAGGGGAGTGGAGGGAAGAGAAGGAGGGGGAGGTGAATTGAGTAGGAGCTGGTGAGAGAGTGGGAGAGGTTAGAAGAGTGGAGGGAGATTAAGGGAGTGGGGGATAGGAAGGGAGTGGAGCGAAATGAAGGGAGTGAGGGAGATTAGGGGAGTGGGGGGAGAGGCGAGTGAGGGAAAATGAAGGGAGGTGGGGAAAATGAGGGAAGCAGAGGACGAAGGGAGTCGGGGATGTTAGGGAGTTGGGGGAGATGAGGACAGTGAAGAGGAGATGAGGGGAGTGATAGGAATTTGAGGGGAGCGGGGGAAATTAGGGGAGCAGGTGTAGGTGCGGGGAGTACGAGGAGGTGAGGGTGAGTAGGGGATGATGATGATGATGAAAACAGGAGGGTTGGGTGGGGGGCAATTCCACTTTCCTCCTGTCCCCCCTGAGGGCTCATTAGTGCAATTAAAGCGGTCGTAACTCATTAACAAGTAGAGGTAGTCCCGGGCCCTCTAGATCTTGGCGGGGAGAGTAATGGGGGGTCGGGTATCTGTTATATTCATCAAATTGGTCTGTCTGGGCCATTCCTCCCTCCCATTTGTACTCTTCACTAACAGATGCAAAGGAGGACTGAAGGAGCGGGAGGAGGTGGATGGGAGGGAATGAAAAGACGGAAGAGGGAAGGTATGTGAGAGTAAATATGCAAAAAGGAAACTCGTTAGGCAGTGGCAGCGATAAATAGACAATGAAGTAGATAGATAGACAGATTGATAGATTATATGGATTACAGACTGACATGCATACAGAAAGAGGGATAGAGATACAAAGAAAGACAGAGACAGATAGACAGATGGACTCTTGTACAACTAGGTAAATTATTAACGTATGTATGCATGAGTGAACTTCCAATCGACGATGTATTAACTTACTTCAATGTATATATCTCCAGGAGGGGTTAGATGCAGCCTTCATTAATAAATATACCAACTTGTTATTCTTCCTAAGGTAAGCAAAATCACCTGACGTCACCATATTGAAAGACTAAATGAAAAAAGAACACCTGGCGCTAAAAAAAATAACACTCCCAGGCACATGACACACGAGCCCATTACCTCTCAGTGTGCAGTAAATCCAGCCTCTGACTCCCCAAATAAGTTGCTGGGAGGAGTGCATGAACCATTCCTGAAATATTAGCCTTTTGGTCACAGAATAGGAGGGAGGATGTCGTGAAGTGGCGGGAGGGGGAGGTAATGAATTGTGGTATCGAAGCTTGAAGGCATTTTGGGCGTAAATTCTGTGGAAGACAAGGAGAGGGATGGTTTGGAGTGGCGATGGAGGATGATCTGTTCTTGCAATTTTAGTTTTCAGGTCAGTGCAGGGGAAGATATAAGGAAAGGTGCCATGGAGGTGAGGGAGGAGGTGGAGGTAATGAGTTGGGATATTGAATCTTGAATGGATTTCTGACACAGCCTCTGACTCCCAAAATAAGCTGATGAGAGGAGGGTCTGAACTATTACTGAAAATTTAGCTTTTTTGTCAGCGCAGATGACGACATGGAAAAATGCTTTGGACTGGAAGGAAGGGAAACTTTTTAACCTAAGATATTTATGAGGGACGGTTCCTTAGAGTGGTGGGAGAGGAAAGTCTGAACCATTACTGAAAAATTTAAACTTTTTAGTCAATGGGAGGGAAGAAGACATGAGGGAAGACGGCGAGCAGTGGTGGAAGGAAGCGGTAGTAAGTTGTGATACTGAGTCTTGAAAGCATTTTTGACGTGGCCCCTTGGATAATCTCTGGGATAAGAAGCGCGGTGATAGATGAATAAGTGTGTGTGTGTGTGTGTGTGTGTGTGTGTGTGTGTGTGTGTGTGTGTGTGTGAAATCTCTCCGTCTAGAAGCACAATTTGGATATAACTTCAACAACGTTATATGTAAGACTTTTGAAGAAATGGTTCATAATAAAGAGTAATGCATGAGGTAAGATTCAAGCATTTCATCCTGGTTCTATACAATATTGAAAGTAGAACATCAACGCATCTTATATATGCTCATTGAAATTCATTATCATAACGTTTCACATTTCACTGCACAACCGCCTCATCATTATATTCACACAGATGGCCACAATAATCTCCCAATGAATCATCATGGGTCGGGGTTACGTGGCACGACCCCCTCCCCTCCCCCTCCCTCTCCATGATGGGCAGAAGAACAAGGGACGAAGTGAGTTGCAGGGTGGAGGGGCCAGCGGATTATTCCATTTCGGGGACAGTCGTCAAATTATCCAAAGTTGGAGCTCAAATGTCTTCATATACAGCAGAGAACACACACACACACACACACACACACACACACACACACACACACACACACACACACACACACACACACACACACACACACACACACAAACTATGATATACTCTAACATACACACAAACTCCCGATCATCTGGCTCCTGAAGTTGTGGAGACCAGATCATGATCGTGAGTGATATGGCACATCATCACCCTATTACGAGTCACAGATAAGCGATACAAATACTGAGAAGCCAAGGTATATTGATATAAGGACGGTAAGGTCTCTCATGGTGTATGAGTGACGGTGAAATAAGCCTCCAGTGAAATGAAAACGCTGCCTAAATATTGTTGGAAAACGTATAAGATTTGTGGCAACTTAAACGTTTCTAACAAATCATGGTGAGATGACCATCGTCTACCATTTAAGATGAGGGTGTTGGGCAGGGGAGCAGAGGAGCAGGAAGTGAAAGATAGCGAGAGTGAGTAATGAGGCAAGAGAATATAGTGTAGCATCGGACGAGAGTATGAATGATCATGGTCAAAAGTCAGTAATGCAAAAGAAAGCAACCAATAACAGACCTTTTGTTACTTTCGAGGCTGTTTGTTGCAGGGCAGGTTACAACTAACAAAACTACTCAGCCAGTCAGAGAAGGGATAGAAAAGCAGGATGTAATAGGTGGAATAGAATAAGGATGTGGAGACGCTTGCCCGAAACATATGATCGCCAAGAGAAAACGAAGCATAGGGTTGGTACTGCTTCACTAACAGAGTCGTGAACCTGCCAATGAACCCTGTGTCTTGCTTCCCCCTACCCATCACATGTTTTGGGCAACTGTGTCCCTGCCATTACAGTAACACCCAGTCCCACCTTTACTTATGAACAATCAAGACATCTGAGTGTCCACAAAATGTATATTGAATTGTAAGTTCACGTAGAAATGAGTCCTAGGAGTATCTGAGACAAGGCAGGTCAGGACACAGTTAAAAATTTCAGCTGTCAGGAAAAGATATGGGAGGAGGTTTTCGTATGAGTATTACGAATAGAAGACGGCACCAAGAGCCATATAAAAAACAGACAGACAAACGGACAAATGGACAGGCAGACAGACAGACAGACGGGGATTATTATAATTTTACCAATGCCTGTGCGTGTTAATACTACGGATCGACGTCTAAGGAAAAAAAGAACGTATACGGATCTACAGTAGGTTAAAAAAAAAATAAAAATAAAAAAAGCGGATGACTTTCTTCCCACCCGCTTCTTCAGGCAGGTGGACTGGCAGTGCAAATGAGAAGTTGATCAAGCTGACAGGGGAACGAATATGATGCAATACCCGCGTCGATCAATGAAACTGATATCCGCCCACTTCTTCAGCCATCAGAACGGGGATTAAACGGGCTGAGAAGTGCGTGGATGGCAGGAAGAATGAAGAAGGAAGAGGACGAGCGTAGGAGGAATGAAGAATGAAGAAGTATGAGGACGACTGAGGGAAGTGAAAAGAGGAGGAAGAATGAAAGATGAAGGATGAGAAGTCTACATGATAAAGGAAAACATTAAGTGGAAAGAGAAGAGAAGATAAAAGGTAATATATAAGAAATAGATGAAAAAGGATGGGAAAAGTGGAGAGGGTGGAAAGGAAAGGAAGAGATGGAAGTGGAAAGAAGAGTATGAAAAGAAGAGGAAGAGAGGGTAGTGGAAGAAAGACGAAAACGAACAGGAAGAAAAAGAAGGCAGTTAAAAAAACAAACAGGAAAAGATTATGAATGCGAAAGGAAGGAAATGGAAAAAATGGAAGAAGAAAGGAGATGAGTAGATTAGGGAGAAAGAGAGAAAAGCTCAAGAAAGAGGAAGAAAAAGGCAGGAGGAAAGAAGAAGGGACGAATGAGGAGGGAAGAGTGAAAAGTAAAGGGACGAAAAGGACGAGTGGAGAAGGAACCAAAAGGAGAGATGGGAGAGGAGGGAGGGAGGAACAGGTGAAGAAAAATGAAAACAAAGTCATGAAGAAGGAAAGAAGAAGCGAAAGAAGGTGGGAAGAAGTGAAAGGCAGAGGAAACAAAGAAATAAGGGAGGAAGGAAAGTTGGATGCGAGGATGTGGGATGATAATGTAGTAGTGGAGGAGGGAAGAGAGAAAAGAAACTGAAGGTAGGAAAGGAGAAAACTAAAGGGAAGAAAACTGAAAGAAAAGGAACTGAAGGAATGTGGGAAGGAAAGAAAATTAGAAGAAAAACGACTGAAGGAAAGAATGGAAGGAAGAGGATGCTGAAAGAAGTAAATTAAAAGGAAGGAAAGAGAAGAGATGGGCAAGGAAAGTAGAAGGGGAGGCGAAGGAATAGGTAGAAGAAAGTGGAAGAGGTAAAAAGAAAAGTGATAATTCGAGGAAAATGAGGAGAGAAAGTGAAAAAGTCAAAAGAAATCTTCAGGTAAGACGAGGAGGAGGAAATAAGAAGGAAAATTGGAGAGAGAGAGAGAGAGAGAGAGAGAGAGAGAGAGAGAGAGATAGAAACTGGGCTGGAAAGATAAACATGAAAAAAAGAGAGGAAAACTGAATGAAGAGAGAGAGGTCGTGCGGAAAAGGTGGAAAACGAAAAAAGGGGAGATGGGGAGAGATAGGGTAAAGGAAAAAAAAAAAATAATCAGAGAGAGAAAAAGAAAGAGAAAACAGAAGGAAGAACAGGATGGAAAATGGATGTGGAAATCAAAAGAAAGATCTGCAGGAAAAGAGAAAAAGCTACAGAAGGAAAACGGAGAACACAAGAGGAGGAATGAAGAGGGAGGAAATTAAAGACGGGGGAAAACTGGAGAAGGAAAGAGGACACGGGAGAGACAGAGGAAAAGATATAAGGGGGACAGAACGACGAGGATGAGGAAGAGACTGAGGAAAAGAAGGAAGGTGGGGACAGTCTCTACATCAAGGGTAAATGGAAATCGCAAAAGGTTTACGAGAATAACATTTTTTTTTACTGTGAGGAAGCAAAAGAAGAGAGAAGTGGAAAAAAAGAGAGAGAAAAGTGGAAAAAAGAGAGAAAAGTGGAAAAGGACAGAGAAGGGAAAAAGAGAAAAGGCAGAAAACATGAAAAAGAGATGAAAAAAAGAAAACTGAAAAAAGAAAGGCAAAAGAAAAAAAAAAAGGACAGAAAACGATGCAAAAGTAGGGAGCAAGCTGGATGGGGAAAGTGGGAAGGGGTTGGGGGAGGACCAGGGACGGAGGGAAAACTGGAGGAAAGAGGATGACGTGGGTGAGGTGGAGGACAGGAGGGAGGGATGGGAGACTCCACATTGAGGGTAAAGAGGAACCACTAATGTCTAGGAGGATAATTTATGGTGATCACATTGCCCAGTGTGAGTTATTTACTGGAGCTCCACACTAACTAACGAGCAGCAAGAGGAGCAAGACGAAGAGGAGGAGGAGGAGGAGGAGGAGGAGGAGGAGGATTACACAGGAAACCAAACAGCAACAGACCTTATGGTCCTTTCGAGGCTGCTTGTTAGAGAAAACTATGACTACAAGATCTAACTCTACATGCTGAAGGATAAGGTCCCCTCTTAACCTGCGCTTCGTTAGGCTAAATAATTTAAGTTCTTCAAGGCGTTCCTCATATGGTTTGTTTCTAAGTCGTGGTATCATTTTTGCGATTCTTCGATGAATTTTCTCTAATTTTTCAATGTCCTTTCTGTAGTACGGAGACCAGAATTGCACACAATACTCAAGATGGGGGCGCACTAGCGAGTTGTACAAGGCAAGTATGACTTTATCTGATTTAAACTCCAAAGTTCTTCCTATAAAACCCACTAGCTTATTTGCAATTTTAACCGCATCGGTACACTGCTTGCTTGGTTTTAGGTCATTTGATATTATCACACGAAGATCCTTTTCACTGTCTGTACTTGATAACTGAATATTGTTCATTTTGTAATTTGCATGGACATTGTTACTTCCAATATGAAGTACTTTACATTTTTCTGTGTTGAATTTCATTTGCCATTTTGCTGCCCAGCTTGCTAAACTATTAAGGTCATTTTGTAACTGCTGCCACTATAATTTTGAAGTGACTTTACTGGTTATTTTAGTATCATCTGCAAATTTGAATACTTTACAATTTAGACCCTCATCAATGTCATTTATATAGATAACAAAAAGTATCGGTCCAAGTACTGAGCCTTGGGGAACACCGCTGATCACATTACGCCATTTGGATTCCTTTCCGTTTATCACAACTCGCTGTTTTCGGTGTGAAAGCCAGTCTTGTAACCATTTTTGCGTCTTTCCTTTTATTCCATGTGCTTCTATTTTTCTCATGAGACGCTTGTGAGGGACAGTGTCAAATGCTTTCTGAAAGTCGAGGTAAATTATATCTACTGCTCTTGGGTCATCGTATGATTTGTAAACATCATGGAAGAAGTCCAGTAAGTTAGTTAAGCATGAACGACGATGTCTGAATCCATGCTGCGAGTCTTTAATTATATTATTTTCTTCTAGATAATTAACTATTTTATCTCTTATGATTTTTTCCATTAACTTGCACACTACTGATGTTAAGCTGATTGGTCTGTAATTTCCTGGGTGCGACTCATTTCCTTTTTTGAAAATTGGTGTTACATTTGCTAGTTTCCATTCGCGTGGAACTTTCCCAGTACTTAATGATTTATTGAATAAGACAGAGAGTGGCAGCAGTAACTCATGTTTTGCTTCTTTGAGAATTCTCGGTGATATTTTATCGGGGCCAGGGGTTTTGTTTATGTTCGTACTATTTATGGCTGAAAGGGGAGGGGAGGGGAGGGGAGGGGAGGGGAGGGGAGGGGAGGGGAGGGGAGGGTAGGGAAGGAGAAGGAAGGGGAGGGGAAGGGAAGGGAAGGGAGGGGAGGGGAAAGGAGAGATGAGGTGAGGATGGAAGGGGAAAGGAGGAGAGAAGAAAATGAGGAGATGAGGGGAGAGGAAAGGGAAAAGCGGTGGAGAGTAGAGAGAAGACATAGAGAGGAAGGAGAGGAGAGGAGAGAAGAAAATGAGGAGAGAAAGGACAGATGAGGAGAGGAAAGGGAGGAAATAGGAAGAGATAAGGGGAGAAGAGAAAAGAGTGGAAGGGGGAAGGGAGGGGAGGGGAGAGAAGACAGAAGAGGGCATAAAAGGAAAAGGGGAAAAGGAGGCATACGAAGAAAATTCAAGAAGACAAGAACACAAAGGAAGAAAAGAGGCAAGAAGGACGCAGAGCAGGAAAAAGGGAGAAAGAAAAAGGGAGAAACAAGGAAGTAGTAGTTAGGAAGATGAAAATAGAGACGGAAGAGAAGAGGGAAAAAAATATGGCAAGTCACGAGAGAAGAGATGGAAAAAAAAAAGTGAAGGAAAGACGGAGGAACAGATGAGGAGTGGGAGGAAGGGAGGAAGAAGAAAGTGAGAGAGAGAGAGAGAGAGAGAGAGAGAGAGAGAGAGAGAGAGAGAGAGAGAGAGAGACAGACAGACAGACAGAGAGAGAGAGAGAGAGAGAGACAGACAGACAGACAGACAGAGAGAGAGAGAGAGAGATTGAAGAAGGGAGGGAGGAAACTGGAAGGGAAAGATGGAGGGAAAGAGAGAGGTGAATGGATTGAGGAAGGAAGACAGGAAAGCGGAATGGAGAGAGGGAGGGAGAGAGGCAAGTGGAGGGGACTGAGGGAGGGAGGAAGGGAGAAAGGAAAGTGGAAGGGAGAGGAAGGGAGACAGGCAAGTGGCAAGATTTGAGGGAGGAATGGAGGGAGGAAAGTGGAAGGGAGACAGTTAGAGAGCGGGGAGGAAGGCAGGCAGGGAAAAAGGGAGCAAACAAAAAAGGGAAGGGAGGGAGAGAGGGAGGGAGATTAAGGAAAGAAAAATAAGAAAAGACGGAGGGTAGAAGAGATGAGGAGAGCGGGGAAAGGAAGGAGGGGGAGGAAAGAAGATGGGAGGGAGGGAGGATGAAAGGAGAGTATATGAACGAGTGAGAAAGAAGGGACGAATGATGAGATGACGAGAGAAAGGGAAAGAAAGGAAGCAGGGAGGGAAAGAGGAAGGAAAGTAGGGAGGAAGGATGAGAGAGAAGAGGAAGAAGGGTGGAAGGGAAGAAACGGTGAGGATATGGAGCAAGGGAGGAAGAGTGAAGGAAAAATAAAAGTGAACAGAGGAAGAAGGTATGGGGGAGAAGAAAGGAAGAAGGTATGGGGGAGAAGAAAGGAAGGGAGGGAGGGAGGCTTGGGAAGGGAGGAAGGGACGCTGGGAGGGTGAAGGGGAGGAGGAATGGCGGGGAGGGTGAAGGGGAGGAGGAATGGCGGGGAGGGAGAGAAGAGAGAAAAAGAGAGTGAGTGAGTGAGGGAGGGAGGGAGGATGATGTAATACTAAGGAGAGAAGGAAGAGGGGACGGAGGTGGAAAAAGGATTGAAGAGAGGTAAGGACGGCCAGGGAAGGGAAAAAAACAATCGTCAGAAGTAGATAAATACACAAGGAAGTAAGGATGGAAGCAAGCAAGCAAGGAAGTAGGTCAATATCATTCAATTCTTTACTTACCTTTATCTCCTACGTAACCAGACATCTTCCCTATCACCGGCACTCAAACAGCTCTTGAATCAACTTGTACTCCTCTTCTTCCCTTCATAGGCGCAAAAAAAAACACGAGAAAAACACAGGCAACACACCAAAACAACCTACACGTGAGAGAAAAGCCGGTAGCACTAAGCCCCCCCCCTCCCAAACAGCGAGGCATAAGGTAGAGAACATGGCGCCGTGTGATTGCCATATGGTGTTCATCTTATTTAAACAAACCGTACAAAAACAACAATAAAACAATAGTACCGTAGCCCTTCTTTTCTCTCTACACACATAATTTCATCCTCATTATTGTTAACCTCAATTTTGTCTTGAGAAAATTTAGATTAGTCGGTAAAAAATTAGATTAATATTTACTGATGGTAACGGAGTACACATTTCACGGGCTTCTCACCACCCCCCTACGTTGCCAAATCGCGTGATAAATGCCAGCTAATTAAACCCATCTAATGACCCCTACAGCGCTAATTGTAACATATAAACAACGTATTTTGATTAATTAGTACTTAGTTAATAGAAGCGATAGAATAGGAAGGGTATTTGAGTAAAGTTAAATTAGGATATAAACAAAAGCTCTCTCGGTCAACAGGAGTCTAGATTTCACGCATCATCTTCCCACCTCCCTCCATCCCTCTCTCTCTCTCTCCCTCCTTCCCTCCACCCCCTCTCTCCCTCCCGATACTTCTGCGCAGTAACTTCTCTTATGACTAAACAGCCAACGAAACAACATTACGAATGGTCTGCTTGTGTTTGCTATATATTATTTTCTGATTAGATTTTGTTTCCCATATTTTCAATGCTTTTCCTCCCTTTCTTCCATACTACTTTCCCTCTGCTCTCCTCTCCTCTCTACTTCACTTTTCCTCTCCTCTGTCTTTGAACCCCAACATGTAGGTTATCTGTTTGTCTGTCTGTCTGTCTGTCTCTTTCTCTCTCCTCAATGTCACACTACGCCACACTGCACACCACCACACCTCACACTGCCACTGAGTGTGTACGAGGCAGGTGTGATGGTGTGTGTATGATTTATTTTTGACCGTCAGAGTGCCACGTGTACAACAGCATATAAATAAAAATGTCTGTATTTTATTGTGTTGCCCTGAGTTACGAACATATGTATGTATGTATGAATGCATGTATGTACGTATGTATGTACATATGTATGTATGTATATATGTACAGTATGTATGTATGTATGTACAGTATGGATGAATGTATATACAGTATGTATGTATGTATGTATGTACAGTATGTATGAATGTATGTACAGTATGGATGAATGTATGTACAGTATGTATGTATGTATGTATGTATGGGAAAGTTGCTGTGTATGTTCTTTGTGAATGAGGATGTGCGACTAATCTGAGCAAAATTAAAATTTAACAGTCAAGACCATCAAATGACAATTACATTTCTCATAAAATAAAAATAATCAGTTCTAATATTTCGTCATAAAGTAACACTGTTTCACCAATAATAATGTGTACAAATTTTCTTATTTACATGACATTTGCCTTGGTCCACAAATAATTTTTCAAAAATATTTTCTACAAATAATAATGATTTGTATAAAGGCTTCAGAAGTTTATAAGGTAATTAACTTAAATGACAGAATCAAACCCCGTTGAAAGAAGCTACTGCAGTGATATAAAAAAAAAAAAACGCTGAAATGCCGCTCAGTTGTTAGGTGACAATTACAACGGTTACTGTATCAGCTGTTAACATGAAGCTGCGAAATTCCAAAGTACACACACACACACACACACACACACACACACACACACACACACACACACACACACACACACACATTCTCTCTCTCTCTCTCTTTATATATTCGGCAGTATTTTCCCTGTTTTGCGAAGCGTTTGTTTTTTCATCTCTAACTTTATATCGTGCATCACAAGCCTAAACCATGCGGTACGAATGTCGATGTTTATTCAGTTAATAATCGTAATCAGATTACGACGTGCACTTATTTTCCATATACTCTCCCATCCCCAGGTTTCACTACACAGAGGCACTGATGAGGAGCCTACACATGGTCGTGCTGTAACCTACACTGTGGGTGGAGGAAATGCGGTGTACGCTCGGAGTCAAACTTCTCATTTCCCTGCACCTCTCCATGGCAAGGACCCTGATCAGACCCTGGTGAGGTGCTGTCTACCACAAAGGGACGCTGGATCCCTGTACGGTGTACGAACTGTGCCCTACCTCTAAGACAAACACCGAAACAATTGCTTACCTGTGATCGACGGGTCTACTCGGTCAGACATACCGGGGTTAAACAATAATTACTTTGTTTTGATAATAATACTGATTTTTTTCTTATCACTAGCTCATTCTGATCGTAAGATAATGTCAATATTTGCTTACATGTACAATTATCAATTTGTTCTTGCCCGTCCTGTGTTGCCTGTTTGCCAGCTATATTTGGGGGAGCAGCGTGGTTCCCGGCAATACTCGGTTGCTACGCTCTTCACTGACTCCCCATCCCCCTCCCCTACCCTCATCCTCTCCCTCCCACTCCTCTCACCCTCTCACTTCCTCTCCTCACCCTCTCCTTCTCCCGCTCCTTACCCTCTCCTCCCTCTCCTCTCTCCCCCTCTCCTTACCCTCTCTTCCCTCTCCCTCTCCTTCTCCCTTCCACTACCCTCACTTTTCATCCCCCTACCCCAAGCCCCCCAAGTACTTTCCCATCCCTGCCCCACAATAACCCCATTTCATTACCCTTACTTTGGCCCCCCCTCCCTTCCCTTTCATCCCCAGTCTTTTCTCTCCCCCTTCTCCCTCAGCCACCCCTTCCCACTCCCCTCACCTTTTATCTCCCACCACTCCACCCCATCCCTCTCTCTACCCCTCCCCTCCCTTCATCCACCCTTCCCCCCCCCACTCTCCTCAGCTTTTATCTTCCGACCCCCTCCTCTCTCCCTCTTTTTCTCAACCCATCTCTGGTCAACGTTATGTCACTCCCTCACGTCTGCACATCTCTCTCTCTCTCTCTCTCTCTCTCTCTCTCTCTCTCTCTCTCTCTCTCCATGTATATAGATAGGTAGATCTAGGTATCTATGTGTACAGAATGGACAGAGAGAGAGAGAGAGAGAGAGAGAGAGAGAGAGATGTTTGTATTTATGTACGATTATGTAGATACAGTATATCCATCATTTCATCCATCCATCCATCCATCTCTCTGTCTACCCAACTGTCTGTCGATCTATCTACATGTCCATCTCCTCTTATTACCAGCATCCATTCTTCATCTACCCATACTATACCATTCCTTTGCACCCCCATTTCTCCAACATTCCATCTCTACCTCTATTCCTTCCCCTCTCTCCCTCCCTCTCTCTCTCAGCCAGCATGTCGCTCCCTTTAATACAGAGGGGGGCCACCAATTACACTTCTCCATACAACAATGCATCCGTATTTTTCAAGTGTTTTTTGGGGGCCTTGTTTGCACTCCAGGGCTGGCCGAATGGAACATAAACTTGGATGAGGGGTGAGGCGTGGAGGGATGGGATGCACGCAGGGTGGCAGACAGGACCGGATATGGAGGAATTTTGAGAGAAGAGAGAAAAAAAAACAGACACAGACAGACAGAGTGTGTGTGTGTGTGTGTGTGTGTGTGTGTGTGTGTGTGTGTGTGTGTGTGTGTGTGTGTGTGTGTGTGTGTGTGTGTGTGTGTGTGTGTGTGTGTGTGTGTGTGTGTGTGTGTGGTAGTGATTAGAGGCATTGTATATCGAGCAGTGCTGTGGATGGCTTAATGGAACACTGATGTTGAGTAGTGACTGGAGAGAGAGAGAGAGAGAGAGAGAGAGAGAGAGAGACAGACAGACAGACAGACAGACAGAGAGGGAGAGAGAGACAGACAGACAGACAGGCAGAGAGGGAGAGAAAGGAGAGAGAGAGAGATGTGTGTGTGTGTGTGTGTGTGTGTGTGTGTGTGTGTGTGTGTGTGTGGTAGTGATTAGAGGCATTGTATATCGAGCAGTGCTGTGGATGGCTTAATGGAACACTGATGTTGAGTAGTGACTGGAGAGAGAGAGAGAGAGAGAGAGAGAGAGAGAGAGAGAGAGAGAGAGAGAGACAGACAGACAGACAGACAGAGAGAGAGAGACAGACAGACAGACAGACAGACAGAGAGGGAGAGAAAGGAGAGAGAGAGAGAGAGAATAAAGAAGAGGAGTTACTTGAAAGAAGAGGAAAGTCATATAGACTGGAAAAAGCAAGCGAGAGAGAGAGAGAGAGAGACAGAGAGAGAGAAGGGAGAGAAAGGAGAGAGGGGGAGAGAATGGAGGGGGAGAGGAGAGTTACGGGACAAGCTATACCTCCAACTGCTGTTTTATTTGGCTTTACTGTGAGTGTGTGAGGCAAATAAAGTGGACCCATCATAAACAAAATCAAACACCGAAAAACTGTCTGTGTGGTGTTGCAGCTTTTTTAAATGTATACACGGACAGACGCACACGCATACATGAGCGAGAATAATGCATAGACTGGCTTTCATTTTATCGACGAATCTCTCTCTCTCTCTCTCTCTCTGTCTCTCTCTCGTACACATATATACATATATACACATGCATACATACTTGCTTACACACACACACACAGATCTAACTTGATTTTACCACGCTTGCTCTAATGCTGTGTGCAACAAGGTGGCGGCTCTCAAAAGGCACCGCAGCCAGCTTACCCCTGAGTCAAACACTTTATGGTTAAGAAGGAATCCAGTTAAGCCTCTGTTCTGTCGTGTTCAGAAGTCTCATTCGCTATGTTTCCAATGATCATTCCAGCTGAAGTTCTTTCTGGCACATGACCAATGAAAATTTCAACAGTTTACTGCTTTCGTTTCCTCTCTCCTTTTTGACTGGGCTTTGACACTGTCTCAGTCTGATGAAGGTGAATGCTTTGCTTATATTTTTACGTAATCCTTTTCGGTGAGGTTCCTCTGTCTGCTACTCCCTTTGGCTTTTTCATGCCAAATATTATCATTTCAGCTGATGATTTGCATTCTGCTCTTTGTGGCTTCAATATACTAATCGTGCACAAGATCCTGCAGTCTGTCCTACTGTATTCATGACTTATGTTTCTGTTTTGACACCTTGCTTAGTCATATTATTTCTCTGTCAACGTGCTTTATTTTTTTAATTTTTTTTTTTTCTTGCGATGAAACTTTGGACACATTCATCCTTTTCAGAAAATGGATGACCGTTCCCAGCCCTGTAATCACCGCCCAGCTGTTCTCCTACAGATCAGCGGTTCCTAATAACTGTAAAGTCGCGCCCCACTTTTGCAGCTGGTATTCATCTCTACACCCATTTTTTCCCTGCTTCTAAAAATTTTAGTTCGCATAAAATGATTATATATATATATATACATATATATATATATATATATATATATATATATATATATATATATATATATATATATATATATATATATATATATATATATATATCCATGCATATGTATGGGTGGATGCATGTATTCTTACGAACAAAAAAAGAAATATGCACTCTTCCTTCACATAATTTTATATCCCCCCTCTGACTTCCTCATGGCTGACATTAAAATTTCTTCAGCTGATGTATTTTCTGCCATCACATTCCTCAATACTAACAAGGCATATGGGCCTGATGGAGTCCCTCCTGTTGTTCTCAAGAACTGTGCTTCTGTGCTTACACCCTGCCTAGGCAAACTCTTTCGCCTTTGTCTATCAACTTGTACCTTTCCTTCTTGCTGGAAGTTTGCTCTCATTCAGCCAGTCCCAAAGAATGGTGACCATTCCCAACCCTCTAACTACCGTCCAATTGCTTTAACATCCTATCTCAAGAGTTTTCGAGTCTATTCTTAACAGAAAAATTTTAAAGCATCTTTCCTATCACAACCTTCTTTTTGATCTTCAGTATGGGTTCCGTCAGGGACGCTCCACTGGCGATCTTCTCACCTATCTTTCAGACACCTGGTCATCCTCCTTTCGGGGCTTTGACGAAAGCTTTGCCACTGCACTTGACATCTCTAAGGCTTTTGATCGAGTCTGGCATAAATCTTTAATTTCCAAGGTGCCCTCTTACGGTTTCTATCCTTCTATCTGTGCCTTCATCTACAGCTTCCTTTCTGGTCGTTCTATAGCCGCTGTTGTAAACGGCCATCGTTCTTCTAGATCTATCAACAGTGGTGTTCCTCAGGGCTCTGTCCTATCACCAACTCTCTTCCTTTTATTCATCAATAACCTTCTAAGCTGTACATCTAACCGTATCTACTCATACGCTGATGACTCCACTCAACGTCCATCTCAACAGTTACTTCAACAAACAAGGGATGAGGCTATGACACACCTAATGTCTGACTTGGTTCGTATCTATGACTGGCGTAAAAATAACCTTGATGTTTTTAATGCATCAAAGACTCAGTTCTTACACCTATCAACCCGACAAAATCTTCCACAGGTGTACCCACTAATGTTTAATAATATTCAGCTTAATCCTGCATCATCCTTGAACATACTTGGGGTTTCAATCACTCGGGACTTATCTTGGAAAGATCATATTACATCTCTTGTAAAATCTGCTTCCAAGAGATTAGGTATGCTAAGCCGACTCCATTCCTTCATTACCCCTGCACAATTGTTGACTCTATACACGGGTTTTATTCACCCCTGTGTGGAATACAACTCGCATGTGTGGGGAGGTTCCCCACATACAGCTCTTCTCAATAAGGTGAAGCCAAAGGCTTTTCGTCTCATTAACTCTTCTCCTCTTACTGGCTCCCTTCAACCTCTGTCTCTTCGCCGCACTGTTGCATCTTTATCTCTTTTCTATTGCTACTTCAATGGTCACTGCTCCTCTGAACTGTCTGCTTGACCCGTCTAGCAGCAAACTCTCATCCCTTTTCTATCCAACTCTCCAATGCAAGAGTTAACCGTTACTCCCAGTCCTTCATTTATGCAACAGGTTAACTCTGGAACTGTCTCCCTCTGTCTGTATTTCCTGCTTCCTACGATCTCCAGTCTTTCAAACGCAGTGTGTCCAGGCATCTCGATATGATCGGATCTTGAATTTGGCTTTCTCTTGTATTTTGTTTTTCTCTTGGAAGGAACAGTTATTGCGGGCTCATGGCCTTTGGTTCCTTCTTCCTAGCATAAACAAAAAATAAAAATAAAAAATAAATATATACTGCAACGTTAAATTCACAATCTTTATTAATATGGTCATAAACACTGGCACACTGCGTAGTTTTAAACACGACCACATAGTTATTAGCATCACCACACGGTCATAAACACCACTACATGGCCGTCAGCGCCACTACACTTGCAGAGATTATATTCCACTCATAAACATCAGTCATAAACAGCACAAGCTTGTTCATGATCCACTTTTTATTTGTCACGTTTCTTTCTCGTTATGAAAATTTTACCAATTAGCATCCCACTCAGTTAACATGTTTGTATCATTATTGTCTGGTTCATTTTTCTTAATTTGTTTTTCTTCCTCTGTTTGTCTAAAAAAAAGAAAAAAAAAAAAAGAAAAAAAAAAAAAGTGAGGTCAAAAGACGAAAACTCTTCACGTGCGGTCGTACCTGGCAACTTGTACATGAAAGCTGTTGCAGTTTGGAGATTTTTGTAAACAGAAAAACACTACGTCAGAACTGTTTGCTGACTAGGAAGCGAAAACCAGAATGATCACAGTGACCATTCTTTTATGCACATGCTCTGAAAAAGTGGGGTGTGTTCCATCTGTCGATATTAAACTTCTTGGATCGTTATTTTACTCTTAGGATGGCCAGAACAAGGAGAGAGAGGGAACAGAGAAAACGGGTAGCAAGAGACAAGAACCACACTTCATAAGACTATAATAACCATAACAACAGAGCTCTAGAATACTCCACTACTGTTGCATATATAATACTAAATAATATATCATTATCCAGTATTCGGCTCACACTTACATTGCACAGTATCAACAAAAGACACGATACAGAAGAAAACAACTTAATCAAAGCTACAATCCAAGGCCACACCATGCCACACACCGCACACCGCAACATTCCCACACCACATCACATTCACATAAACTAGTGCCCCAACTTACTATTACTACTCTCCCATCGGATCAGTTGCACAGCACACTACATAACACGCAAACATTACTACAGCACTGAAGAACTACAATTTTTAAACAAAACAACAGTACCACACAGCACCACACCACTAAAACACACTTCCACATCACAACACCCGCACACCACACCACACCTCAATACAGCTTTCCCACACTACATGATACAACACTCCCATACCAAACCACAGTATAGTCGATGAAGTAACTATCTGGCACGTGCGTATTAGGCGTATATATAATGAAGAATACTACACAATACGTGCAGATGAAGCCAGTATCAAGCAGGCTTGAATGGTGTGTGAATGTTGTGTGAATGAAGAAATTTGCTGTAGATGATTCTCCCACAAATGGCCAAACAGATAGGTTACGTACTGTAGGTAAGCTTGAATGATAAATAGGAGAAAGAGAGAGAGAGAGAGCAGTACCCTTGAGAAAAACATAATATCTAGATACAGAATACAATACACAGACACCAGAATATATGGACACATAACAAGTATAAATGAAAAGGTAGATTCAGAGCACACACACACACACACACACACACACACACACACACACACACACACACAGAGCACTTGTGGGGTGGGGTGGGGGGTAGGGGGGTATTAGATGCTGCCCAAGTGAATATTTCCCGTGCCAGGGTCAGAGGATTTGGTGGACGCGCCCCGAGGGAAATTACCGCCGACTGAGCCAGGTGGAGGGCCAGGTGGAAGGAAGTGGGTGGTGGAGCGGGTGGGGAAAGTGGAAGTGGGTGGGGAAAGTGGAAGTGGGTATTGGAGTGGGTGGGGAAAGTGGAAGTGGGTGGTGGAGTGGGTGGTGGAGTGGGTGGTGGAGTGGGTGGGGCAAGTGGAAGTGGGTGGTGGAGTAAGTGGGAAATGGTGGAGGAGGACGTGAAAAGGTGGAGGTTGGAGGGAACAGGAGAAGGTGGGTGGGAAAAGGTGAAAGTCAGTGGCGAAGTGAGTTGGGAAAATGAAAGTGGGCGGTGGAATGGGCGGGATATGGTGGATTTGGGTGGAAAATAGTGGATGTGGTTGGTAGATTGGGTGGGAAACGGTGGCAGTGGATAAAAAATTGTGGAGACGGTTGCAAAAATGTAGAAGTGGTTGGGGTGGATGGGGAGTGGAAGTGGGTGAAGGGTGCAGGTAAGGGTGGAAGGAAGTACAGGTGCTGGTGGAGAAGGGTGAGAGTGAGTGGAAAATGGTGAAAGGGATTGGGAGTGGGTGGGGTGGGTGGAAAAATGTGGAGATGGGTGTAGGGGCAAGTGAAGACGGGTGGAGGTGGGCGGGACAGGTGGAGATAGGAAGATAAAGTGGAGGAAGGTGGATATGGAAGTGGACAGGAAGAGGTGGAGTTAGGCGAAGGAGCAGGCTGAAGTGAGAATTGTGGAAGGGATAAGGTAAAGGAGAGAGGACGGGAAGGGGGATGATAAATATGCAGGTAGAAGTAATTAGGAAACGGTGAAGAAGAAGGTATATGGAGGAGCAGGTAACAGGTGGATAGGATGTGGTGACGAGCTGAAAGAAATGGAGGTACGTAGACATCAACGTAAAATGGAGATGTACAGTGAAGGGCAGCAAGTGGAAATGTATGGAGACAGAATGAGACTAGTAAGAACAGGTGAAACTGGGACAGAGACAGAGAAAAACGGGGTGTGGACATGAGTGAAATTAAGATGAGATTAAGGAAACGGAGTGAATGCTTTTGGACGGATATAATTGATGAGTTGATGGGCATGTGATGATCGGTGATGAGATATGCTGTCAAATGCCTGCAAGTGTGAAAAGGAGGGAAGCAGTGTATGAGAGAAGATGGGGATGTGTCAGATCAAGGACTGCAAATATGTAAAAATGACAGACACACAGATGAAAAGGAGAGTGGACATAGAGTGGAACCAGGAGGAAAAAGGTGGAGATGAAGACTGGCGGGTTGGTGGAGGTAAAGGGAATGGAGATGATGCTAGTGGACGAGTATACTGAAGTGGTGAGTGGATGGTCATGTGATGAAAAGGGTGAGAAAAGTGTGCAGGCAAATAAGTGGGTGTGTGGAAAAAAAAAAAAAGTGTCGGTGGTTGGGAGAAACTGGATATCTGTGTGATCAGGAAGGCGTGTGAACATGTGGAGCTGGTGAAGAGACAGATGATCAAGAGAGTGGACATGGGTGGAATCGAGATGGAAAAGGTAGGGGATGAAGACTGACAGGTTGGGTGGAGATAAAGGGTACGGAGAGGATGCTGATGGACGGGCATGCTGAGGACGGGCGACGAGAAGAGAAAGGTCAATAGAGAAGGTGTTTAGGAGTGGAGGTTGCGTGGAGGAGGGGTATAAGGAAACAAACCTCTGATGAATGACGCGTATAAGAAAAGGCAAAGGAAGGCAATCACGTAGAGAATATGAAGACAGAGAAAGGATAATCTATATGAGAGAGAGAGAGAGAGAGAGAGAGAGAGAGAGAGAGAGAGAGAGAGAGAATCTAATATTTATAAAGCAAAAGGGAGGTTGGACAAGGATGGATAAGCTGGTGGAAAAGAAATGAGGCAGGTAAGGGACAACAAAGGTCTAAACGTGTCGATATTGACTCCAATTATGGCTAAATTAGAGGAATGATACAGAACAGAAGAAAAAGAGTTGCTAAATGAAAGACAGGAGGAGAGAAAGGCACTGGAATACCTTACGAGTGAGCTGGCATTTGAAAGAAAAAAGTAAGAGACGTGCTGGGAATCGAGGTAAACGACAGTACACCACATAAAGAGATGAAGTAGATATCTCAACCATGCTTACGTGGCGGGATATGGGTGAGAAAGACTAGTGGGGATTAAAAAAAGGCGACGTGAGCACATGCTGGAGAATTAGTAAGTTGATGAAGAATAAATAAAACGGCCAAAGGATTTAAACATTGATGAAGGAGACAAAATTGTGGTCGACTGTACTGAGATGTTAATGTAAAAAAAAAATAAAGAGTGATATGTTAACCTGTTCCATTTACCTCATGATACGCTCAGAATTCTTTTCCTGTTCACCTCTGTAATGTAAAAGATATCCATCAGTCTTAATCCATCACGTACACAACTATAGCCAGTTTGTTTTCATCTGACGACACTGGGTCACTCTCAATTTTGATAGTTATGTCTGCATGATATTCGATAACTATAGCCAGTTTGTTTTCATCTGACGACACTGGGTCACTCACAATTTTGATCGATATGTCTGCATGAAATTCGATGAGCTGTAGCAATGATGTCTGAATGTGTCTCTTTGGTTACAGGTCAGATCTATCATCCAGTCTGATTACACTTGGCCATAACTGAGCTGAAAGGAGTTAGGGATCTTTGTCAGGTGAAAATTGAAAACTAGTCATTTATATATATTTTTCACTCTGTCCTGTTCACAACCTTAAATCTTTCAGTTGCCATGTGTCCAAGCATCTCTAACCGAAATGATACTGATATTATTTTTTTTTTCCCCCCCGACTACTTCAGAGGGGAAGACATATGCAGTTTTTCAGTTACTGTTCAATACTCTTGCACATTTAAAATATGATAAAAACGAATATTCTTCAAGGTTACAAACGACTCGTGATGGTACTCAGTGGACAATATATACACCCAAACGCTGACTTCTGGACGGGGCACACAAACAGACTCAAGTGTTCCCGAGTCAGCAGCAGATCGTGAAGGTGTTTGGTGGAAATTACAGGCCTAAGCATTAGTTCTTAACCTGGTGAAGCAAATAAAAGCAAAATAGTCTCCGGGTTCGAGGGAGGTCGTGGGTGTATTTGGCGTCCATGGATTTACCTTAATTACCAATCCCGTCGTGCTGGTGAGGGATGCCTTCACGTGACGGCACCGATACGACCAAGCGGTGGAGCAGCCTGGTTGTACAAACGTCCTTTAGTTCCTTCCCTATCCTACCAAAGGAAGATGGTGGACTACAGGAGATTGGCAACTTCGACTTGCAGCCTACCGCGTTCAGGTTCCGATGAGACTGGGGTGGCAACTACAAACTACTACGATCAGCCCCGTCAGTACCATCACTTTACCTGAATTTATTCTTGCCACCGCCAGACGATTTTAATATGTTTAGGAGAGGCCTCTCCTAATGAAACGGTAAAGTTATAGAAGAATACCCAGTTATATGTTCTACTAAGAAGATGGGGGTGGACTTGCTTGGATATACTGCATCCTCCCCATTGTTTACTTGTCTCTTCAGTACTACGAATTGTTTATATTTATGACTGTCACCGCCAGACGATTGTACTCAGTTTTGGGGAGACCACTGGTAGTGAAAGGGTTTATATAAGAATATAATATCGTATTTTCTCCGGGTTAGATGGAACGTTGGCTTCATATAAAACAATGAAAATCTCGGTTTGCGACACTATATTTTCATTCCTATACGAAGGCCTCTACAAATTTATTTTCACCTTGTTAGGAAAATTTTATGCAGCTGGGAGTGAGTCACAGAAGCTTGAGAGCGTTAACGTAACCCTGTATCCTCCACTCTGAGTATTAACTTGCAATCTCTTGTTTATGTTCCTCTAGAGACGACAGAGCTTGCGACCAAGCACAACCACCACTACCACCACCACCACGTAGGCGCCTCTCTTAACCGGGCTTGCATGTGTCATGGTTATCTCTCTTATCAGCTCTTCGTAAATATACAGCTCCCCTGCAAGTAAAAAGTTTTGACTAGAAAAAACATCATTGCCTATGTCTGCGTCCTGATGCGTTGTGTTGGATGGTTACAGAATTAGTGAAACTTATCCATTCATTACAGTGGTGTCCCTTATATTATAGTTTTGTTACCATTAAACAAATTTTCTTTTTATTCCATATATATATATATATATATCTATATATATATATATATATATATATATATATATATATACACACACACACACATACTTGCTACCGCCGGACAAGTTTCTCCAGCTTAACAGAGACCTCTGGCAGCTCAGTGGTTAAGATATTTGCATGTTTAATTACTTGCTTGTCTTAATTGTGCTCCCTGGCTGCTCACTTGCCTGTCTCAGCTGCTGTTTATGTTACTTGTTTATGTCTCTCTTTCTGCACACTTAAATCTCATGAACTCTGTTTTTTTTCCTTCTTATCCCATCTCGACCTAGACCTTTCTCTGTCTGCTATCTTCTTCTCTCAGACTTTTTGTTTATTTTCAGTCCTACACTCCTGTGACTTAATTTTACCAGTTTCTTTACTCTCATTCTTCTCGCTTATGTCCTTCTTTTAGTCTTCCCTTCCCCATCCCTTTTTAGCACATTCCCTTCTTTTATTTCGTTTTTCATTCGACCTCACTTCCTCCTCACGATCTCTTGACTGTTCTTGCCCTGTAGTCAGCTCCCTTTCATAGGAACCCTCCATCTGCATTTTATCTTCTTGTCCTTTTCTGTTTCTTTTGCTAATACAATAATTTCTACTTCCTCTCCCCACACATCCCTTACATAGTCATCTCTCATTTCCAACACCCCATTTTTCATACCTCATCCATATCTCTTTGGATGATAGTTTCCTGCCGCTTCCTCTCAGTGTTTCCTCTTCATATCCAGCTCTCACTTCTGTCCATCCCCAACCCTCTTATATTTATCTTTCACTTTCAGCACCCACATCTCTTATATCTTCTCTTTTTTTTAGCATGCATCTCGTTTACTTTCCTCTTCTGCGAGCGTAATAGTCCACTAGGAGTCATATTTGTGAGTTCACCTTATCCACAAACTGTTTATCCTGTCCACTGATCTGTTTGTCTGTCTGTCTGTCCGTCCGTCCGAATGTCTCTCTCTCTCTCTCAATCTCTAACTTCCTTCCCCATTATCTCCCTACAACTCCCTTCCACTGCCTCTCCTACATCCCAAACCCTACCTCTTACATTACCCACCTCTCTCTGGCAATTATGATGTCCCTTTCTGCCAGTTAAAATTTTCCCTAGTTCAACTCCAAACAACCCTCGTCATCCTATAATTCAAGAGTTATTTCCTGTCCCCCCTCTTTAACAAGGCGGCTGTGTTTACTGACTGGAAACGAGCAATGGCGAACCTCATTTTACAGAAAGGGGGCCTGAAAACTACCCAGCAATTACAGGTCAATTAGGCTGACGTCAACAATCGGAAAAATACTAGTGACCATTATTACAAGACTCAATTGCTAATCAGGCGGACACACATCACCGGACTAACTACACACGACTTGGATTATGAGGCAAAAGGATCGTGACTAACTAATCGCCTGGAATCTATACAACCCTCATGACTTGGTAAAAACACACACACACACACTGATATTGTTTATCTAAGGTTAAGTGCTTCACAATGACGACCCACAATCAGCCTTTACAACACGTAGTCATTAGGCGTCACTGGCAAAATTTCCAGCAGGTAGGCGGCAATTAACATCAAGTCGTAATTAAAGAAGACGACTTTGACCCCCGCCTAGGTTTCATGGCGGTCAGAACTAGGCTCATTATTATTCAGATATTCATAAATGACTTTCTCTAAATATCCCCAGCGTGCTATTCATAGATATAATTGACACAAAATTATAGTGTGAGGTAACATCGCATGATTATCAAGGGAGAGGAACAAGAATATTACCGCAAAGTAATTATGGGCAATATATCTTTAGACGAATGGGATGTTACGACACTAAAACTTAAATTCAATAAGAAAAAGAAACATGCTCCATGCTTATGACTGCGTACTTCTTAAAACATAAGCAACAACTTTAAACATAAGAAGCACCAACATCATTTTACACACCAAAAATTTTTCAGTAAACAAAACAATCGGTGAGAAACGCAGAATGTAATGATGAAAGAGTTTATACACACAAATATGATGTCCATCAAAGCTATTACACAATGTAGAGAGCCCTCTGTTCAGTCCTTGTACTTTACCTTGCTATATACATTGCGAACATGGTGGAAGTAACAAAAGAAAACATTAACTCAAAAGAAGATCTACGGATATACTTATCACGACAATACCAGTATTAGTTTTTCTACAAGAAACATTAATAAAAAATACAATGATA
Source organism: Coenobita brevimanus (assembly GCF_032717465.1). Lineage (NCBI taxonomy): Eukaryota > Metazoa > Arthropoda > Malacostraca > Decapoda > Coenobitidae > Coenobita > Coenobita brevimanus. Next base: position 32,597,219 of record NC_137049.1, read on the forward strand.
ACAAGGCAGTCTGAAAACGTCGATGTAAACCGAATTAACTCCTTCGGTCCAATGATGGAATGTTATATCTATTCTTGTCAGCACCAGACAACTGTATTCAACTTATGACACACCCCTAGAAGACAAAAGGTTGGTGAACTCTGTATCTCACTGCTCCAACTTCAAAACTCTCTAAAGGTGAATGGAACTGTATGATGGTAACAGAGGTAGCATATAAGTCATCATTTGGGTGAAGTGGCCAAAATAAACGTCAGTGAAATCTATCTCTCTATCTATCTATTGCTAGAATCCTTAATCCTGTAAGGGGTGGCCACAGACAAATCGCCTCCATGTTGCTCTGTCCCCCACCATTTCACTGCCCTCCCTCAGCTCACACCCCCCTCTCCCACATACCTCTTCAATCCATCCCTCCACGTCAGCCTCGGCCTCCCCCCCCTCCCTTTCCCCCTTCCCACCTCACTCACATACACTCTCCTCGTTAGTCTCTCGCTCTCCTTCCTCTCCACGTGGCCAAACCGCCTCAAAATATTTCTCCTAAAGTTTTCTATCACATCCACATCCATACCACAACTCTCCTTCACTTCCTCATTTCAGTCTGTTTCTCCATGTAACTCCACATGCTCCTTTATGTAACTCCTCTCAAAAAACTCATTTCCACTGCTCTCACTCTTGACTTGTGTCCTTCCAACAAGGTCCAAGCTTCACTTCCATTCGTTAGAGTTGGTATTACAATACTATTATACAGCGACTTTTTTACTTCCATGCTAACTTCTCTGCTGATTTCACAGAACCAACAACCTTTCTTCCTTTTTGTACCCTTTCAGGCACTTCATCCTCCAAACTTCCATCCTTGCTCATTACACTACCCAAGTACTTAAATGCACTCACATTCTCCATTTCCTCATCATCCAACCTCACTGTGCATTCAGTGACTTCATTTCACTCGAAGACCATAATTTAACTCTTCCCTACATTCACGTTTACATTCTGTTTCTCACACACACTCGTAAATTCATTCACCAAGCCTTGCAGTTTCCCTTCGTCTTCAATTAACAATACAGTATCATCTGCAAACAACAGTACAGGAAGTATCCAAAAGCTGCCCTCTCTCATTAGGGCCGCTCCAACATCCACTGCCCCGCTTTGTATCTCTTTTATAATCCCATCCATATACAAATTGAACAACCATGGAGACATGACACATCCCTGTTTCAATCCAACATTCAGACAGAAAAATTCATTCAGTTCTCTATCCACACGCACAGCAACCTTAACACCCTCAAACATACTCTTTACGGCATTCATCAAATTCCCATTTACTCTATATACTCTTAATATTTTCCACATTTCTTGTCCATCCACCCTGTCATATGCTTTCTCCAAATCCATGAGGGCCGCAAACATCTTCTTTCCCTTCTCTAGTAGAAACTTTTCCATCAATGACCTAAGGATGAATATCTGATCTACACAACCTCTTCCCTTCCTAAAACCTCCTTGTTCTTCTCCAATTAATTCCTCTCATATTTCCCAAACTTTGTCGGTAAGTATCTTACCATATACTTTTCCTATTACACTAAGATGACAAATGTTCTTATGATTACCACACACTTCTTTTTCCCCTTTTCCTTTGTACAGAGGAACAATTAAATCTGACTTCCAATCCTCTGATTCTACCTTCCTTCCAGGCCAACCTGCACATCTTCCATATCCATTCTACTACCATCTCTCCCCCGTGCTTCATCATTTCACCATGCACTCAGTCAATTCCTGGGGCTTTCCCCATTTTGACTTTTTTCATTGCTTCCACTACTTCCATCCTACTGATCTCTTCGTCCCTTCTCACCTCCCTCCTTCTCCCAGCCATTCCCCAGCCACTTATACTCGCATTACTTTCATTCTCTGTGTTTAACAGTTCCTTAAAGTATATATTCTCTCCATCTGCTCACTTTTTCTCCCCTCTCCATTAGTAAACTACCATTTTTATCTTTTCACTCCCCTACTAACTTCTCTGGCACCCTGTCTAACTCTCTTTACCTGTTTCCAGAACATTTTCTTACATTCCCTCCAATGTATGCTCAAATTCCTTCCAAATTCCTCATCCACTCTCTTCTTACTCTCCCTTTCACCTTTCCGTTCCTCCCTACATGTAACTCTCCCTTCTGTCTCTGAACTTCCTCCATGCCTCTGCTTCCCATCCACTTGCCATATGCCTCCTTTTGCATCACGGCTTGTCCCGCCCCTTTAGTCCTCCATGCTGTTCCTTGCATCCCCTTACGTCTTCTCTTCACCCTCCACACATCACCTCACATGCTGCACCGATTTCTTCTGTGAATATATATCTTGCACACCTTCCACCTCCCCCATCTGCTCCAAATCATATTTACTCAATCGCTCCTCCACTTCTCTCATTCATTCTGCCCTTTTTCCGTCCTCTTGCAACTTTTCTACCCTCCTTGTATGGACAACTTCCTCCTGTCCTTCCCTTCTTCTATTCCCCCATTGCACTGGAACCATGACTTTCACCACCACCAAGTGGTGGTCAGAAAGTCCACTGCCCCAACCTTTGTATGCCCTTGCATCCATTCCATACCTTCTCATTCTGTCATCCACACACACATAATCAGTCACTGCCTTTCGTTCATTCAGTTCACCACCCACCCTTCTCATCACTCGCCACGTATACCTGTGGATCACTTTGTGCCCCCCACAAATGTCCACTACAGTACTGCCATTCTCATTCACTTTTCAGGCACACCCCACTTACCAACTACTCAATCCACCTTCACATTCCCTACACTTCCATCCATATTTCCAGTAAAAAACACTCTCATTCCTCTCAAACTTTTCCATGCACGCCTCTACATTTGCCCAGAACTCTTCTTTCACTCTGCTTGAAAGATCTTGCGTTGGCGCATAAACATACAATCGTCCACGTTTGTAATCCTACTCTCACTCCAACGTCAGTGAGATGATATACTAATTTTGTTTCTCAGGTTTTCTTATCGAGAAGTGAAGCAAACTTTCACACACTGTTAGCAGCACCAATTGATACAAGACGAAACTGAGACCTTTCGCCCCATCAGTGATATAACATCAAGTTCTTTTGAATAAAGAATTAATGAAGAATGGGACAGAGGGGATGAAGCTTACTAGGAGATGCGCCGCACAAGAACTACACCTCTTTTGAACAGTCTCAGGTTTTCGTGATTCACTGTCAACTATGTAAAAGTCTGGCATTAGCTGGAATAGAATCCTAGAGTTGTCCCAACCATGAGGGAGTTAGCAGTACCTGTATTAACAGTTTCCTATGATTCACTCTCAGTGGAATAAAATCACCTTGCTTCAGTTGGAATATAATGCTAGAGAGAATGCGAACTTGAGAGGGATGGAATGGTCAAACACCGCAGATGATGTGAAGATACTGATTGTGGATGGTACAGTCTCTAGGTGGGAGCTGAGAATTTTAATGGCCAAAAAATGTGTATACGACATTAAACTCGGCACTTCACTGACAGCCTGATTTCTTGTTTTCATTTTATGGTTTCAGGATCCACGTCTACTTCATTGTCAGAGGAAACTGGAATAAGTGATGAAACTTTTAAGGCATATATATATATATATATAGATATAGATATATAGCTAACTACAATTTTGGTTACCACACTTTGAAATCGCAAATAAATAAACTCAGTAAGTTAATACCATAAGGCTACAAGTGATGAACGATAATCATGATACTCTCCGCCACTTTCAAACATCTTAATATGATGCTGATGAATGTGTAACTAGCACTTATTTTCAGGCATATCAGTAGAATCAAAGAACACACTGTCAGTTTCTTAACGAGAGGTTGTTCCTGAACAGTGCTCCTTCCTGTTTTCTTGCAAGCCTATTACCCAAGTGGAGCATCTTGTTTCTTCACTTTTTACACTTACTGTTCAAGTATGGCAGCCAGCCCATCTTGCCATTAGCGAACACAGAAAGTTACATTTTCTGGCATTTTCTCAGTCCCTCCCTATCCTCCTAATCTACCCTCTTCAGTCTCTTCAGCTTATGATCTACATTCACTTTCATCTTGTTCTTCGAGTCGTTTCCTCATAATTTTTTGTTTAGTTTCTCTGCCTGTCTGTCTGTCTGCCTCTCTCTCTCTCTCTCTCTCTCTCTCTCTCTCCATGATTTTTGCTTCATTTCCTCCTCTTCTTTCTTTGGTCCATGCTCACTGTCCCTTTTCCTCTTCAAGCCTCTACTTTCTAACATTTTATCTTCCTCCACACCAAAGCTCATCCCATTTATTTATTTATTTATTTACTTTACTACGCCTCCCTCCTGCATAGCCATGAACTAACCCACTTCTACGTTCAGGAAGTTCTCATTATATGTCTCGCATTGAGTTCCAAAATATCGCAAGTTTTCCCAATAATTTAGTACTGTCAAGTGGGGGGGAACTGGCAAATCAGCTTTACGAGTATTTACGAAACCCCAATGGGCAATGTTTCTGGAATCTACCTTAGAATTATTAGCTTAAAAAAAGGGTGAAATAGGGGGCATGTACCAAGGCGTTACTGAACTGCTCTTCCTTACGCTCTCTCAACAACCAATCAATCCCCTCTCTTCTCAGTTTCCCTATCCCTTCTCTTCGCTTCATCTCGCATTCTCCGCGTTTCTGTCTGTCATCTCCACGTCCTGTTTACCCAGATTCCTCGCTCCTCAATTTTATTCTTACACATTACCTTCCCATTTTCATTTCCCGTTCTCTCCTCACTTGTTATTTCCCCAGCCTCTCTCTCCATTTCTCCTTTCCTCCAGCTCCTCTCCCATTCCTCACCCTACCAATCCTCTCCCAGCTTTCTTTAATCTCCAGTTTTTTATGCACTCTTTAACTCATCTCTTACTTCCTCTCCCTGGCCCACTACACTCCCATCCTACTCCCCTTCCCGAACGTCCCTTCCCACTCCGTCCTCCATCTCATTCCTCTTCTCAATCCTCCTCCTCCTCCTCCTCCCACTACACCCCTTCAGTACCCGCTTTCTCTCCTCCCTTCCCTCTCTCCCCATTCTCTTCTCGCTTACCTATCTTCCTTATGCGCTCTCTCTCTCTCTCTCTCTCTCTCTCTCTTTCCTCCCTCTCTCCCCCACTTCCTCTCCCTCTCTCTCCCCCACTACCCCTCACTCCACTCGCTCCCCGGAGCATTTTATGTCCCCGGCCGCTGCTAACTGCCGCTGTCACAGGTAATTGGACAGGTGGGGCGCCGCTCGTAACAAGGAGGGGCGACAGCAGTGACGAGCTGGGGGCGGGGCGGGGCGGGGCGGGGGAGGAAATGGGGGAGAGTTGGAAGGGGACAGGGGAGGAGATGGGGAGAGAGGAAGGTGAAGAGGGGAAAGACGGGAGGGGGAAAGGGGGAGACGAGAAGGGAAGAGATGGGGAGAGAGGGGATGATGAGGGGAGAGAGGGGGGGAAGAGGGGGAGAGATGGGAGGGGGAGAGGGGGAAACGAAAGGGAAGAAATGGGGACAGGGGGGAGACGGAGGGAGAGGGGGAAGACGGAGGGAGAGGGGGAAGACGGAGGGAGAGGGGGAGGGGAAAACGAGAGGGCGGAGAGGGAAACAATTTCGACTGAGAGGGAGGGGAGGAAGAGAGATGTGAGGGGACCAAGGGAAAGTGAGAGGGGACGAGCAGAGGGAAAAGAGGGTGGACCAAAGAGGAGGGGGGAAATGAGAGGGAGAGGAAACAAAAACGAAATGAGGAGACTGGGAGAGGGGAGGAGAGGGGCACCAGAGGAGGAGAGGGGGGCCACGGGAGGAGAGAGGCGAGGGGGAGAGAGGAGAGAGGCATAAAAAAGCAGGATAAGAGAGGGGGAGAGGCGAAAGTAAGAGAGAAAGATGAGAGGGAGTAAGACAGGGAGAACGGAGGAGAGGAAGTGAAGGGGAAAGTGGCGAGGAGGGGGGGAAGTTAGAGAGGGGGAGAAAGATGTATGGGGAGAGTGGTGGGGGGAAAAAGATGGGGGAGGCAGTAGAAAGAAAGTGAAAGGTAGAGTGGTGGGGGAGAGAGAGAGGGATTACAAGATAGGGGCGAGAGAGAGAGAGAGAGAGAGAGAGAGTGTGTGTGTGTGTGTGTGTGTGTGTGTGTGTGTGTGTGTGTGTGTGTGTGTGTGTGTGTGTGTGTGTGTGTGTGTGTGTGTGTGTGTGTGTGTGTGTGTGTGTGCGTGAAAGTGAACAAGCGAGCGTGTGAGTACATGAATAAATGAATAAGTGAGAGTGAGAAAAAATAAGTCTGTGAATCAGAGACCGAGTACCCATGGATAGAGAGAAGTGGGGAGGAGTGAGAGAGAGAGAGAGAGAGAGAGAGAGAGAGGGAGTGGTAGTAAGACCAAAACAAGAAAAGAGAGGAAAGACGATGGGTGGGAAAAAAAAAAAAAAAGGAGTGAGGGGACAAATGGTGGGAATGAAGTGGAGTGAAGGGAGAGGGAGAGGGCAGCCGTGTAGGGGAGGGGGGAGGTGTGGGAAGTGATGATATACTCGTAGATCGGCAGGAAGGGGCGTACAGATGTTGGTGAGGGGAGGGGAAAAGTGTGGGGGAAGGGAGAGGTGTTGGAGAGGGAAAGAGGACAAATGTGGGAGAAGGAGGGTAGAGGTGTTAAGGAGGAAATGGAAAGAGGTGAGAGGAGGGAAGGGAGAGCTACTGAGGAGAAAAGGGAGAGATGTGGGGGAGGGAAGGTAGGTGTGCTGGTGAGGGAAGGGAAAGGTGCTGGTGAGGGAAGGGAGAGGTACTGAGGAGAAAAGGGATAGATGTGGGGGAGGGAAGGTAGGGGTGCTGGTGAGGGAAGGTAGGGGTGCTGGTGAGGGAAGGTAGGGGTGCTGATGGGGAAGGGTAGAGATGCTGGTGAGGGAGGGAGGGTAGAGGTGTGGCGAAGGTAGGGTAGAGGTGTAAGGGACGAAGGTGGAGGTGTGGGGGAGGGAGGGTAGACGTGTGGGACAAGGAAGGGAGAAGTGTTGCGGAGGGAGTGTAGAGGTGTGGGGAAGGGATGGGAAAGGAGTGGGAGAGAGAGGGGGTGATTGAGGGCAGGTGTGAGAACTGAATGAATGACAGAACTGATGGCCAGGTATGAAGTGAGGGGGAAGGGTAAAATGAATGACAAGGCTGATGGTGAAGGAAGGAAAGAGGGGATGGGGACCAGGGAATGGGGGGGGGAGGAGGTTGGAGTGGGACTGAAAGGGAGAGGGAGGGTAAGGGGGAGAGGGAGGGGGAGGAGGGAGAGGAAGGGAGGGAAGGGGAGGGCAAAATAAGGTAGAGTCAGGGAAGCGAAAGGAAGTGAAGGAAACGGAAGGGACATGAAAATTGTATGAGAGAAAGAGAGAAAGGGAGAGGAACATAATGAGAGGGGGAAAGAGAGAAGGAGAATAATGGAAAGAAAAGAGAAGAGAGGGCTAGGGAAAGTGGGAGGGGGAGGGAATGAAAATGGAAGAGAGGGGAGGGACACAAGGAGAGGAAGGAAACGGGATGAGGATAAAAAAGAGGAGGGAAGAAATGAAGATAATATAATAGGGAAATAAGGTGGTGAGGAAAGCAGAGGGCAGAGGAAGGGGGGGCAGAGAAAGAGAAATTAGAGAAGAGATAAGATGCAGGCCAGAAATGAGAAGAGAGAAGGCAAGGATTGGCTGTGGGGAGTTAGGGGGACAGGGAGTTGGGGGGACAGGGAGAGAGGGAGTAAGGGACTGCAGGGTTATATACTGATGCATGAAAAAATATTGAGGTGTGAGAGGGGTGGCAGGTGTGAGGCCATGCATACCAGAGGAGCGGCAGGGGTGAGGGTGAGGGTGAAATAAGTGTCACGAGGAAGGGGTGAGTGGGGGAACTGTGTTGAGTGGGGTGAGGTGTGTTGGGGTGAAATGGGCGAGAGGGGTGGTAGAGTAAAGTAGTGGAGTGGTGAGGACAAGTGGAGTGTGAGACAGGTGGAGCGAGAAAAGTGGTGCGAGTGGGGTGGAGGGGACAGGTGGAGTGGCAGGGACAGGTGGAGTGAGGATGAGGTGGGGTATGGGAGGATAAGGGGTAGGAGGAGTGATATCGGGGGAGGGATATTGGGTGATGAAGTGTGGGGGTAGGATGTGCTTGGGTGAGAGGGGTGGTGGGGTAAAGGGGTGGTGGGGTAAAGGGGTGGTGGGGTGAAGGGGTGGTGGGGTGAAAGGGTGGTGGAGTGTAGGGTGGAAGGGTGGTGGGGTGGAGGGGTGGTGAGGTGAAGGGGTGGTGAGGTGAAGGGTGGAGGGGTGATGGGTTGTGGGGTAATGGAGGTGATGTGAGGAGAGGTGCAGTGTGAAGTATGTTCTGAGTGAGATGCGTGGTCCGATGAGGAGTGGTGGGGTGAGAGATGACGGAGGGACTGGTGTTGGGAGAAGGGGAAGTTTAGGGTACGAGGGGGAGATGGGGTGAGGGTAAGTTAATAGGGGGATGGGGTGGGAGGTACACATTTGTTGTCACCCCCATGTCACCTCGGCTAATGACCACCTGCCTGGAGCACCTGACCGTTTATGCACCTTGGCTCATTAGAGGAGGGGCAGGTGAGAGAGCCAGGGGTAAGTAGGCAAAGCTGGGGTGGGCAGAAGTAGATAAACTGATATAGGGCATGAGTAGGCTAATGGCTGGGTAAGGGATAGGTAGACTTTTATGTAGCAGAGATAGGCAGAAAGTTATTTGTTAGAGATAAGCAAAGTTAGGTCAGGCAGGTGAGGGAGGTAACAGTAAGCCAAGCTGGATTAGGCACGAGAGTCATGAGCTGGTATGAACAAAACGAGGTAGAATCACGTTAGATAGAGGTGGATATGGCAGGGGATGGTAGAACTGGGTTAGGCGAGGATAGGTAGAAATGAGTTAGTTAGGAGTAGCTGTAATCGGGTTAAGTACAGGAGAGGTAGAATTAGGATAGATAGAGTTGGGCTGGACATGGCAGGATAGAATTGAGTCTAGTCAGGGGTTGGAAAAGTTGGACTTGGTATGGGTAGGTATAACTCAGCTAGACAGAAATAAACAGAGTTGACCTTGGCAGAAGTACGTAGTTATAGGCAGATTTAGATTACGCCGGGGAAGCCAGAACTGGACTAGTCACGGGGAGGTAGGTGAGGGAGGCTGAGTTAGGGAGATGTGTACTGGAATCGGGTGTGAGTACATCTATAGTTAACAGGGACAGGCTGGCGGTGACTCGACTGCGGTAAACTTTAGTCTGTTTTGAATCAGAATTACACACGGCCACGACACACACCCTTCCACACCTGCCCATACTCCCTCACTATATTACCCGTAACAATAGTCCATTCCAAACCGGAATTATAGTTACAATGGAGTCAGAGGGAAGGATTTTCTTTTTTCGGCAAGAAAGAAGGAACCACAGGCCAGGAGAGTGTAAATTGTTTCCTTAAAAACACACACACACACACACACACACACACACACACACAGGATAACTGAGAGCCAAATTCAAGATCCGTTCATTTGGGCAGAAGTGACGAGTAACAGTCGTGGCCAAGTGCAATAATTCAACTTTGGAATGGACTATAATGGATGAGCAAGGCATAGACAGTCAGATGGAGGTTTAGTATGGGAAGTACAGTAGATGAGTGAGTGATACCTGGAATGAACAATGCAAAGGCGAACAAACTAGGGTTGAACAGGCACCCATGAACACGCAAAGGAAGGTAATGCACAGGTAGACAGGGAGGAGGAAAAGAAAGAGTAAATGGCTGAAACATGGAAAGAGGGTGGTCTCAGTAGCATCAGAGGAGACAGACAAAGGGGGTGGAGAGGATGGAAGTATCGGAAAGCAGAAATGGGTAATGTGGGTAAAGAAGAGGAAGATATATAGACCAACCAGACATGAACAGGTGAGATGGACCTAGTTAACTGACAAACCTGGAAGAGGAATGGAATGGAAGGATATAAAGGGTGGGAAAGTAGGGGATAAGACTGGATAGGTGTGAGGAAGTTTAATGATGAAGCTGGGAATTCATAAAGAAAGGCGTGAACGAGCTAGGTTTTGGAAGGCAAGAAGTAGGGCATGAAGCAAGGTATGGGTGAGGTAGGACAGTGGTGATGCATGGTATGAAAGGGGAAGTGCAGAGCTGGAATGATGAAAGGTGTATGATATTTCGGTAACTTTATTTTCGCCGTCCTCCTCTAAGCCCCGGAGCAAAAAAAAAAAAATAAATAAATAAATAAAACGTAAATAAATAAAAATAAAATAACATACTGATAACGACGAACATAAGATACCGAAGAATAGTACGAATCAACATTTGTTATAACTAATGATGTGGTTAGGTACACAAATAACGAAAATCAGATAATAATAACAATGGGAATGACAGCAGTAATGACAAAGCCAACTCTCAAATAATAAACAGAGGCTACGAGTGGTCAGTGGGTTTGCGAACACACTAGAGGCCGAAGCATCTCATATTAACTGCCATCTGGCGGTGGAGAGTGACGCGGCTTGAAGTTCCCCCCTGAATAATAAACTTACTCCGTCCATCAGACAACCGGCCTTTTGTTGTCCGCACTCCCCGTCTGTTTGCCAACTCCAGCCTGGCGGACGAGAGACGAGTCTAAAACCTTTCATCGTGTGTATTCACCACTTCGAGAGCGTTATTTGACGTGCGTGCGGGGTGAAGTGAGGCTCGTTGGCTAGCCTTTGCCCACCCCCACCCCTGCCTGGCTCTTGGCTTGGCTTGTCTTCTCACCGGACTTGCAATTGGGATTATACTCTTTTCGTTTTAAAGTGGCTTAAAATTGCCATATCTCCCTCTTGATTGTTGAGTTATAGCAACAGTTTAACACTAGAACATAATTCTAGTCACAAGAAAACGCTATGGAAAGGATGTAAAGGTATCGTTTTGTCATTTTCTATCACTAAAGTACGTGAGGTACGCTGTAAAAGGACAAAAATCTTGCTTAGTTTAAGGTGAAAGAACTCTTAATTCTAGGACGATGATCAGTTCTAAGTTTTCATTTTGGTGTTACGAAATATTGCTGGCTAAATTATATGGTGCACCGCCGTAAACATAATGCAATATATGCTAATAAAACACTAACGGTTGGCAAGGCATGCATGACTGTCTCTTCCATCTTAGCAATTCAGCTGTTTTAAAAGACGGCCATGAAAACTGCACTTTAACGTCTCTTGCGCCAATCCACTGTAGAAGTATACACCGATTGCCACTTGATAATGGGCCGCTGGTAACAAACACGATGGAATATATAAATAAGTATGAATAAAACATTAACAGGTTTGTAATCCATGCCGGGACCGCCTCCTACATTCCTGCCGTGCCGTCGTGCAAGTGTAAACAGGGCCAGAAGCAACCCGACGAGCCAGGATAAAAGTCCAGAGAGGTGAGACAGACGGCGCAAGTTGGGGTTGGCCTGAAAAATAGGCCTCATTTCCTGGCGCAATATGTCGCATCACTCCTTGAAATAAAGTATAAAATTCCTCCTTAGCGGTAATGTCTCTTGGTCCCAAAAATGATCACGGCGTATAAATCTCGGGGTGCCTTTATGTCTGGTTGGGGCTGCTGCTGTGTCGGGCCTCCTCCTCCTCCTCGTTGCTCGCTCGGGCCTCCCTCGCCTAAAATGTAAAATAATTTAGTGTTGCAAAGCGGCGTCTTTGATGGTAGCAGTCGACTAAGCAAATGTTATCAGGGCCGGGCGGGAGCAACACTCAACTACGCTTCTGACAGACGAGCATTTTCACTCTCGCAGCAGAGAAAAAGCGGGGCAAAGGACGGCAGGGAGTGGGAGAGTGAGGCAGGGGAAAATGGAAGGTGGGGAGGAGGAAAGGTGGGCGGGAGAATCACTGGGATGGAGGGAGGGAAGCAGGGATGGAGGGAGGGAAGCAGGGACGGAAAGGAACGCTGAAATGAAGGGTGGGGAGTAAAGGCATGAGGAAGTGAGATAAAGAGAAAGCGCGGAGTTAGAGAAGAAATAATACTAATAACGGTAAATATGGAGTAAAGAAGAAAGACACTGGGACAGGAGAGGAAGGCAGGAGATAAAAGAGAAAGAGAGAGAAGCAGCTAAAAACAAAGAGGGACAGAGAGAGAAACGTGAAGGCGGAATGGCTGAAAAAATTACGAGGAACTAGAAAAATCAGACATGACGTGAGACATGAGAGGGAGACATCAAGACACAACGCAAGCAGAGGAACACAGATCAAAGATGGGCAGGAGGAGCAAGAAGAGAAGTATTGCAGCAGATGAAGTAATAACAAGAGAGGGAAAATGAAGAGGACAGGACTGTAAGATACAAGGAAGACCAGGGGGAGGCGGAGGAGGAGGAAGATGATCAGAGACGAAAAAATGCGAGGATAAAAGTGACACAAGAAGGGCAGTATCTTGGGCTGAGTGAGGCAGAACACCATGAGAAGGAGAGGCAGTAATAAGAGGAGCAGGGCTGGGAAGAAGACGGGGCGAAAGTGAAGAAGAAATGCAGGGAGAGGAAGGAGAAGAAGGTCGGTAAAGACGGAGGGAAGAGTGCGTGGGGTAAGTGAGTAAGTAGTGCGAAGAGGAAGGAGAGAGAGATGACAGGAAGAAGACTGGACACAGGTGAACAGAAGGATGAAGGAGAATATGGGAGCAAAAGGAAAAAAAGACGAGAATGATTAAAGCGACATACGATGAAAGAAAGGAATAGTAAGGGAGAGGAGTAAGTTAGGAGAGGATGAAAATGGAGCGAAGGATAAAACCAACGCAAGAAAAGAGAGGAGTGAGGGCGAGGGATAAATCAGAAAAAGAAATACAAGAGGAGGATAAAAGAGGGGTGAAAGAGGACAGGAAGAACAGAAGAAGATAAAAGCGACACAAGAAGAGAGGTAGAGTGAGGGAGAGGAGTGAATGTAAGGAACGATATTAGATGCGTGGTTGGATACACATTCACTCCTGTAGGATAATCAGGAGGGAAGGGATGGGGATGCGGGACTCACTCGCTGGAAGACGAGAAGGAAGTGGGAGGCAGAGAGGCGTCATTATCAGGATGGAGGGGATACGGAGGAGGGAAGGTGAGGCAGGGAGAGACTGGTAAGGCAAGGAGAAATAGGTAAGAGGGAAGGTGAGGCAGTGAAAGACAGCTAAGAGTAGGCAACGCAAGGAAATTCAGGAGAGCAGACAGAAGGTGAGGCAGTGGGAAGTAGGTAAGGCAGAGGGAAGTAGGTAAGGCAGAGAGAATACGTGAGGCTGAAAGAAGCAGGTGTGACAGAGGTAGTAAAGCAAGGAATATCAGGAAAGACTGGGAGATGTAAAGTAGGTGAGAAAGAGATAAATAGGTGAGGTGAAGCAAAGAAAAGGCGAGGCAAGGAGAAACAGATGAGGCAGTGAGAAGTAAGTGGGACAATGAGAAGTAGGCCAGGCAGGGAGGAGTAGGTGAGATAAGAAGTAGTAGGTGAGGCAATGTAAATAGGTGGGACAGTGAGAAGTCGGTGAGGCAAGGAGGTGTAGGTGAGGCAGGAAGAAATAGGTGAGGCAAGGAAAAAAGGGTGCGCAGAATGAGGCAAGTGTAAAACGGAGAAACTGGTAAGTGAGGGAAGACAAAGTAATGCTGGGAGAGGCAAGTGAAGCAGGTGGGACAGGGAGAAGTACGCGAAGATGGAAGAGATAAGCAAGGTGGAAAATAGCATTTGGGACAGTGAAATTTAAACAAGGAAGGTGAGGCAAAGAGTAGATGAGGCAGAGAGAAACAGATAAGGCAGACAGAAGCAGATGAGGCAGACAGAAGCAGATGAGGCAGACAGAAGCAGATGAGGCAGACAGAAGTAGATGAGGCGAGGGAGAACAGGCAAGGTAATGAGAGGCAGGGAAGAAAGGTAGAAGAATGTTAAATACATAAAGTGAGGAAGGAAAAAGCCAGAGAAGAGGAAAAAAGTAAGGAAAGTGAGACAGATAGAAGCAGTAGGTCTAGTGAGGCAAAGAAGGGAAGGGAAGAAAGGCAGGGAGGCCAGAGACTGAATGAGGTAAACAGGTGTGGACGAACGACGAAGTTAGTCAGGCGATGCAGAGAAGGAGAGCAGCTAAGCATTAATGCAATCCTAATGAAAGGAGCGCTGGAAGAAATAGCGCAGCAAAGAGGGAGACTGACCAAAGGAATAGATATTACAAATACAGGACAAATAGCGAAAGGGGAGACGGTTAGTAGCATGAGGAAACACAGAAATGAGATAAAGGGAGAGAAAATGAAAGAGGATTAATGATCATAAGTAAGAGACACGACAAGAGGGACACAGACACAATGAAGGGAGGGATACAGCTTAATGAAGATAATAAGATGATATGACAGAAAATGGAACACGTGAAAAAGAATAAACTACGAGTAAAGCATGAAAAAGAAAGGATGCAACATTGAAGTGAAATAAGCAAGAGGAAAAAGGGCATGAAAAGGGAAAAACAGAAGGCAAGAACACAAGTAAAACGGGAGAAAAGGCAGGAGAGAAACGGGGACAATAAAAAAAATAAGTGGAACAAGCAATGCAAAGAACAACAACTATGAGGAAAAGACTGAAAAAAGAGAGGATGCAACGCTGAAGTAAAACAAGAGAAAAAAAAGCAAGTAAAACAAGGGAAAAAAGTCAAAAGAGAGAAGAGGGGAGGATAAAAACAAAAACAAGCTAAGAGAAAAACACTGGAGAAAAAGAGAGGCTGCAACGCTGAAGTAAAACATGGGGAGAAAAGGCAAGAGGGAAACCAGGGATGAGAGTGTTCTAATGGCAAGACAAACATAATCAGGGACGCGGGGGAGGGGAGAGGAAGAGCGTGGTGGACACATCAAGCATATATCTCTCTGCTGCATGACACCGCATCCTTTGAGTGGGTGGCCTCGGCAAACGGACCTCAAGGGGATGCATTTTCATCGGCTGGGGATGATTTTTGGCACGTTTTTCTAAACCATTTAGTTTGCCGTTGGATTTATTCTACATGACGAGAAATATGAAGCGTATGTTTGTGGATGATTATGTCTATGAAGTGGAGCCAGGATTCCACGAGACTGAATGGTGAGTGAATGGGTGTGTAACTCCTTTCCACAGAGCACACCTTTGATTAGTTTTCTTCTACGTGTATACTTTTCCCTTGCTTTCTGGACTCTACCTGACCCAAGCTGGCAGGAAGAATAAGAGGAGGGACGACGACGACGACGAAGATGATCCAGCTTTTTATTATCCTGCATGTTATGTATATCCTTTTTCTATCGACACAGACTGCGTAGTTAACACAACAAGAATATATCAACCTACGATAAAGCAGAAGGAAACTGGAAAGCAAGAGGCGCTTGGGAGTCTCTTTAACGAGGAAAACGCGCAGCAAGGTATTTCTGTTCTCAACTCACTAACGACCTCTCCTCCAACGAAACCCCAACCCGTCATCAATATTCCCTTGCCTTGCTCCTCAACCTCGGGCCTGGTCTACCTCCTTTTCCAACACTTTAACACAAATATGCTACAGTTCGTTTACTTTAAACTGGTGAAGATCTTCGTCCTTTTACTAATTATTTCTCGCTGTTCAGAGGCATAGTATGAGAATCTACGGCTATACCTCAATTTCATAATACTTCTTCGTGATTAGTATCACATTTTAATGTTAATCTACAGTATTGTTACAATACAGCATTCACGATGGTTGAATGAGAAATTTGGGCCAAGCTTGAGAAAAAGAAAATAAAGTAACAATCTCAATCTCTATTCTCCCTTTACATAAGGCCATGGGAACTCATAGTATATCATCATCATCACCATCAGCAGCAGCAGCAGCATTACCTTAACGTTTCTTCCCACGGAAAAAGTTTAAAAGAAAAGCAAACTTAGCGGGAAATTTAGCTAGAGGAAATGAATGACAAAACGGGAAAGTCAAACAAAGAGTAATGTCACCAACACTGCAGACGTATTGTACCAAATGCAAAAATATAAGGTTATGGAAGAGGTGCCGGTATATTTCCCAAGCCCTCAAGAATACATACAATACTGTACAGTGCCATCACGATTGTACCAAATACATCAAATCCCGGTACTCTATTGTGTACTGCCTATGTCTTGCTAATACTGACACACATAGCATAAATAATGTAAGAGGGAAAATTGGTAAGCTGTATGCGAAAAAGAAAAAAAAAAACGGTAAGGAGTAGGTCCCGTATTCTCGTCGGTTGTGGAAGCTCCCTAACACCTTTTCCCAGGCGACTGATTTTACTTATTACACCCTACTGTTCTTTTCTGTATTACATAAATCCTTCAGACAAACTCAGCATAAATAACGTACACAAGGATAATAACCAGTCATATCCAAAAATAAATCGCTAAGGAAAACGTGCTTGGGAGCCAGAGAAATACTAAGGGGTGAAAGAGAATTGTTAAGGTGCACAATGAAAAAATAATTCGCTTGGCAGGAAATGTTTGAAAGTGTCCTAGTATCGGATTTCGTCAGCCTAGATCTCCTTAACATTTCTTGCTAAGCGATTTATTTTTCAGTGTAAGCCTTAATCATTCTTCTTCACGTAAATTATATCTTTTTAATATCGACATGAATTAGGTAAATGTCGCAGAGAAGAATATTAACTACGCGCTTCCTCCCCCCCCACCCTACCCCCCAAAAAAACTAGTAACGAAGAAGTGCCGGGGACCCTCTTTAATTAACGAGAGTAAGGGCCCCAAGGTCTCAAAAATATGGTTCTCGAGAATACAGACCCATATCCTAAGTGGCTTCTGAGATTACGTAACATCTCTTTCTTAGCGAATTATTTTGCACATTACACATCAATATCCTCTTGTACTGTATGTTACCAAAGCAAACTGTGTCGATATCTAAGGGCTATACGTTAAGATGACATAGTTAAAGGCTAATATGCAAAATAAATCGTTAAAGAAGTGCTAAGAAGCCTTAAAACCCACTGAGAAAATGGTCCAGGGTCCTCGAGTGGTGGTTGACGGTGCCCTGCGAACTGCATAATTTACTACTTCTTGGCAGGATTACTCAGTGGCTTGATTGGGGGGCGAGAGAGCTTTTGAGTCGATGGTTGCAGTGAAGGTGGAACATATGGGAGTAAAAATGAGATATAAAATGTCTATCTAACATTCATCATTATTTACAAACAACTCAGGAAGAATGTCCATCTATCTGTCTATTGCCAGACGCCTCAATCACGTAAGGGATGGCCACAAACAAATCACCTCCACGTCGCCCTGTCCAATGCCACTTCACTGCCTTGCTCCCAGCTCAGACCCGCCTCTCCTATATACCTCTCCACTCCATCCCTCCATCTCATCCTCGGCCTCCCCCTCCCTCTCCCCCCCTCCACCTCTCTCACATACACTCTCCTCGTTAGTCTCTCGCCCTGTCTAACATTCGTTTGTGATTTAATGGACTCTGAAGCATATGATAATTATAATGAAAAATATGATGCCTAATATTCGTTTTTAACTGCAGGGAGACCGGGACATCTAAGAGTAATAATGAAAAAAAAAAGTCTAAATTTTGCTTTTTAACTGCAGGGAAACTGAAACATCTGGGAATATTAATGAAGAATAAGATGTCTGTCTAATATTCATTTCTTGGCCTAACTTGTTAATGAAATCAGAATGCTGGGTATATAAAGAGAGGAAGAGGATGTGGGACGCTGTTCTTGTACGATTCTGTTCACTCGTCTTTCATTTTATTATCCTTCGTGAATTATATAGATTCTCTCTCTCTCTCTCTCTCTCTCTCTCTCTCTCTCTCTCTCTCTCTCTCTCAACATAAAGAACTAGGGGACAAAAACTAGGTCACGGAGGAAGTGTGCCAAAACGGGAGCTACCTGTGGCCGCAAGTCTACCTGGGCCTGGGTGTGGGGGTGGTGGTCAGGTGGCAGGTAAGATCCAGGGGTAATATTTATAAACCCTCCTGTGCTTAAGTTGTGCCTAAGACTGCTTGGATATACGTCTGTCTTCACTTACACAGCCACTAAACACTTCAGGACCAAATTAAAGTTATTATTAATGTGGTTGAATGCGAAAAAGAAAAGGCCTGCGATGGTAGTTATTTGTTAAGGGGTTTTGTCCTTTGTAAATAATGGTTAGGGTGTTTTATAAATACGACCTCTGGCTTCTAATGGACCGCCGCCCTGGACCCCATTGTTTGCCGCTATATAAACAGGAAGGCCGCCGTGAAGGAGGTTGTTTGCACGCTTGTTGCCGCACCTTTGTTCCACGTGCGGCTCTTGCGGCGGAGAGGAAAGGAAGGGAGGGGATGTAAGGACGGCAGGAGGGAATGAGGGTGGGAATATGAGGTAAGAAGGGAGAGGAAAGGGAATGAGGGAAGGAAGGAGGAGGAAGCAGAGAGAGGGAAGGGAATGAGGAGTGAAGTAATGTAGAGGATGCAGGGAGAGGAAAAGGAAAGAGGAAGGAAATATAAGAGAGGCGATGAGAGGAAAAGGAATAAGGGAAGGAAGAATTTAATGGAGGAAAGACACGAGAGGGATACAGTGAGGGATACAGTGAGGGAATGAGTGCGTGACTGAGTGGGTGAGAAGATCGGGTTTGATTATGGAAAAGGTGAGGGAAAGGTAGAAGAAACAAGGTAAGAAAAGGAAGAAAACGGGCGAGAGAGGGATAGCTTGGATGGATAACAGTGAGGAAAGGAAGGAAGGAAGGATATGGAAATAAAAGGAGTGGGGAAGGGGAACAGAAATGGTGGTTATAAAAGGAAAAGTGACAAGTGTGATGTAAGCGTGAAGTTAGGAAGAAATGGATTCTTGCGGTCAACATAAAAGGAAAGCGAGGGTTGAGATGATGTAGCAGGAAAATAAGATTAAAGGAAGGGCGTGACATTAAGAGACGATGAGGATGAGGATGAAGAATAAGGAAGTGAAAAAAGGACTATGGTCATTAGAAGGGGAGAAAGGAACGGATTTACAGCAAGCATAAAAAAGGACTGAGGTAGAGATGTAAGGAAAGGGAGAGAAGAATGGATATAAGATAAAGGGAAGAAGATGGGGAAAGATAAATGTTACGCTAGAAAGAGAAGACGGAGAGAAACACTAAGAAAACACAATAATCTGAGCATGAGGCTGCGATGGAGGGTAACTAGTGATTATGAGAGAGGGAGAAGGAATGTGAGTATGTGGTGACGTATGAATGAATGCAATATAATGAGGAATAATTAACAAACCTGCATAATAAGCTACGCAGGCACGAAGAAGGGGCAGGGGATGGTTTGCGAATCTGAGAAAGAAAGATAACAGAGAGCCAGGAGGGAGCATTGGCAAGAGGGTAGGTGTGGATGTGGGTGAAAGACTGAGTGTGAAAAGGGCAAGAGTGTGACACAGAGCGTGGATGAGTAGAGAAGTGATGATGAAAGCAAGCAGCAGGGTGAAGAGATGGCGTAAGGTGTAAGAGAAAATGTGGAAAGAAGTGTGAGGGAGTAATAAGGAAGAGAAAATACGTGAGAGAAGAGACAGGGAGAGAGAAGGGGGAAAGTATAGAAGGAGACACGAAGAGAGGGTGTGAGAGAGGGAAGGGAATGAGAGGTTTGAGAAAGGAGACGGGGAGAGAGGTTGTGAGGAAGAATTAGAGAGATGGGAGACTGGGGAGAAGACAGGGGGAAGGGGTGATCGAAGAAATGGGGAGAGAGGGCGTGAGGGAGCGGAGCGGCAGAGAGAAAGCGCGGGGGAGAAGACGGGGAGAAAGAAGTTGTGAGAGAGAAAACGAGGGGAGAGAGTGGGAGGGAGTGAGGAAGAGAAAAGAATGAAGGAGGAGGCAGGGACGAAGGTGGCGTGGAGAAGGAGAAAGGGTGTTAGCGAGGAGGCAAGAAGTGAGTGTGTGTGAGGGGGAGTGACACGGAGAGAGAATGTGTGGGGAGGAGGGGAGGCAAGGAGAGAGGGGGGGAGGGGGAAGGAAAGGAGAAAGAGTGAATATAAGGTGGAGGCAGGGGGCGAGGGCGTGAGGGAAGAGACGGAGAGAGAGAGGATGTGAGGAAGAGACAGGGGGGTGGGAGGAGGCAAGGGGAGACAAGTGGGTGGTAGGATGCAGGGTGAGAGAGGATGTGAAGGAGGTGGCAGGGAGAGAAAGGGAGAAAACGAGGATGCAGGGAGAGAAGAAAGGTAGGGAGACGCAAACATGAGTAAGAAATAAGAGGAAGAAGCAAGATGACAGGAAGGACAAGAAGGAGCAGCTGGAGGGGAGAGTGTGAGGGTGAAAAGAAGCAGGTAGAGAAGAAGGAAGAGGAAGGGTGGGAGGGAGGGTGTGAGAGGGAAGAGGGATGGGTCGGGACAGAGTGGAGGTGAGAACACTTCAGAAGACTATGACCCCGGGGATGAGGTGGTGGGGTCCCGCTTCGCAGCCACATCATATTTCAAGATGTGTCAGCTTTGTATGTGACCTGCCTCTGGGTGTGGGTGTGTTTGTGTGTGTGTGGAGGGTGCCTGTGTGTATACTCGTGTGTGTGTGTGTGTGTGTGTGTGTGTGTGTGTGTGTGTGTGTGTGTGTGTGTGTGTGTGTGTGTGTGTGTGTGCGCGCGCGCTATGTATCTGCATAATGTGAATGTTTGTATGCTGTAACAACGTGCCCATGTGTGCATTTGTGAAGGAACAAGTTTATGCGTGTATGTGTCTATATATGACTGTTTGTGGGCATATGTGCTTTCATAGATGATTACACTTACATATGTATATTTCTACATTTACGCGTATAAGATGTGTCCGCATTGGCACGAATGTATGTAAGTAAACATGTAATATATATGTATATATGGAACTGTTCCTTAGTCTGTATTTCTCTCTTTCTATTCCCCCCTTCCAAAGTCTTTTAAATGAAATATGTTCGGACGTATCGAACTGAACGTACCTCAAATTTCGCTCACTTTTTAGTTTTTCATGGAAAGAACAAGTCTGCGGGCTTGATGCCTTTGGTTCTTTCTTCTTTGCTTAAAAAGTTATTTTGAATGTATGAATGTGCGCAAACAAGTAGTGTGTGTGTGTGTGCGTGTAAGTGTGTGTGTGCACGTGTGCATGTGTGTGGATGTATGTGTGTGTATGCGTGCGTGTGTGCGCGCGTGCACGTGTGTACATGAGTGTGTGTGTGTGTACATGTGTGTGTGTGTGTGTGTGTGTGTGTGTGTGTGTGTGTGTGTGTGTGTGTGTGTGTGTGTGTGTGTGTGTGTGTGTGTGTTAGCCAGACCGTATCAAAGGGCACTTTCAGCTCTGGTTGTGGGAGTGATGTCAGCCTCACTTATAAGACGAAGGGTAATGTATGTGATGATTGTCGTGCTGAGGGGTGTGCTGCTTGTTGTTGTTGCTGTTGTTGTGTTGTTGTTGTTGTTGTTGTGGTGGTGGTGGTGGTGGTGGTGCTGGTGATTAGGGCAACTGTTGTTGTTACTGGTGGTTTTTCTTTTGCTTTTTCTTCTTCGTTTTTCTTTTTTTCTTTTTTTAGTGGTTAGTAAAAAGAGAACAGGTTTCGCTGACAAGAAAAATAGTACATGAAAAAGAAATGAGCACAGATGTACGATGTTGGTTATAGGCTATTGCTAGTTTTTTGTTTGTTTTTTTTGTTTTCGCTATTACTGTAGTGGTGGCAGTTTTTGTGGAAATATTGATGCTTGACAATATTTTTACTGTTGCTGTCATTGTTGTTGGTGCAGTAGTGAAGATGGTTGTAAATAATGCGTCTGTTAACTGTTACTGTGATGATGGTTAATTTAGATCTATTTTTATTGCTGTTGTTGTAGAGATGGTAATATGGTCAGAGAGGACTGCAGTAAATTAGTTGAAGTACCTGCCATAGTCCTCACCTTTGATCTAGTGCTATTTACCGAGGATAATAGTGGTAGTTGTGGTGGTTCCTGCGTCGGTAGGTATGCTGATTATAAGTGACATGGTTGCAGTATATAGTGTGATGGCTGTTTTTGTACTGGTGGAAGATGCAGTGTTTGGATGTTCTACGTAATGCTTGTAAATGTGTTGCTGTTTGTAGTGACACTGGTAGCAAAGATGGTGCTGGTTATAGTGGTAACAGACGTGGTATTTTTGTTGTTGTTGTAGTAGCTGTGGTAGATGCTGCAGTTGCGGTGGATGTGGTGTTTCCTGTGACAGCGACTGTATGGGTATATGCAGTAAAATGGCAGTAGATGAGATGGTTATGGAAGTGATGGCAGACGTGATGGTTCTTACATTAGTGGTTGCGATAATAGTGTTGCTTGTGGTAGCAGTGGGAGACGCTATTAAGAGTTAAACAGAAAATACTCCTCTTGTTGTGTTACGGCTGTTCTTCGTTTAGTCTAATACACGTCCTATATGCATATTTTTGTGGACCTAATTACTGCTTCAGCGCAAAGGAGGTAAGGAAAAAGACTTCGGTATTACGGATGAGATATTGTACATTAATGCATAGAACTTTCATTATCGTTACCATTCAACTACGGTGAGTCTGCTGGTCATATATTTTTTTTTAAACAGAACAGAGGAAGGAAAAACAAATGAATAAAAGAAAATAATCCATACACCAGATTACTGGTGTCCTCCTTTAATGTCTGTGACAGTTGGACTTGAACAGCTGTAGGTTGAAGTTTGGAGGGAAACAACTCTGGGGAGCGAGTTCCAGAGAGATGCAGGTCGGGGAAAGAAAGAATTCTGATAGGCAGAAGTTCTGCAATATGGCTGAGTGACGTTCCAGTCATGAGCGCTACCAGATGCCCATGCAGCACGAGGGAAGGCATGGAGAGGTGGCACAATGGACGCAACTTCGTCTGAGCATTTGCCATAAAAATATCTATAAAATCATGCAAGGGAGGCAACATTCCTTCTTACTTGTAGGGGAATGAATGAATGAAAGAAAATGTAACATGGCGGCAAAACAGCAGAGGTCATATGCTGCCGAACATAAAATTAAAAGAAAGTCAAAATTATATACAAAAAGGTAAAAAACCAAAGAGATAAACAATGCATAAAACAAACGAACAATATAAAAGAATAAAAGAAACCACCAAAGCTATTTGTAGGGGGGGGGGTTAGTTTATTTATAATAGCAGGGTTATTAATAATTCCAGCACCTTTGTTCAGAATTTGTCTAGTTGTTTTAATGCAACCTCTCCACATCCATTCCACACGAGTGAGCAATATTCAAGCTGAAAGCGTACTTGACTCATAAATTATAGCTAACTGCTTGTCAATGAAGAAATTACGGACTCTGTACAATAATCCAAGTTTCTTTGAGGCGGTTTTAGCAAGTGATCTGGCATGAGAGGTCCAGCTGAGGGCAGTGTTAACTTGTTACTGCTTACCGACAGCCTCTCTTGTATTCTTTCGCACTTCTCTGCATTAACACCACATCACATCTTACCATCAAACCCATAATTCCTACACTTCAAAGCCGTCATATCTACACCACGCCACACACCACCTAAACACCCCCATCACTGAACACCCACAATACACAATCTCCACAACGCTTACACCCCGTACCTATTCCGCCTCCATCGTAACACCTTTACCACACCACCATAACACCGTACCACACCACTATCATAACACTCGCAACATATCAACAGCAAACATCCACAAACCACCACCATAACACATAACCTACATCATCATAATACTAACCTGATAATACCATTCTAAGTTATCACACCAGCACCATAACAAAAACATCACCATAAGAATTTGGACACCACCACCTTCACAATACTCTCATCATACCGCTTCCACAAGACCTACACCATACCAACATTGTGCCTACACTGTACCATACATCATTCACACCAAAGCACAATATCCACACCATAACACTACATTATATCACCACCATATCCACACCACATCACAAGCATCACCACCATGACATAATTTATAACCTATACCATCATACCCTTTCCATCACAACACCTACGTCACAACACTCAGACCATACCATCACCAAAGAACCCACACCACACCACCATAAAATATAACCTCCAGTACACCATCATAATATCCACATCACATCATCACCACAACACCAGCAGTACCACACAATCACCGCAGCAACCACAAAACCACCAAACGACTCATACCACACTTGCTCTACCACAACACCCACAATACACCACACCACAACACCCAGACCACACCTCAACAACAGCACCCATCCACCACAAAACCACCATAATACCTACATCACGCCTTCCCACCACTGTCTTTCCATAACACCACTCACACCACATCACCACCATAACACCAACATCACCCCATACCATCCCTTAGTGTTCCCAGGAGCGTGTGGTGGAGACGATCGCATTAGCACACAATACTCCCATAATTCATGCCGCTGGGGAGGAAGGCGCAGATATCACACTCAGAAAACAGAATACCACAATATTTACACTCAGAAAGTAGAATGCCTCCACATTTACACAGAGAATACCTCCACATTTACACTCAGAAAACAGAATACCACAACACTTACACTCAGAAAACAGAACACTCCACATTTACATAGAAAACAGAATATCCATATTTACCCTAAAGAAGGACGACGCAGTCCCTTCACATTTACATCCTGAAAACAAAATGCCTCTATAAATACACTTATCAGAAATCTGTACCTTCACATTACACCTAGAGATTATAAAGTACGGTACCTTCACATTTACACTCCTAAAGCACAACACAGTACATTATGATTTTCACTCTAAACACCGAACAGCTCTATATTTACTTATCCAACAGAATATTGTCACAGTTACGCTTGGGAAACATAATTCCTCCACATCTCCGTTCAAAAAACAGAATGCCTCCACTCTTTCATTCACGAAGCAAACTACCTCATTATATACACTTCAAGACAAAGTGCCTCTGCAATGACTGTCACAAAGCTGAATATCATCACATTTACACTCAGAGATGGGAGAGGTGAATTGAGATACTGTTACGCACACACTGGTACTTAGGTGACTGGGGAAAAGCCTTTCATGTCGCCGCAGTGAGTCCAAAGGGAATCCAAAACGGAACATCTTAAATCTGCACTCTTGAAGACAACTGACAGGTCTCGGTGTGAACAAATGGAGCAGTACCTTTAAATCTGTATGTTGCAGGAAAAAAAAAAAAGACAGAATTGGCGATGGCAAGGAGAAATGGAACCTTTACGGCTCGAAAATGCTGTCTTGAAGGTAACTGACAGATTTGAGTATGAGAAAAGGGGAATCAAAACAAGCGCAGTACACCTAATCGGATCTGACAGTCATATCGTCAAGAACAAAACGAAATAGACGTGGGTATCTTTATGCAGAAAATCCGGAGAAAATTTATAGTAACATAAAATTCTAATTTTAAAGAAGAGAAAACTGAAAAGATGTAAACCACAATAGCTACCCAAGTTGCCGTCACCAATAAAATAAAGCCCATACTGATAAAATGAAAGTGATTTCAAAATAATGGTAGCAACGAGAATAATTGCATTCTCATTATTTCCCTCTCCGTCTCTGCCACCTGTTTTTTCTGTTCATATTGCAGTCTAGCCTCTTTTTTCTTTCCCGTATAATATATACATTAAATTACCCCTTCCTGTTCAGGATCTATTCACTACTTCGTTTCCCTCCTTTGTCCTTTTCTTCCTTTCCCTCATCTCCTCTAACCTCCCATTCCTTCACCATTTACATTCTTACTTTAACCCTTTAGACTCGGTAGGACTACAATTAGGTATCCTATTGCCAGACGATTTGATTCAGCCAAGGGAAACCCCAGTTCTCTGCAGAGTTGCCATACTCCTCCTCCCCATTCTCTTCCCAAACATCACGGAGGAAACGTTGCCAGAGAACGAATATATTCAACATGAGCACACCCAGCTCTGAGATGGAATGAATGGAAGTTCAGACAACTTTCACATTCAAATGAGGTCATGCCATCATGCTGTAAACCGAGGGGGAAAAAAAAAAACTATCTACCTATCTACTGCCAGACGCCTTAATCCCGTATGGGGTGGCTACAAACAAATCACCTCCATGTCACCCTCTCCCCTGCCATTTCATTGCCCTCCCCCCAGGTCACACAACTCTCTCTCGATATACATCTCCACTCCATCCCTCCATCTCATCCTCGGGCTTCCCCTCCCTCTCCCCTCCTCCACCTCACTTACACTCTACTCGTCAGTCTCTCGCTCTCCATCCTTTTTCACATGGCCAAACCATCTCAATGTATATCTCCTAACGCTTTCTATCACATCCACATCCACACCACAACGCTTCTTCACTTCCTCATTTAATAGTCTGTCTCTCCATGTAACCCCACATGCTCCTCTCAAATAACTCATTTCCACTGCTCTCACTCTTGACTTGTATCCTTCCAACAAGGTCCAAGCTTCACTTCCAGACGTAAGAGTTGGTATCACAATACTATCATGCAGCGACTTTTTTACTTCCATGCTCAGTTCCCTACTTCTTATCACTGCTTTCGGAGAACCAGCCACCTTTCTTCCTTGTTGCACCCTTTCAAGCACTTTATTCTCCAAACTTCCATCCTTACTCATCACACTACCCAAGTACTTTAATGCATCCACATTTTCCATTTGCTCATCATCAAACCTCACTGTACATTCAGTGACTTCGTTTTGTCTTTAAGACCATAACTTTACTTTTCCCTACATTCACCTTAAGATTCCGTTTCTTACATACTCTCCCAACCTCATTCACCAAGACTTGCAGTTCCCCTTCGTCTTCACTTAACAATACAGTATCATCTGTAAACAACAATACAGGAAATTTCCAAATTCTGCCCTCTCTTATTAGGGCCGCTCCAGCATCTATTGCTCTAACTTGTATCTCTCTTATAACCCCATCCATATACAGATTGAACAACCATGGAGACATGACATTCCTGCTTCAATCCAACATTCAGATAGAAAAATTCGCTCAGTTCGCTATCCACACCCGCTGCAGCCTTAGCACCCTCATACATACTCTTCACGGCATTCAGCAACTTTTACTCCACATAATCTTAGTATTTTCTACATTCCTTGTCTATCCACCCTGTCATATGCTTTCTCCCAATCCATGAAGGCCGCATACAACTTCTTTCCCTTCTCTAGAAAGTTTTCCACTAAAGACCACTCTTCCCTTCCTAAAACCTCCCTGTTCTTCTCCAACTAATTCCTCTGCTATTTCCCTAACGCGGTCAATAAGTATCCTACGATATACTTTGGCTATTACACTAAGAGAAAGCTAATCATATCCGGTACTTCCATAACATTCGGATAAAAATAAGAAAGCCGGAAAAATGACAAAAGAGTTATTTATAATACACAAATAATGATGCGAGGACGATGGCAGAAAGTAAGTCGTACCACAATACCTTAAAAACAAACACATATTACGACACAAGGAGGCGAGGTTGTTGACAGGGAGGGAATCGTTGCTAGATTATGCTTAATGTACATACGATGTATAAGGATGCGAGAATGTACACAATATATATTAGGAAGCAAAATTATACACAGAATGTTTATAAGGAAATGATAAAGCTGACAGATGGACAATGGTCGTAGAATATCTTTCACCCCCTTCAGTACTGAGACTTTTACACTCTATCTTATTCCTGATACTGCCGCACGACTTGATTCAGACTAGTAGACATCTCTCTCAGTGAGGCAAAAAAAATCACCATCAATCCCTACAGTGCAATGATATCTTTTATTCTCGCTGCTGCCAGACGATTTTTCCAGTTTAGGGAAGACCTCTTGTAATGGAGGATGAACATACATATTGTGAAACAGAGACGTTAGAAAGCTGGCAGGGACATCGTAAACGCAGCATCTTTGGCCCCATTAGTAAGGTGACATCTGAAGTATCTTTAACTTGCTACCTCTGGACGATTTAATTCAGCTTATGGATGAGTCAAGGTGGGTGTGTCCGATGGAGTCTTTAAAACAGGAAGTATTTTCTATACTGAATAAAATCGTCTGATGATTGCAAGAATAAAATAAAGCATCGTCGGACTAAAACGAAAAATGTGAATACTAAGATATATGAAAGCGGGACCAAAATACCACAGCTAAGGAAAAAAAAAAAAAGAGGTGAATGTTGCCTTGTACCCCAGGTGACACGTCTTGACAGAGAAAGATCTGAGAGGGTTAAGTGAGAAAGAGAAATGTGGGAGGGCGTGAATCTCTGGTTGCCTAAAGAGGTCTAAGTAAGCATTAGTCTCTGTGTCTCTCGAGTTTCTGTTCGTCTAGTCTGCATTTGTTTCTGTGCCTTTCGTCATATTACCGTTTGTGAGTTTCTCGTTTGTCTCTCGTCTGTTGAAGTTTTGGAATCTGGTTTGATATGTTTGTGTTTATTACTAGAGATTTTCAATATCTCATACTTCTCTTTGGATAGCTTGCATTTTGTTTACTTGTGTTTCATCCGTAACAGATTTTGCGTCTCTCGTCTGCTTTAGTGTCTGTCTCGTCTCTCGTCTGTGCCTCATCTGTTAGTATCTGTGTCTCGTCTGTTAAGCATCCTATATCGCCTATCAGGGCTTCTGCATCTCATCTATTATAGTTTCCGTGTTTCGTTCTTTAATGCGTTACCGTACACTTGTTATTTTGTACCTTTTTCTGCGATAGCTTTCGTGTTTCTCGACGGCGCCAGTTTCTGTGTCTTCTGTGCTTCCTTATTCTTCCGCTTTCGTCTGCGTTAGGTTTTGTGTGTTAGTATCTGTGTTCCTAGGTTGTGTTTACTGGTATCCCTAAGCTGCGCTAGGTTCTCTGTCTCTTGGCTGTGTTATCTTCTGTGTCCCTAGGTTGTGTTACTTTCTGTTTCCTGGCTGTGTTAGAATCTGTGTCCCAAGGTTGTGCATGGTTTCTGTGTACCTTGATTGTGTGAGTGAGTATTTGTGTTCCTAAGTTGTGTTAGTTTCTGTATCTTGGTTGTGCTAATTTCTGTGTCTCTTGGCTACGTACGTTTCTGTGTTTTTCAGTTATGTTGGGTTATAAGTCTCTCGGCTGTGGTATTTCCTGTGTCAGTTGGCTGTGTTACTATCTGTAGCACTCGGCTATGTTAATGTCTGTGATTCTCGTCTGTGTCAGTTTCTTTGTCTCGTCTGTACCAAGTTCTGTACCTCTCGTCTGTGCCTCGTCGGTGTCAGTTTCTGCGCCTCTCGTCTGTGTCTCGTTGATGTCAGTTTCTGTGCCTCTCGTCTGTGTGAGTTTCTGTGCCTCTCGTCTGTGTCTCGTTGATGTCAGTTTCTGTGCCTCTCGTCTGTGTCTCGTCAGTGTCAGTTTCTGTGCTTCTAGTCTGTGTCTCGTTGATGTCAGTTTCTGTGCCTCTCGTCTGTGTCTCGTCGGTGTCAGTTTCTGTGCCTCTCGTCTGTGTCTTGTCGGTGTCAGTTTCTGTGCCTCTCGTCTGTATTCGTGTCAGTTTCTGTGCCTCTCATCTATCTCAGTTTGTGTGTCTCTTATCTTTGTCTGTTTCTCTGCCGCTCGTCTGTGTCGGTTTCTGTCTCTCTTGTCTATGTTACTTTCTATGCCCCTCGTGAGTGTGTCTGATTCTCTAGTCTGTGTCTTTCCTTTCTGCAAATTTCTACGCCTATCATCTGTGTCATATTCTGTGTACCACGTCTGTGCCTTTCGTCTGTGTGTCTGTGTCTCTTGCCTGTGTCACTTTCTGCGCCTCACGTCTACATCAACGTCTGGTTCCAGTTGGCATGGGACCCTCGGCTGTCGCGTCACTCAGTTCTGGCTAATTTAACTCTCTTCTTAGTCAAGGGAGGGAGGTGACAGGGCCGGAGTGACGGGGAGGAGGGAGGGGAAGGGAGTGACGGGGAGGAGGGAGGGGAAGGGAGCGTAGAGAAGGAGGGAGTGGAAGGGAGCGTAGAGAAGGAGAGGGGTACGGGGAGGGATGGAGGGGAGGGATGGAGGGGAAGGAGAGAGGGGTCTAGAGGGAATGAAGAGAAGGAATGGAATGACGAGGAGAGGGATAGAAGAGAAAGAAGAGGAGGCAGAGAGGGGCAGGAGTTGAGTAAAGAGAGGGGTGAGAGTTAAGGTCGGAGCAGGAAGAGAATGCAGGAAAGAAGGGAGGAGACAGGAATAAGGAGAATGGGAAGGAGGACTGAAGAGAGGGGTGGAAAGAGGGAGGAGAGGAAGGGAGTTAAGCATACTGGCAGGGAGAGTCTGAAAGAAAGGAGAGAGTGGAAGAAAGACAGGAGGAGGTAGGGAGGGAGTTACAGGAAACAGGGAGGGACAGGGAGGGTTGACGGAGAGGCGGAAGGGAGGGAGTTAAAGAGGTAGAAGAAACTGGGATGTAGGCATACAGGGAGAGAGTGACGGCAGGAAGGGAAGAGACAGGGAGAGAGTGACGGAAGGAAGGGAAGAGACAGGGAGAGAGTGACGGAAGGAAGGAAAAGAGTGACGGAAGGAAGAGATGAGACAGGGAGGGAGTGACGGAAGAAAGGGAAGAGACAAGGAGAGAGTGACGGAAGGAAGAGAAGAGGCAGGGAGGATGTGGTGACGGGGCAGAGAAGGTGAACACAGATGATGGGGTTAATATGTATAAAATTTTAATCAACACACGCAAACACGAAATATACAGTGGGACGTGCGTGTGCGCGTGCGTGAGAGAGAGAGAGAGGGGGGGGGGGAATAAATGAAATGTCAGAAAAGGACACGGAAACAGACGATTTTTTTTTTTTTTTTTTTTTTTTTTAATGAATCAGACTCTTTGCATAGACTTGTCAGCCTGTTCCATGAGTCCCAACAGTCCTACATGCCACACACCTTAACATGCCACTACTTCGGTGTTAAAATCCATCGTCTATCTTGTATACTGTACATGCTACGGCTGTCTCATTTAGGACTGGCGTGATGATGTCAGCAGGTTTTTTTATGACATTTCAGTATATCCGATTAGTAAAGACTATTACACCATAATTCAAATAGTCCATCTGTCCCCTGTCCCAGCCAAGAATCGAACTCGCATCTTTCTCAACAGCAGGTCACTTCTTTAACCAATGGAGGGTAAATGAAGGGTACAAACTGGAAAGCTGCAACAGAGACAAGGAGAGCCGAGGACATGACTGAGGCGGCATGGACTGAGTAGGAGTGGCAGGGAGAGGTGTAGAGGTGGAGGGTACGAACACAGGCGGCGCGACACTAAAGGAGGAGAGTACTAAGAGCGCTGACACAAACAATGAGGCAATAAGGGCAACAGAGACACAAGGCTGAGTTACGTAAAATACCAGACGGGTCACTTGAGAGATACGAGAGGGGCACAAGAGGTCAGAGCATGGCAAGAGATGGCAACCGACTCCAGCACTGAGAGCAAATAAAGCAAGAGATTGACAGTCAGGACAATGGTGCAAAACGAACAAAACAGAAAAAACTAACCACGATGCTCAGAACACAGGTGTGACTAAAAGGACAAGGGATGGTAAAACAAAGAAAGGGTCATTAATCTTTCAGCACGAGAGCGTCAATTTTAAACTGAATAGAGCTGTCTGTCGATAGCTAAAAAGAGGAAATAATAATAATAATAATCCTAGCTCTTAATTTCACACTGTACACAGGTGGTACATGAAGATCTCAAACCTTCAGAAACGTTTAAGGAAAGGACCTGTCGACTGAAGAGGACAAAAATGAACCTTCGACACTATTGATTACCTTTCTCAATGTGGCTGAACAAAGCAGGCGTCTGAAAAATGTACTGTCATTCTGCAACAATAACGGCAGCGTGAAGAGGAACCTACCGGATCAGTGCCTCTTTGCATCTTGCCTCGTCCACTCGCGTCAAGACACAGACGTAGACACGGAAATAGACACAGAACACACACACATACACACACACACACACACACACACACACACACAACGCACAGAAAGGCGAGACAGGACCTAGACGTGGCACAGACAGACGGCACAGACAGGGTGTAAACGAAGTGCAAATGGGCTTGAGCCGGGCGACAGGCAGCAGGCGGCCCTTATATTTTTTTCTTTATTTTTTTTCTTTTTACTAATCCGTCTCGGTGCCTGGCCTGTGACGGGAGGTCTGGGTTCTAAAGCGCCGCCACGGCAACACTTACACCTCTTGTTGGCGGGGGGAAGAGAAAGAGAGGAGAGAGAGAGAGAGAGGGAGAGGGAGAGAGAATATCATCGTATCATAGCCTTTACTCTTCAATACTCACCACCACTCCACTTCAGCCAACCAGGAGAGCAGACTCACCTGAGCCTGTGGAGGAGAAAGGTGAGATAAATTAGCACAAATGAAAGTAAATATGACAAAGGATATCATGATTACCAAAGGCCTATTAAATGAGCGAGGTTACCGAACAAAAGGTCACCTGAATATTGAAGTCCAGCATCCACAAAAAGTGATACGAGTGGGGTTGAGGGAGAGGGTGGATAGAGCCTTGAAAAATAATGGGACTGGCTTTTTTCAGTGGCTTTGTGTTTAGCAATAGGCAGCCCAGATATACAGAAAAAAATAGATATACATACAGACGAGGATAAAGATAGTTAAACAGATACACAGACAAACAAGCAGCCATTGAAAGAGAGAGAGAGAGAGAGAAAGAGAGAGAGAGACACACACACACACACACACACACACACACACAAACAAAGAGCTTTCACATAATTATAATACAGACACAAACACTAATCACAGCTGTATACATGCGCCTCCAGAAAATATACAGGGATATACACCTAATGACACACGGACACACAAATACTCTCAAATATGCACAAAGTTCACATCAATATACCTTTCTGTTTATTCATCTGTCTATCTGTCTGTCTATCTTATATCTATCTATCCGTCTGTTTGCTTGTCCATATATCCACAAATCTATCTATCAATCAGTCACTCGATCACTCTATCTATCTATCTTCATCTATCTATCAATTCATCATTAACCCACATTTCCATATGTGCAGTATTTATATGCAAATTTACCACCAAATTCTAATCCCGAATCTGACAGCATCATTTCCTGCGTAAAGAGCAGGTGCTGAGGGCAGGTGTTGCGGCTGCCTAACAACCTGAGCCTCCTTGAACACACCTGCCTCACCTGGGTTATGCTAACACCCGCCACAGGTGAGAGAGAGATCAGTGTTTAGGAGGGGTATGGGTGGTAGGGTGGAGGGAGGGGCAGTGTGGAGTGCCGGGAGTATCGAGAGAAAGAGAGAGAGAGAGAGAGAGAGAGAGAGAGAGAGAGAGAGAGAGAGAGAGAGCAATCCATAATGAGGGATGAAAGAAAAAGACGGTGTATGGAATATTGGAGAAGAGGGGGGGAGTATTATTTAATGGAGGCGGGAGATAAGGTGTATGAGAAACTAGGAGACTGGAGGGTGTAAGGTGTACTGGGGGGAGGGGAGAGGGTGTATGGAAAAATGGAGAAAAAATGGAGGATGTATGGAGTAGTGTGTTACAGGGAATGTGTATAGGGTACTGGAGAAGGGAGGCTGTATGCATTGATGGAGGAGTGAGAGATGTTTAGATTAATGGAGGAGAAGGAGGGTGTACTCGTACGGAGTAATGGGGGAGGAGGGTGTAATCGTATGGAGTAGTGGGGGAGGAGGGTGTACTCCTATGAAGTAATGGGAGAGAAAGGGGGTGTACTCGTACGGAGTAATGGGGGAGAAGGAGCGTGTACTTGTATGGAGTAATGGGGGAGAAGAAGGGTGTACTTGTATGGAGTAATGGGGGAGAAGGAGGGTGTACTTGTATGGTGTAATGGGGGAGAAGAAGGGTGTACTTGTATGGAGTAATGGGGGAGAAGAAGGGTGTACTTGTATGGAGTAATGGGGGAGAAGAAGGGTGTACTTGTATGGAGTAATGGGGGAGAAGGAGGGTGTACTTGTATGGAGTACTGGGAAAGAAGGAGGGTGTATGGAATAATGGGGAAGGAGGGTGTATGGAATAACGGGGGAGAAGGAGGGTGTAAGGAATAATGGGGGAGAAGGAGAGTGAATGAAAACTGAAGGAATGAAGTAGGGTGTATAGAGTACTAGAGGGGGGAGGGAGGGTGTATGAAAAGGGATGTACTGAGTAATGGAGGAGTTAGGGAAGGTGTGTGGAGTAATGGAGGGGAAGGGAAGGTGAATGGGGTAATGGAGGAGAGGGAGAGTGCATGGATTAAATGGGAAGAGAAGGAGGGAGTAGAATATAACTGGAGAACGGGATGGTGTATGGAGTAATTATTAAGAAACAAGAGGAACGTGTATAAGTAATTGGAGAGGCAGGGAAGATGTAGGGATTTATAGTCTCACCTGGCTACCTCACCCAGCACCTAGACACAGGAGCTAATGAGGCAGGTGTCATAGCTGTTCCGCCTCTTAAATCTCACAACGTCTACACGACAAGACAGCCTCGTGTCTCTTCTGTATCACACAGCTGTATGCCATGATTACAAAGCATATAAAATAAATTGAAAGTGGACCCGTTTAAAAATGCATTATATTATGTTGAACCAGCCCACAATATTGAATGAACGTGACTGGGACAAATACGGGAGTTGAATGCTTAATTAGAATGCACAGTACTCCACTGATTTCATTTCCAGGTTAGCGTGAATAAAGCTGATAGGATCATAAAATTCAAAGATCTTTTTCCCCATATTTTTGTCAAAATTTTATACTGTAATCGAAAGAACCCCTTCGACATTTCATATGTGGAGTCTCACAGCTGTTGCATAATAAATGGTTTTCATGTGCTGGTGTTCTCTCGTATAGCACTGTAATGCTTAGATTACACTTTAACAAGACCAACCATAACTTCAACAACCCAGAAAGCACTTGCTCATACTTCACAAACGTTATTTATTTTGAGTGTGTCACATTCAATCCTTTCCAAGCATACACGGCGTGTTTCTCTCACTCATATTCAGCTCACTCTTAGTCCATCCCTCTCCGTCATATATTAATGATTATCAAAATCTTACAAGACTGCTCCTTATCACACACACACACACACACACACACACACACACACACAACTATTCTGACTACCTCTTCTGTCAGAACTGCTGTTATACCCATACTCACGAAGCCAATGCAGGAGTTATGTTTTGATCGACGTGTAGGGAGAAAAACTAATAGTTGTCCTAGATGACTTCCGTAAACTAACAGTTTGAATGGGGAAGATATTCAGTGTTTTGATAACTATACTATAGCTAGCGTGGAGTTAGATATCCGCATCGGGGCAGCAGAACTTTTCAATAACCAAACTGCACATCTTTAACTGATGATACTTCTAAATGCCCGTGCATTGTCCGGTCAAACCTTATAGAGCCTTACAATCTTTAACTTAATGTATTCCCTTGTCATTCCTTATGACACTGTGTGTGTGGCAAGACAGCAGACACTAAAAAATGCACGCAAACAAACAAGGTGAAGAGTAAGGACTGTCTTGCAAAGTACAATGGAAACAGGTTTTTAAATTTACATACACGAGGCAATACACCTCCTTCAGGTTCTCATTAAAAGCATCTTACTGCAGCATTTATGTTGATTTCAACACTAATGATAAGAGTGAATGTATTCGTTAACAATATTTTACCAGAAATGATGAAAATTTGGCTTTGGTCCAGTTTTCATCATATATCAGACTTTTGCTTTAAACTTACTATTTACTGGTTGAAACTACAGTATTTTCATGTGTTTCTTCAGCTGCTATCAACACCCTTCTCATCCTTATCAACGTTTTCCTGTTTCTCCTCTCATGATAGTGACCTTTCTGATTTCCCCATCACACTCAGCCGTACCTGTTCTCAACGTCACTACCACTCTCCCAACAGCGCTAGTGTCGCCTTACCTGTCCTTACCACTACTGCCCTGCCATCCATACCTATCCCTACCAAGCTTGTCACTACATATTCAACACCTCTTTAGCCATTCTTTTCTTTGCCGTTACTTTTCACTTCTCACACTGCAAGTACCTCATATATCCATGCCACCATTTCCAAAGCTCGGCCATCTGTACCCATCTTCATTCAGCTTTGTCTCTACCTTGTCTGTGCCGTTTTACCTTCTATTCTTGCCATCCCTCTTAATCGTCAAACATCACCCACGTCTCCTCATCTACCCTTGACATCCTTCTCACAGCTCATCCGTCCTTCTTTCTGCCTAACCATTTTGCTCATCCTCACTAAGCTTGCCAGTGTTCCCTATACGGTATTTTTATTTATCCTTGCCTGTCCTCTCTCCCCCTACATCTAAACAACGCATCCTATCCACCCACATTAGCATCCATTCTCATATGTACGCCATCCATCTCTCCGCCTAGCCATCCTTACTTATCCTTATTAATCTTACCACAGATCCCTACACCTTCCCTCATCCTTGTTCTTCCTCCTACCCATATCTTACTATCGAGCTCATTACAATCCCTTCTCACAGCTCACCCATTCCTCTCTCTGCCTAGCCATCCTTACGTATCTTCACTAAACTTGCCAGGGTTCCCAATACCTTCCTTCATCCTTTCTAGTTCCCCCACCACAACCCCAGCCTGCTCTCAGCCCCGTCAGGCCCATATGGCACTAACCAGGCGCTAATCGAGGGGTGTCTTATAGTCTGTGTGTACCAGGAGGCTCGTGGCTCACCTGGCGCCCTGCTGGAGTAATTGGGAGGTAGTCAGGTGGGTAATGTTCAGCCCGCAGACCCCCACGGTGCCTCCTCCCTACCTCCCTTCCTATTACTCCACACACCCTGCCTCTTTCGCTCATTACTTCATACAACCTCCTCTCTCAACTATTACATCATAATCAGTATTCTTTATCAGTTCACAATACATTACAAGATCGGACTTCCTTTGGGAGGGAGAAAGATAGCCAGAATTAACTCTTCCCCAAGCTGGCGAAGTATTACTGAGGAAAGGGTGTCGGTAGAAAAATTAATGCATGTGAAAACCGAAGTGTTGTGAGGGTTATCTTTGTGTGTGTCAAAGGCTGTAAATGTCACAGGTAAAACAGACAACAGACGCAAGCACATGACAAGGCATACTACCAGCACCTATTTTAAACGTGTGCCACGGCATGGGCTCGAACCTTCCCTCTGCCCCCATTAATCCCCACATTTTTGCTCTCCTTTCCTTCTGCTCTTAGCTCTCCCCCGTTACTTCATGCACTCTCCCCTCTCCTCTGTTACTTCACACACTTTCCTCCCCCTCCCAATTCTCCACACCAGCGCTCATCCCAGTTACTTCTCAAACTTTCGTTCACTTCTTCCATTTCACTAAATATACCCAATCTCCTCAAACACATCCTCCTCTTCCCCATATGCTCTCTCTCTCTCTCTCTCTCTCTCTCTCCCTCCCATTTCTCCATACACCCTTCCTATTCGACCATACATTCTCCCCGCCGGTCTATTTAGTCTCCCCTGCCCTCGGCTCCCTCAATGTTTATACTCACCTTTCCTAATTTTGGCTACCGAGATGACCTTTCCCTTTTTTCTTACCCCTTTCACTCCTTTTCTGATCCTTTCCCCAGCATTTCCATCTTCGTGCTATTTTTGTATCTGCCAGTGCCTTTTTTTTCATTCTTTTCATTTCTCTCGTACTTTTTTCCCTTTACGGCTGTATGCAAACAGAAAATATATTTTTCATGATTTTAGAGTGGCCACCTCGATTCTCCCTGCGCCACAAGACTCCCCTCCCAGCTCGTTCAACACAATTTTCCCGCGGAGACCTCAGTGTTGTGGAAATTTTCAGTCTAATTGGAGGGGTCTGCGAGAGGGGGTTGCCAGGAGAGGCTTAGTACCAAGAAGTGGCCTGCCGGGTGAATGGGAGGCGAGGCGGTGCGGTGATGTGGGTTTTTGCTGAGGGCAGGAGGGAGGGTGGTCGTGGTTGTGAGGCGGTTGTAATGAGAAGGGGTTGTCGCTGAGCTGGAAATTCGCAATGTGGTAGAGTTGGATTAAATAAATGTAATCCACTCGAAAAATCTGTAACATGGTGAGTTGGACCTGGCAAAAATGTAACACTTATTTTTATCCCAAGTCGGAAATATGTGTAAGTGTTTATATACAGGCATCCTTTGTTCAGATCTGCAATCGAAAATCTGGAATGTAATAAGGAGTTTGATTAAATGCAATTCATAATCAAGTCCCCGGTTGAAATAGTGTATGTCATTTGTTGGAAAGAGAATAAATGAATATATGTTTTTATATCCCTGCAGTTGGAAATTGGTATAACTGGATAACATAAATGCGGTTCTTGTTCAGATCCTCAGTCGACAGTTGGCATTGTGAGACTTACTGCAACACACACACACACACACACACACACACACACACACAAAACTATGTATCACCAGTTTCTAATTGACAGTGTTGTACAGCTGTTCACATTTTTGTTTAGAATGCATAACATACGACGGAGGGGAAGTTGTAAAGGTGTGTATTGAAAGGACCAAACGAAAACATTCAACAGAAACCGACGACAACTTAAAGGTGATAACTAAAGAGCGTTCCTCCAGGTGTATCTCCTTTGACAACCAACCATGATTATTTACTTCCAACTATCTGTCCAACTTCAACCTGACGCCATATCCTGTGAACCGTGGCCACAAGAAGAAGACAAAAAGACCTCCAGGCATTTATGTTCCTACTAAGTAACGACCCTTTCTTACACAGTACATCAAACTCTCGCCTATATCCTTCCAGCACGCCCTTCATTTTTTTTTTCCATACTTAAACTCTCATTCTTCCAGCATTCTAAATCTTATAGTCAAAGCTTCCCATTGCTCACTGTTACAGCTAGTGTCTTCTTTATGTCTGCCGTCCCTGAAATATCCTCATAAAATAATTAACCGCTCTCTACAAGTGAAAGCAGTTGAGGGGGAAGGGAAACTTATTCAGCCTCTTAATTCCCAGCGAATACTTATAGATTTAACGACCGTCTTCGAAGTTGTCAGCAAGCCCACAAGATTTAAGTCATTTATGGAACACATGTAAATATTAAATGAGACCAGAGTAGTTAGCAACGATACAGGAAAGCCAGACATGTTCTCTCCCCATCAAGCTTCGGAAATTATAGAAAAAAAAAATGGCTGGGGGGGTGGAGGTGTCTTATCCTGACTGTCGGGCACTCAGTTTTAATAATACGACCTAAAGGGAGGATATAAACTGAGTCCCCGATGTCTGAGTCCCATCTTCCTAACACTCGTACCTCAAAGCAATTCGGCCAATCCGCAATGAGCTTCCCTTTACGACATTCTGGTATTCGCGCAACACGTCAACTTCCACAATGAGGACGGGGGACGGATGCTGTTCTTTTTTATGACCAAGACAATTTTGTTCATCAGCGAATCCTTTTCCGTCCTCCTCTTTCTTTTTCTTCTTCGTCTTCTTCCTCTACTTCTTCTTCTTTTTCCTCTTCCTGTTTACCATTATGATGATGATAATGATGATGGTGATGGTTAATATTACTACTACTGTTTTGTTGTTGTTGTTGTTGTTGTTGTTGTTGTTGTTGCGTCTACTACTACTACTCCTATTGTTGTTATTATTATTATTATTATTATTATTATTATTATTATTCACTCTCATCTTAAATGTCAGGACCAACTTGCTTAGCCCCGGGTTCCTACACTCCTCATGGGGCGACATAAGAGTGGATGATGGAAGGATTGACTATTATTATTATTATTATTTCTTTATTCTCCTGATGTTTTATACACCCGTCTTACTTTCACCAGCTGAACTCTATGATGCAAACTCTATCTTAGATTGTCTGCCCTGTTTTTGTTACTCTCTCATTTTCAATTCTGTAATCTCCCGCCTCTTTCTCCCAGCTACCACTGACCTTTGCAAACACCTGGAATGTGTCCCAGCGGAGTTGTAGTTATTCATGCCACTCCAGCATACGACAACCTCTTCAGTCCGATCTCTCTCTCTCTCTCTCTCTCTCTCTCTCTCTCTCTGTTCTGCATTCTTACTATACCGTTTTAACTCCAACTTGGCCTAAAATTGTTATATCCACGTCTTGAGTGTTGAGTTGTAAAATAAATAAATAAATAACACTAGAGTCTGGTGCTAATTACCAAGAAGTACACTGGAAAGGATGTAGAGCCACAACATTGTCTTTTCCTGCCAATGAGCTGTGTGAAATAAGCTAAAAAGAGACGAAAATCTGGGCCAAGTTAAAGGAGTATATTACCTGATGATTTACATTCAACTTAGGAAATTTCTCCAGGAGCGAAGGGGTGAATTAAAGTTATATCTCACTAATTTGAAACTCTCTCTCTCTCTCTCTCTCTCTCTCTCTCTCTCACACACACACACACACACACACACACACACACACACACACACACACACACACACACACACACACACACACACACACACACACACAAAGGTCATGGGACTGAAGTGGTAAAATCCAATGTTGTTTCAAAGTAAGTCGAGGCTAAGGTGAATAGACTCGTCAGGAGGTAGCGAGAAGAGAGAGAAAAAAATTGGTTATGGGACTGAAGTGATTAACCCAGCAGTGGTTTAGGAGTAATGGTGTGGCGGTGGGAACGTGCAGCGAGGGAAGGTGGAAAGGAGGGGAGAGGGAGGGGAAGGGGGAAGGGGAAAGATGTGGTGGGACTGCAGAGACCGTATTTATGAAGTACCCTAACAAATTCACAGGCATAACAAGACTCCCAAACAGCTAATTGTTAGCAAAGATCATTTAATTCTTCGCATTCTGCAACGATACTACACACCCAAATTTAATAGTAAAGTTTTTGGCAACCGTATGAGTGAAGAGAAGCTTATATTCAAGCAGACATATGTAAGAGCAGACATACATACAAGCAGGCACATATAAAAACAATCTTACATAACTTGAGAGCTCAGGAGAATTTATACATGGAGCCCCAGGAAGCCCACACCAGCCCTAATTAAAGCAGGGAGCTCCTACAATAATGTCAAGCTTAATGGTCGAGCTGAAGTGAATTTCAATTTTATAGGTGTAATTATGAGAGTGGCTGGGGAGAAAAGTGGCAGCAGTGAGGAAAGAAATGTTGTTTAGTATTTAGGGGGAGGAGTGTTGTCACCTGGTTCTCTCTCCTCCCTTTAGGCTACACACGTTCTTACTTTTTACACCCGTTCTGCTCCCTTTACACCTGTCCTTAGTGTTTACATTCGTCCTTAGCTCCCTTCATGTACGTCCTGCTCTTTATGTTCGTCTTGTTCCCTTTGTACTTGTCGTGCTTTCTTTATATCTGTCCTTACTCTTTCCACCCGTCCTTACTCTTCACACCTGCCCTTACTCTTTACACCTTCCCATACTCTTTATACTCGTCCTTACTCATTACACTCGTCCCTTTTCCTTTATACCTGTCGTTACTCTTTACACTCGTCCTGCTCTCTTAACACCTGCCCTCACTCTTTACACTCGCCCTTCTTCCTTTACACCTATCTTTACTCTTTACACTCGTCTTGCTCCCTTTCATATCTTTCCTTACTCTTTACACCCACACATTCCCTTTACACCCATCCTGTTCCCTTTATACTCATCCTTCTCTGTGCATACTAGTCTTACTCCCTTCATATTAGGCCCTCTTCCTGAACACCCATGTTTCAGTTTTATCCGAAACAGTCTTTCCACA
Organism: Coenobita brevimanus; assembly: GCF_032717465.1. Taxonomy (NCBI): domain Eukaryota; kingdom Metazoa; phylum Arthropoda; class Malacostraca; order Decapoda; family Coenobitidae; genus Coenobita; species Coenobita brevimanus. The sequence continues at coordinate 32,638,738 of NC_137049.1, forward strand.
CACTAAAAGAGGATGCGACACACCTTCACATGTCACTACTTGAACCTAATCCTGAATCATTTATGCTTGAGTTATTTCATTCAGAACTGGTGTGATAATGTTATCTAGGTGTTTGTGTGTCATGTCGCTGGGTCGTGTGGAAGATGCTCTGTGAAAACGGCTTTAACGAAATAAAATTCTTAAACTATTCCCTGCCCCAGTCGGGACAGTTGTCACCATCTTACAATCAGCAGTTTATTCCTCAACTACCTGATTATCTCCTCCTATAATTCGTCCACCTTATTTTGGCGGAGATCTTCGTGTGTTGGTTAATGTCAAATGACTCAGTGACGGAATAAGACAATAATAAGGCTCTACATCTTTCCCGTAATATTTTTCTTGTTACTAGTACCATGATTTAGTGTTCATCTTTTGCTACAACTCTGCATTTATGGTGGAGAGACGGCAAATACAGGCCAAGTTAGGGCGAACAAAGTATAGCTCATCTTTCACCAATCATTCTTCGTCCTTTTCTCGTTGTCTTAACCTGCACATCTCTGTCTTTGTCACTTTATATTGAGTTCATGAGTGTATTCGCCTTACCGGTACTGCTCCGTATTTACCTTTCTCCCGTCATGATCTTGTAGTCCACAACATCCTTTTTACTTTTACATTTCTCTTGGTTTCTCTACACCCAATCTGTTCCCTCCTACACCCGCACTCTCTTATCTTGTTAAATTTCCAATTGTAGTCCATTTTGGCCCTTATTTTTCAGAAGGTTCAGGTTAATATAGGTTAGTCTGTATGGCATAGGTTATATTAATCTGTTAATATTAAGTTAGGTGAATTAGGTTAGTGTAGGTTAAGTCAGGTTACGTGAGACTAGGGTTAAATATGGTAAGCGAGATCATACTTAAAAAAAAAAAAAAAAGTGCAGTGGTGAGGTTGCTTACAAATGGAAATATGCCTCCTTTTGTATACCAGCCTGACTCCCTTTATATCTGCACTCCTTTCTCTCTGCATTCACCCTGCTCCCTTTACATCTCCTTTTCTCACTCAGTACCCACCCTGTGTACAATATGTTCCTGACTTTAAATGAGCGCTATTCTTTACACTTTGTTATTTCCCCTTAAATCATCTCTGCTCTTTACCCGTGCCATGTTCCCTCTATGCCAGCAGTTTTTTTTTTTTCTTTATACTAGTCATGTTCGATACATTTAGCTTGTCTTCCTTACACTTGCCATACATAGCCTGTTACACATATACTACCCCTATCGTTCTGTCTCTGTCTGCCTCATATCACCTATACCCTCTCTGGTTCCTTAATTCAAGCACTGTTCTATTTATTCCAGCCAATTCTTTTCCACCGCATTTAACTTCTCCAAATCAATTGCAGTTATTGAATACCAAACCTTCTTTCGCGTTGGAACGATTAATATATACACTGATTCCCTTAACGATATACCACCCCAGATCCTTCTGTACCACGCTTCTGGCCCCTACATTGGCCTGTTTCACCTATACCATGACAAACTCTTCCAACCTAACTGCACTTCTTATATACTATCCCTGCTTCTGGCTGGTACAATTAAGCCAACGCTGATCCCTTCACCATAAGACCAATCATGATTCTTTGAATAGCATTTCAGTGTCTCCCTGTAAACCAGCATGTTTCATCCATACCAAATATGACTCCTCTATCCCAACCCCACATCTTGTGTACCAAACTTGACATTTTAATACTGTTTTCGTGTCTCTCTATAAACCAGTCTACATCATCCATACCACACCTCATCCATACCATCCACATTACACTGTATGCCAGACCTGCTTCCTAACCTACACTATTTATTCTTGTGCTCCCCATGTACCAGCCTGTTTTATCCATACAAACTTTGCCCCCACCATCCCAACCTCATTTCCAAATCACAGTTAACTCCTCCACACCACACTTCTTATATACCAACCCTGCTTCCCAACCTACATTACACGAACCTTGACTCTTTTAATACTATTCATGTGCTCCCCTGAACCAGGCCATTTGATCCATACCAAATTTTACCCCCACCCTCCCAGCCACACTTCCTTATACCAACCCTGCTTAATTCCTGCCTCCTCTAGCCAGTATATTCCGCTGGACTGCCAACCTCACGCTGCTTCCTTGAGCTACTTAAATTCAGAGCCTTGTTGATTCACCAGTTTATAAGCAGCCATGAGTGTGTGTACGATATTTATAACCTTGCTGTGTGTGTGTGTGTGTGTGTGTGTGTGTGTGTGTGTGTGTGTGTGTGTGTGTGTGTGTGTGTGTGTGTGTGTGTGTGTGTGTGTGTGTGTGTGTGTGTGTGTGTGTGTGTGTGTGTGTGTGTGTGTGTGTGTGTTTGTGTGTGTGTGTGTGTGTGTGTGTGTGTGTGTGTGTGTGTGTGTGTGTGTGTGTGTGTGTGTGTGTGTGTGTGTGTGTGTGTGTGTGTGTGTGTGTGTGTGTGTGTGTGTGTGTGTGTGTGTGTGTGTCGGCCATCTCCATTTGATTAGACCCCAGACGAGTAATACTAATGCATATTCGACACTAGCGACTTTGCCGAATTACTAGCGTCTTGGTAGGGTTGCCACACTATTGCTTTGGTCTGCTCTCTTGTTTGGAATTAATGTTAGGTGCTATTGTTCAGAGTAGGATATTTTTTTCTTGATATTTCCGCTCGTCATTCAAATGCAGAAATATAAATGAAGACTAACAATCAGGCTACGCGACGTTTTCAAGAGATCATTATTTTGGTGTTAGCCATAGAAAATGCATTCTTTAATATGCATCCTGAAGATCGTGAGATGCTATACGTCTGGGAGTAAAAGGCCATGATGATGATGATGATAACTGAGACAGCTGTAATACAAGCTAATGTAGGTTACTGTACCCGTATACTGTACCCTCTCCATGTAGGCTACTGTATGTAGTGGATCTAGAAACTATTCAGATTCTAAGACTACGCTTGGTATTATTTTATGAAGCATTTTCTATGCGTATTTTACAAATTCCACGGTGGTGAACACTTCTCGACATACAGGCATAGTGTTTTGAGATTACTGTTTTCAAAGGATGAAAATGAATAACATAATTCTTACTGGTGACTGAGGAACACTTAAAAGCTGGTGTTGACCTTAGCCAGCCTCAAGTGTCTAATAAGTTACATGTAAGAGGAAGAAAATTAATTAAGCAAGGAAAAGCTTTATCTGGTACAGACGGAGGCTGTGAAGACTTAAGACTTGTATTTCGCAGGTAATTGCTCGATATGACTACGCAGCCACGCCATCTGCCGGACTGAAAGCTTTCGGAACCTTCACTCGCACAACATTTATTGCTCTGCAGTACAGCTCGATAGACTTTCAGATTTATCGTGTGTCTGTTAGGGACAATTTCGCGGTATTCAACTCCTTTATGATCAAAGAGCACAGTCAGAATGGTCTTTACACGTGAGCGCACCTGCCTCGCATTTTTTGGTAGCAACAAAGATGCAATCCGAACATTGCAAAACGCTCAAATTTCAAAGTTTTATAACCGAATTTTGTAGTTTTTTTTTCCTTGGATGTCAGTGACCACCATCTTACTTAATCTTCTCTGTGTTTATCTGCTGCCTGTCGACGCATCCTGTGAGAGGCAGCCTAAACAATCGATCTTTAGGCATAGCTGTCCCAACTCAGTAACTTCTCCAACAACATACTGCTATCCATGTTCTCCCGTATCTTTTCCATCCACCTCACTCTTCGTCATACTCTTATGATTCGAATACTCTCTCCTCATCATTTAACTCCATTCTGTCCGTATGGGCTAAATACCAATTAAAACATTTCCCCCAATATTTTATTTCTAATATATTTACACCACACAGAAGAGCAAATACTGTCCTTCAGGGTCGAGTCCTCACGATCGACAGACAAATTATTCCTCAGTAACAATTAGAGTAATTGACTTTGAATATAAATCCGTCCGTGAAAATTATCCCTGTTAGGCATCCCAAGAAATGAGTCCAGACCAGTGGAGAGTGGTTCGTAAAAAAAAAAAAAAAAAAAAAAAAAAAAAAAATTATATAATAACAATAATAATAATAATAATAATAATAATAATCCCATGCTAAAAACCGTAAGAATTAAACGCAAAACGTCTCACCAAATAAAAAACGTTAAGGATCAAATGCACATGATTGACGGACGAATTATTCCTCAGAAAAACACTCGGATTATTCGACTCAGGTGGTGTAGAATTCCACGCGTTAAAAATACACCTGTTATGCCTGCCGTGAGTCGACCCTGGGCCATTGGGTGACACGGCAGACCAATGGAGAGCGGCCTGGCGTTGCACCTGATAGGCTGGGGCTCAATTTCTGGGAGGTATAACGATAATGCTGGAATACTTGTAACACTGCACACCACAGGAACACACACGAACAAACGCACGAATAAACTCTCTCTCTCTCTCTCTCTCGTAAGAAGAAAGAACCAAACCTTGCAGAAATACAGCCGTCAAAAAATACTGCAATCAAGTTAATCGGGAGGCAGAGGCAGTGTCTGAAAAGATAATATTGTAAGCATAACAAAAGACAAACGGAAGACAGCTGTTATCAATACGCCTGCTGTGTATAAGAAAGACATAATACCGGCTAAAACTTGCAGAAGAGGGCGCGTCACTGTGCTACACGCCAAAAAATAAATAAATAAATAAATTCATGAACTTGTGTGCTATATTACGTACATCCTTTATATATCTTTGTATGTACCCAGCTGGTTATGAAATATCTGACAGTTACAATAGTGGTTGTCTCAAATGGGTAACTCCATATTCATCGAAAATCTGGATCGTATAGTGCACAGGGCTCAGAAAGTGGAGAAGGATGGTGATAGAGATGCTTGGAAAGGAGGGGTGATAAAGAAGCTTATAGATAAATGGTGATGTAGAGACTTGAAGACGAATGGTAACAGAAAGACTGTGAAACCAGTGGTGACAGAGGTTTGAAGACGACTGGTGACATGGAGATTTGGAGATGAGTTTTGATAAGGAGGCTTGGAGACTAATGGTGATATAAAAGCTTGGAGACAAGTGGTGATACTGAGGTTTGGAGATGACAAATGAAATGAGGTTTGAAGTCGAGTGGTGATAGGCATATGGATGAATGGTGACAGACAGGCTTGGAATGAGTGGTGACAAAAAGACTTGAAAATGCGGACATGGACGGTGATAGGAAGACTTAAACATGAATGGTGATAAAGAGATATGTAGAAATGTGGTCACTGAAGCTTGTAGACAAGTGGTGAAAAAACCTTAGAGATTAAAGGTAATACCAGAGTGGTAACTGAGAAGCGTGGAAATTAATGATAACAGAGAGGCGTGAAGACGACTAGTGATCAGAGGCTTGGAGATTAGTGGTCCAGAGGGACCAAGGTCCTCAGCATTAACTCTAGAATTATGCATTAGACCGATTCACGGCACCAAAGGCCTTATCTTCCTAGATACTTCAGTCGACGCTCCAGATCACATGGTATGGCTGTGGATGTGATCAAATGCGTCGGGTGAGTGGAAGGGGCGCCACGTACAGACATCTTCACTTCAGTTAGCCCCATGTATACGCCCCACATACAGGCCATATTTTCGGTTGTCACCACGAACAGCTGGTCCCATGTACAGCTGACCCCACTTCCAGGACAATTCATCGTACTGCCAGCCCCATCTACATCCAGGGCTACATAAAAGTTTCACATACAACTTGCTCTTCCACATAGTGTCAGCCCTACGTACAACCCAACCCAGCACAGCATTCACCGCCGGGACGCTGACTGATGCTGGTAATGTGCCGTTCCACCGGAATGTCTTTTATTGCTCAAAGGGCCGTCTCGTTCCTTGCTTGCTAATGCACCCTCCAAGACTTACTATACTCGTTATACCTTAAGATGGCCCGAATTTTCGTTCTTTTGCAGCTCATTTCACGTAGCTCAAAGAAGAAAACATTACTACTGTACACCTTTACATAAGTTTCGTACCATTTCTTCATGACTATCACCACATTTTTATATTAACCTATTGTTACAATCAGGCATTCATGGTAGAGAGTAGATTTGTGCCATGTTAGAGGTAAAAGAATATAGCATACATAAATTTTCAGTAAACCTGTCTGTCCCTCCATGTACTTACCTATCTATTTAGCTACCTATTAAAGAGACTAACTGGCAATTGAACATCTATGTATTTTTTTGTCATGGCTCAGTAACTTCTCCCACGGCACGTCAACTTCCGGTCCTGCACCTTCTACCTCTCCTTCCCTCTTGGTCAACTCCTTCTCCCTCCCGCACATTATTCTGATGTTTGGCATTATTCTTTTTTACCACGTCTCTTTTCACGGTGAGTGTAATGCATTCAGACGAATACATTATACCCACATACTGAAGTCTGTATTGTTGGGATACATCAGTGAGTTTCGAACTGGGTTTATCATAACATTTTTTTTTTCGCTCTCTCTCTCTCTAACCCTAACTCTGACTCAAACTCCTGCTATAACTCTAACTCTATCTCTAACTCTAATTCCTCTCTCTCTCTCTCTCTCTCTCTCTCTCAGATCGATTAGAGTGTGGTAAACGACAAAATGGCCATGGATAAGTTGGTTGCGGCCAAACTGAAGAGAGTGAGGGTATATGCTGTTTATAATGGAGATTTTCTTGGATCTTATGTTGTAAGGGCTGGGATCATGGGTCTGGTGTTGCGTACAACTCCGTTTTTTTTTTTTTTTTTTTTTTTTTTTTTTTTTTAATACAAAAGAAAAGAACCAAAGGCTAAATGCCTACAACAAGATTTGTCGTTTTCCAGAGAAAATTAAAAAAATAATAATAATAATAATAATAATAAAGATCGAAAGATTTCGAAATATCTCGACACATCACTTTTTCAAGGCATGGGATGGTATACTACAGTATTACTCTTGTATGCAAAAACAAGCTCAGCAAAAACTGTACCCCCACTCCACAGCGGGTGTATTTTTTCTTTCTTTCTTTTTCCTTTTTTCTTACGTGTCCGACTCTGGGCAAAGGCTTCAGAGCCTATTCCCAAGTCCCAGTAGTCCTCCTTGGGGCCCAGTAGTCCTCCTACATCTCCACATGTCACCACTTCGGCGCCAACACCCACCATCCGTACTGAATACATGCTTGGGCTGTCTCATACAGGACTGGTATACTGGTATTAGCGGGAGTACTTTTATGACATGTTGACGGGGTCTTCTGGTAGATCAGAAAAGTCTGCTTTTTATGAAATTCAAATCCCTAAACTGTTCCCTGCCCCAGCCGGGATTCAAACCTGGGTCCATTGGGACTGCTGGACGCCTCTCTACCGACTCAGCAAACAAAACACATCATAGATAGGCTACCCTTAAAAGGCTGGCTGCTACAATACCATAGTCAGCTCTACTGCTGGTTTTCATGAACAAGACACTCCCAATTACAAGGCAATTAGGCAATACGTTCTCTTGAAACCACCTTTTGTCCTCCTCCCCCATCTGGAAAAAAGGGTGCCCCTTGTCCTACTCCTGGTACACTCTCACAAGAGGGGGAAAAAGAATGGTATGTGCATCCTTAGCTAGAAAGCACAAGAGCTTCTGGATTATGGCAAATACTGTGGTGTTACACTGCTCATATGCCAAGAATTGTTATTGCCAGTGTGTCGATGAAACAGTTTTGTGATCATCTGCCAAAGCTGCACATCTTCGTGGTCTGGATTTGCTGAGAAAGTCGGCTGTTGATCGTATCCTCGTACTTGAATCCTTCTTGAGACGCCGCCGTGAGTTTCGACAGAGGCTGCATGCAATCTCTCTTGATCCCAACAATGCGTACAATCCGGTGCATTGTGAGAATCCGTGGAAGCTCCCGGAACTCCGTGGGATCCCTCCTAAGGTTACTGATACCTGATATCTGCACACGGGTACAGGGTCAAGTGTGCTGGGTGAACCTCTTGACTTATTCGCTTTCTGCAATACTGTGAGGCGGGGTGTTGTCCTTATTCCTACAAGTTTAAATGTTTGTGTGGATTTGTTTCCTAATTATGATTTGGAATATAATAATATGCAGCTCCAAAGACTATGATAATAGATCCAAAGATTTCATAGTAATAGATTCAAAGATTTCGTGGTCATCAAAATCCACTCATAATCTTTTTAAGCGTGATGTCGTGTCGAACATGGAAACAAAATCAGTGGACTACCTGATTTCGTAACGTAGGAACAAAAAAATAAGTGTCTGGAAATTGGCAGAATTCATTTAAATACTTTGTTGAGGAATACGGACAGCGTATTAAGTGTATGAATATATTAACTATTTTTAGTGACGCAGCCCATATACAGAAGGGGATCAGGCTCACCCTTCATGGTGCAAACAAAAGCAATAGTTAGGAGGCCAGAGAGAAGAGACAAAGAGGAGGAGGAGAACATGGGAGGAGAAGCTCTTGTTGCAGCACCGTGACTGCTCCCTAATCATGCCGGGGGAGCACAAATGACTCACCATTACTGCATTTTTCACGCTGGTCACCCTAGAGACCCCCTCTCCCTCCTGTCATTTTTATTCATTACTGTCGAACTGTTCTTTTGTTGCCCCACATACAGGCTAGTAAAACAGAAAGCAGCACTGTTTCTAAGGGAGCACGCACGCACGCACGCACGCTCTCTCTCTCTCTCTCTCTCTCTCACACACACACACACACACACACGAAGAAAATGATTCTAATGACTCTGAGGAAACGCATTTACACACAGCTAAGAAAATATGCAACAGGATATAAAACACATGTAGATACAAAAATGCAGACATACCGTTGGATATATATACATAGCATACAAAATGCTTGTGTGTGTGTGTGTGTGTGTGTACAGAGAGAGAGAGAGAGAGAGAGAGAGAGAGAGAGAGAGAGAGAGAGAGAGAGAGAGAGAGAGAGAGAGAGAGAAGAAGAAGAGGAGGAGGAGGAAAGGAGGGGAGAGGTCGGGGGGAGGGGAGTGACAGACGAGGTAAGCAAGGGATGTTAGAGAGCCAGCAGTAAGTCACTCTGTCAACCTCTTGCCTGACCACAGTAATCAGGCGAGGGCGGTGACTGAACCAGGTGTGGGTAGCGGGCGGGGCAGTGGTGGTCATGGTGGGCTAAAGTGCGATATTAGTAGGGTATTATGATGGTAATGATGGTGCTGCTGGGGAAGATGAGGGGTTTGGGTGACAGTGTTGACTGGAATAGTGAAGAGGTTTGGGTGAAAGCATTAATGAGGTTGGAAAAATAATAATGTTAAATGAAGATGATAATTTTGCAAACTGGTAAAAGAAAAGGGGTTTAGGTTGAATACAGTGATGGCGAAGTTTTAGAGAGAATGCTAACGAAACTGAGATGGCGGTTTTAAATTTAATGAGTGTGATGGTAATGACAGTTCTGGAGATGTATAAGGGATTTTGGTGTAAGTTCTGAATGGAATGAAAAAATTGTTTAGAAGACTCATAAAGAGCATGAGGTGGTGTCTATAACAAACAGTAACAGTGAAGTATAATGCTGGTAATCCGTATACTGGCGAAAAATGAAGGCGTGATAACAATGATGAATGGAATGACGAAGGTTTTCATGAGAATTAATAAGCTTGAGGAGGCGGCTCTAAGATTAATGAAGGTAATACCAACTGATGATAAGGGTTTCGCATATTGGTGGTAATGATGGTCCTGGTGAGATACTGGGTTATGGTGGCAGCCGTGAATGGTGAAAGTGCTAATGAGACCGAGCTGGTGTTGGTGTTGGTGGTGACAGTAAACAAAGTCAGGGTGATGGTAAACGAGGATCATTCTTTGGCATAATATTTTGTAAAGAATGTGTTGGTGAAAGATGAGGAGCTCTTGTGACAGTGCTGAATGAGCTAACCTATTGCTACCGTTGGTGATGATGGTGTAGATGGTCGTAAATTATGTAAGCGTTTTGACAGTGCTAATTCTGGTGGTGACATTAACTGTGAGGAAAATGGAGGTAATAATTGTGATGCGAAGGGAGATGTTAAAAATGCTGAAGTGTAGATGGTTAATATAGTAATGATGATGCTAATGTTTATGTGTACGGCATCAGAGGTTAGCCACGTTGTAACGCAGTGGTGAGTTACACCGTAATATTAGTGACTATATAGGTGAAGTCTATTGCACAGGTGAACGCGATGAAGAATTATATGGCAAAATTTATGATAACTATCTTTAAAAAATCTTTAATGGATGCGATGAGGGATGATGGAAGTAAGGCGAAATTTCTGAGGATGCAATGGTACCTAAGATGTTGGCTCGAACTGTCGTTGGTTTTGGAAGCTTCCTAACACCTCTTCCTAAGCGATTCATTTCCTTGATCACGCCATATTCGGTGTTACACAAACCCATCAAACACCGCCAAACTCTTCATAAACAATGTACAGAAGGTACTGAGCGGTCACATCCAAAAATAAATCGCTAAGGAGGAATTGCTATGGCGCTCCCTTACTCGACGAGTATCTGGACCTGTTAGTCTGTATCGGGCACCAGCACATTTAGAAGACGTGAGACAGCAACCGATGAAAGAAGAGATGTGTAAGGAATGCGATGTGGAGGCTAATAAGATAATAACACTAGAGATGTTTTGAGATGATTCGACAATATATGCGAATGGAGAGCTAGAGTTTAACAGAAGGGTGGATGAGACAGGGTGACTTGAAGAAAGAAAGAATTTTAAAATAAAATGGAAGGAAAAGTTGCAGGACTACATGAGAGCTGGCAATGGGCGTGTGAGGAGGTCATTACTGAGGAGAAGCTGGTACGATTCGAAAGTCCTTATGGCGTGGGCAACTCTCACGATACAGTGATGAGGATTACATAGCCTACTTCCACCTATATGAATAAGCAAGTATTATATGAGAGAGAGAGAGAGAGAGAGAGAGAGTCATTTGTAAATCCATAACCTCACGTCAGGCAGGAAAACCCCTGAGGTAAATTCGTCTGGCGGTAGGGCAGGAAGTCACCTAAGTAAATAGTACACAGGAAGTACAGATAACAGGAGACCTACTGGCCCATGACGGGGTTATCTGTTGGAAAGAAGCTAATTCTACTAAACTCTAGCCAACATGTAAGAGAAAAGGAGAGAAAAGAGAAAGACCCCCCCATCCTCCACACCATTTGGTAAAAGCTGGCAGAAAAAAAAGAAAGAACCATGGATATTTTTAAAGGAGAGGCAAAAGAGGTTCAACTATGCACTATGTAATCTACAGATCTATAAATGAAAGAGCATTCACAATCGCCGAATGTTCATATTACAAAGATGAGACAATTTTTTAACCGTCCGTTGGGTAGGGGGTTTCACTCAGCTGAATGTACCATCTCTAGGAAGCTAGATTAATGTCCCTTCTTGGCGTCCTGCTCCATAAAGGATTAAGATTATTTTTTGTCTATTCTTTTCCTTCTACACTTCACCTTCTCTTCTCTATACACCGAAGACAAACGAAGCAAGCAGACAGGCAAACTAACCAACCAGACAATGACTAAGAGGTGACAGTGTCAGAGCAGACAGTGACCAAGCAATTTCTAAGCAGTCGGGTAGGTGAAGCAGTGACTAACAGGGTATAGTTCCCAGGCAATGATCAGGCAGTGACTAATTGAAAATGGATCGAGTATGCTAGAAAGTGATCAAGTATGAAGTGCGTAATTAAGCTGACAGACTAAGCAAACAAAAGTTAAAAAAAGAAAAAAGAAAAACGTTATTAGGCAATGACCAATCTGACAGTGGCCAAGCAGACACTGATTACACAGACTAATCGGACGATGACAAGACGAACAGAATAAAGACACTGTGATCAAGAAATTACTGGTAAGTGGACAATGACCAAACCAACAATTTCTGCACACAGACTCAAACAGTGATATGGAAAGGAAAAAATATATACCCCTTGATACTAAACTTATGACACATGATAGAACAACAGCTAGGCTAATTCTACAGTACTTGAAACAATTATACTTAACTTGATGAGGAAGAACGAAGTGGGAATGAAGTTAAGGGAGAATGAGAGGGAGCGTGGATAAGTGGCAAGAAGTTGGAGTGAAGACGTTAACAAAAGGAGAGCAGAGACAGAAAGGACAGATGCAAGTGGGGACTAGAGAGAAGCTGAGGAATGAAAAGTGGAGAGATGGTGCAGAGCTGAAGATGACAGCATCAGATTAAAGAGAAGATGGGAACTAATGATGAAGCGTGTGATGATATTTGAAAATAATGTACAGTAATGGCCTGAATGAGAAAGGGTAAACTCTGGCTATCACTTTCCCTCTGCAGAAGACCTCATACAGACTGATACAACAGCAATACAGTACAAATGTGAAGGTAAGATGGGGAGATATTGGGCGAGAGGTTATGATGCAAAATGATAAATAATACAGAGAGGACAAATGTAAAAATATTATAACATGTATCACAGAGACATCAAGGATAAGTTAGAAACATAAGTCAGCAAAGATATAAACCCGGAGATGGCAGCAAGATGAGATTACAGATTAAGTATGTTATTTTTCTGTCCATAATTTCGATTAAAAAAATAAAAAATAAATTAAACATTCATATCCATACATATGATATAAATGTGTAAACATACATACATACATACATATATATATATATATATATATATATATATATATATATATATATATATATATATATATATATATATATATATATATATATATATACACACACACACACAGCATGAGAGAGAGAGAGAGAGAGAGAGAGAGAGAGAGTGGGGAGTGAAGAAGTGTGGGGGTACAGGGTGTGGCGACAAGATGGGGACGCATTGTGGACCGACAAGGAGACTGGATTATCAAGCAGGGAGGGAGAGGTGAGAGCGGGGTGACTTTGAAGTGATATGTGGCGGGGGACTGGTGAGTGGGTGAGGCAGTGGACGGGGTGTGGAAGCAAGACAGGGAGGAAGGGGGGCCCATGCTAAATAGAAGGGTAGAACTTTAGTTGTGGAAGTCTGGATGTAGGAAGCGGGAAAATGGATGGATGAAGGAAGTATGGGTAGGAGAGAGAGAGAGGGGGTAGAATTTAAGTGGAGATAATGTAGAAGAAAGTGGAATACGGTGTAGGGACAATATGGAGGAATAAGGTGAGAAGGCGAGAAGTTTAGTAATAGTTCACTAGCAGGATGGGGGCGAGATAAAATGTGGAGGTGTTATAGGGTAGATTAAAGTGAAAGAATAGTTGACCGTTGTGTGGTATTCTCGTATGGTGGAGTGTTGAGGAGGCAAGTAAAGGGATGTAGGGGGTGTCAGAGTATGAAAGGATGGGAAAATATGGAGGAGTAAGAGGGACAGGAAAAAAGAGCAGGACTGGCCCTGATGAAGAGACGCGGCAGGCGAGTGGGATGAAGAGGGTGTGAAGGGCAAGGATGGAAAGAAAAGTGAGTGATGAAGTTCTGCACTGAAACTGAACACACAAGATGCTGTGGTGATAAGGTCAGTACAAGCTGGGAATGAAAAAAGAGAATGGAGACAAGGTGGAGACAAAACTGGGAAGCACAGAAGAAGGACTAGGTGGGCACAAAATGGGGAAGCTGGGATAGAGAACAACATGGGAATATAAGAGGTAAGGTGAGAGGGCGAACAATGCGGGAAAACAAACATGAAGGACAACGTGGGGACAAAGTGAGGAAGATGAGAGTAAGGACAAAATAGGACAAAATAATAAGGTAGATAGGAAGGACAAAGTGGGGAGGACAGGGAGAGAGAAGCCGAGGTGACTTTGATGTGGGGTGTTGTGGGGCGTGAAGGTGAGTGATGGTGATCTTCCACTGATGACGCTTGAGCCCGCTTGACTGATGCTCCGGTTGTAAGTTCCGGGTAAGGAGGGAGGGGGGACATGCAGGTGGAAGGACGGGAAGGCAAGGTGAGGTGGAGAAAGAAGAGAGAGAAAAGGATAGATGGGGAGGGGAGGGAAGTGTGAGGGGTGAGGGAAGAAAGGGGGTGAGGGAAGAAAGGGGGTGAGGGAAGAAAGGGGGCGAGGGAAGAAAGGGGGCGAGGGAAGAAAGGGGAAGGAATGGTATGGTAGGAGGTCAAGAAAATGGTTGAGGACAAGCAAGGGTAGGCGGAGGGAAGAAAATGTGAGGAAGAGAGGAAGGAAATTTAACTTAGGGGGAGGAGGGCTGTGAAGAGGGAAAGGAAGAGTGGAGGAGAGGGGAAAAAAAGGGCGAAGGAAAAGGAGAAAGGATGGGTTGGGGAGATGGGGAAGAAGGTGGAGATGAGATGAAAATAAAGATTAGGAGAGAAGGAAAATGTTGGAAGAAGGAAAAGAAAATGTGGCGAGCGGAAAAGAAATATAGGTGGAAAGGAGAAGGACAGGTGGATTTTTGCAGAACGAGAGAGAGGGTGGGTGAAGGTAGAGGTGATGGTTAGGTGGGTGGAGAGAAGCAAAGGAAGGTACAGACTGGCGGAGGGATGAGGAGGAGCAGGTGGGTGGATGGAGACGGAAGGTGCAGGTAGGTGGATGGAGAGGGAAGGTTCATGTAGATGGAGAGAAAGGTGAAATACAGGTGGAGAAAAGTGAGGGTAGGTGCATGTGGGTGGAAAAAGAAGGAAGGCGGGGCTGGTTGAAGGGAGAAGGGAGGTGTACATGAGTGTACGGAAAGAGAAGGTTGAGTATGAAGAAAGGGGAAAGAGAAGGTTGAGGATGAAGGAAGGGGAAAGAAGGCTCAGGCGAAACTAGTTAAAAAGCAGGCGAAAGTGAAATAAAAGGATCGTACAAGGTAGAAGAAAAAATGAAGTGCAGGACTAAAAGGACGTGTTGCTGCAGGAAGAGTTAGAGGTACTGTGTATGGAGCACGGTAGAATATGGGCATCACAGGGAAGACAATGTGGACTGGCTCACGGAAAAAAGGAGAGAGGAAGAGAAGCAATGCAAACTAGAGAAGGGTGGAGTTAAGTAGGAGGAAGTGAATATCTGAAATGCTTCTAAGCTGGGAGAAAATCAAGGCTCTGGCATAAGGCAAGAAAACTATTAAACCAGTATCACTCACCACCTTGTATGGTAGGCACGATATTGGTATAGGGAGCAGAGTACTGAGAATGGAGGGAGAGGAGAGAAGAGTCAGAAAGTACTGGGGAGAGAGGAAGAAGGTGAAACAGAGAACAAACATCAGAAGAAAAAGGAGGAAAGGAAGAAAGGGGAAAGGAAAATGAATGAAAATGAATGGAGGTGAAATGGACAGAAGGAGCAAGGATCTGGGGAGATATTGGAAGGATGATGCAGGAGGATGGAGAGAGGACAGCCAAGATGATGGGTGAGAGGGAAGTGGGAAGATGATGGAGGGGATGGGAGAAGAGGGGAGCCTGGAGATGAGAGGACAAAAAGAGAGAGTGTAAAGGAGGATAAGAAGTAGGAGAGGGAAAGAGAAGGAGAGGATGGAGGGGAGGAAAGGAGAGAACTAAGATGAGAGGATGGAGTGAAAAATCAGAAGGTGGTAGAAATAAGAGGAGAAGGTGGAGGGGAAGAGAGGACAGGACGAAGATGAGAAAGTGGAAAGAAGAGAGGAGAGGGTGAGGGATCGAGAAGATGAAGGGGAGGAAAGGCGAGGAAGACGATAAGAAGGTGGAATGGAGAGAGGAGAGGGACAGGTAAGGAGATTATGAAGGGGAGGGGAGACGAGGATGAAGACGAGGATGAAGACCAGAAGGTGATGGGAATAAGAGGAGGGGGTGAAGGCGAGAAGAGGAGACGACGAAGAGGAGCGGGTGGACAGGAAAAGAGAAAAGAGTGAGGGAAGGAGAGGGATGAGTGGAGGAGAGATGACGATGAAGATCAGAAGTATGAGGGAACGGGAAAGGGTGGAGTGGAGAGGATGGAGAGAGGAGGATGGAGGGGGAGGAGAGGATGGAGGGGGAGGAGAGGATGGAGGAAAGGAGAGGATGGAGGGAAGGAAAGGATGGGAGGAGAGGACTGAGTGGAGGAAAAGGTGGAGGAAAAGAGATGGTGTAATGGCTCCACCTCCCCGACACACCATCATCCCCGAGCCTCTCCGGGCAGGGGTAACCAGCCTCTTAAGTTATATCAGATGCACTTTTTCATACCTCGCACCCCGCTATCACCTGAGATCACAAATTGAAAAAGTTCCAGTTTTTACGGTCGAAGTTCATGGGAGGGGGAAAAGTGGGAGCAGCCCAAGTCGGCCGCCCACACCCACGCCCACGGTAAGCGCAAGATGGGCCCGCCTCGCCACCCATTTCAATTACGGGAAGGCTGGGCGGGAAATGAAGTAATGAGGGAGGGGACCATATTGGGCAGGGGCGGCGTACCTCAGGGCCACAGCTGATCCCCGCACTGATTGTTTATATTACCACGGCCGCCATCACCACGGTCATTAATACCAGGGGTAATGGGGTATCAGGCTATTAATACAGAGTAATAAAGCCAAGGGTTATTATCCTCTTCAGTCTGATAACATGTTTTTTTATTTCTTATCTCCTGATGATTCTATTCAGCTCAGGAGACACTCTTCGGACTAGAGATTAGACAAAGCTTTTCATTAATCCTTCAGTGCATGCGATCCCTCCTAAACTGAATAAAATAATCTGGAATCGTCAAAAAAAGGAACTAAAAAAATACAACTCCGGATTCAAGGGGTTAATACGGGGTGGTGAGGGAACTGGCTATTAATACGGGGTGGTGTTGGAGCTGACTATTAATACGGGGTGGTGAAGGAACTATCTACAAATACGGGGTGGCGAAGGAGCTGGCTATTAATACGGGGTGGTGAAGGAACTGGCTATTAATACAGGGTGGTGAAGGAACTAGCTATTAATAAAGGAACTAGTTAATAATTGAGGGTGATGAAGGACCTGCCTATTAATACAGCGTGGTGAAGGAACTGGCTATTAATATGAGGAATGATAAACTGGCTATTATTCCGGAGATAACAGGACATCAGGCTATTAATATGAAGTGATGAAGGAAAAGGCTATTGATCCGATGGGTAATTGGGATACGCTATTGATAAAGGGAGTGATGGAGGAACTGGCTATTGATACGAGGGATAAGGGGGTATAAGGCTATTAATTACAGGGATAATAAAGGAACTGGCTATTGATACTGGGCTATTGATAAACGGGGTGATGGTGGAAATGGCTACGGATAAGAGGGGTAATGGAGGATAGGCTAGTAATGTGAGGGGCTGATGATGAAACTGGCTATTAATACGGCTGGGAACGGGGGAACTGATTGTTAATTCAGAGGTAACTGGATGATTTAACCACTGATAAGAGAAGTAAAGGTGGAACTGGCCACTAATAAAGGAGATAATGAGAAATGGTCATTTATACGAGGGAAATACGGTACAGTCATTAACATCAAGTAATGGCAGAGTCAAGAATTAACGGAAGTAATGGCAGCATCAAGCATTAATGGGAGAAATGGAGCCATTAATCATAACTGGGGAGCGATGCCAATGGACGTAGAAGTCAACTCTTGGACTGCCTTGAGTACTCATAACAATATCGTTTGTGGGTTTGCTTGAATGACCAAGCATAGTAGTGGGTTATTCAATGCGAGGAGGTAACAACACAGCAGTGACCTTAGGTATTTATCTAAAGGGCTGGAAATTTACACGATATGATACTCCACACTCACACTGTTTACATATACACCTCTCGATTTTCAATTATTTGGGGAAGGAGTGAAGGAACTAGCTATTAATGCAGGAGTAATGGAGGAACTGGCTATTAATCTGGGCGTAACAGAAGAACTGGCAATTGCTACTGAAAGTACTGATGGAACGGGTTATTACTGAGGGAGTAATGGAGGAAGTGGCTATTACTACGTGAAGAAATGTAGGCTTATAGAAAACAATGGGGCACCTGGCTATTAAAGATGAAAACTGAGGATCTTGTACCAAGTCTCTTAATACATAAGGCACTGAGGATGGGACTGAGGTGCACTGGTCAACCCATCTGTACATAAATACCGAGAAGCAATCGACGCGATCACCCTGATGTGATTCCCACGGCTGGGTGTCAGAAAAAATAAACAGATGACTATAATTACTGTTAAAATACGATATACACTTTAATGGAGGGAATATAGGCACGTTGAAGATGATGATGGGAATAATTATGGCTTCGGCGAGACCTGAGGATCCGTTTGAAAAACTATGACCGATCCAACATATTTGATGTGTATCAAAGACGGGACGAGTTCAATGATCACTCGCGATAAGGACAGAAAAATGTGGAATACTTACGCTATTACATACGCCTGTACTCTTCGTTTCTTCGAATTACCCTTATCGCTGGAGTATCTCATATGGGACAGGGCTATGTATAACGTACTGAGTGGTTTCTTGATTCTCCAAGGTTTGCTCAATTACTTGGTAAATTAATTGTCCTTTGATGTCATGATTTTATATTAAACTGGTTGTATGTACTGTTACAAAGTCTTTTAGCACTTAGAGAGGTCTTTATTTCTTTCGCTACTATTCAGTTTGGGTATTTAATTATGCGAACAACTAACAATTTTATTCAACTGCAAAAATTCTGGCAGTTAAAATGTTATGAAAGCAGTACACTCACAGTCCTCCACAGTAATGCACAAAAGGGCCCTCTCTATCCTGCACGATTAGGAGGTTGAAGAGTCTCCCTTCCTAGACTGCCCTCAGTTATCCAGTTCCTTTTAGTTTTTGAAGGTAGAATCACGCTGCTATGTCCGTGGGAAAACCATGACTGATGACTATAAAGGAGAGAAAAAATGAGGAAACATGCAAATGTGAAACACGAGGGATGACTAAGAAAGCAGAGAAAGATGGAGGACAAACTCAAATGGAAGGGACTGGGGTCTGATACCACAGAGGGTAATACAAGCACATGTTGAGGTGGAAGGGAGAGATAGAGAGATAAAAGCAAAATTTGAGAGGAAGAAGCTGGAGGATCGTTGTATGGAACTAATGAAGAAGAAAAAAGGAATGCCAGAGGATAGATACAACTATTAGGGGGGGGAAAAAAAGGCATGATGACCAGTGTTCAACAGCGCTTCTGTAAAATATTGCATAAAAGTAAAGCTGACAGCAGATGAGGAGAAGACGACCCAGAACTAGATAGAAAGAAGTAATGAAGAAGTATTAGAAAAAGCAGCTTAGAGTGTTGGGAGCTGTTGTGAGTTATGATAAAGATATAACGGTAAACTATTATGACAGAAGACTGAAGGTTTTTATATTACCGTCGTCATGGACATAATAAAGGACGAGGTATAGTAATGAATATATAGACAGTCACACTAGTAATTATTTCTCTGAACTTCACATGCAAGGCTTATCTTATCGCGCCGACAAACTATCACACACTAATTACCTCGGTCCACACTCTGCTTCTGTCAGTCGGCATTGGTCATTAAAGGCTGACAATTTATTTCGCCGGTAATGAAGACCTGACGAGGAATCTGGACTGTGATTAGATCCGTGGTCTTATCGGTCCATCGGCTGAGGGACACGCACGAGAGGTCATTAGGGAGGGACAACACGACTCTCCCTTAACTTCATCGTCCTCCTTTTTTTCTCCCTCCACTCTGTCCAGACTCCTTTTTCATTTCCGTAATTTTATCGCCCTACTTTTTTTTTCCCCTCCGCTCTATCCAGACTTCCTTTTCATTTTCTTAATTCTATCATCTTTGTTTTTTCCTTCCTTCACTCTGTTCAGAATCCATTTACTATATCTTTACTTCGTCTACTTCCCCCCCACCTTTTTTTTTCCCTGTCTACTCTGTCCAGACTTCTTTTTTAATTTTCTTAACTTCAATGGCCTTTTTTTCAACTCTCTCCTAACTTCCTTTTCATTTTTTTCTTCTTGTAGCTCCTCCAGAATCTCCTGTTATTTCCTCTTAATTTGTTCTCCTCCCTTCTCTTATGGCTATTCGTGACTCTCCTCTTACTCCTCTTCCTGTTTGTCCTGCCGTCTTTTATTTCTCACATTTCTTTTTCTTCCGCAATACCCTTATTCTTTTTCAACTTTGTGTGTGTGTGTGTGTGTGTGTGTGTGTGTGTGTGTGTGTGTGTGTGTGTGTGTGTGTGTGTGTGTGTGTGTGTGTGTGTGTGTGTGTGTGATGAACTCTCTCTTTTGTATCTATTTCTCTCCTGCATGTGCTACCTTTCCTTTTGACGTCCTCTTTTCACTTTTGTTTTTTTGTTTACTTTCCCTTCTATTTTGTTGTTCTCCTTACTTGCTTGGACTTCCTGTTGCTCCTCCTCCTCCTGTCTCTTCTGATGTTTCATATCATTTTATCCGTTCTTTTATCTTGCTTTCTTCATGCTTTTCTTCTGAGTTATGTTTCATCTCTTTTCTTCGGTTTTCCCTTTAGACTATTTTTTTTTGTTTTTTGTCTGCAAGTCTTCTTTTCCTTAAATTCGCCACCTCTTTCTTTTCTTTTTCCTTCAGAGTCTCCTTTAATCATCTTAAGTTCCAGACAACTCAATTAGTTTATTGCAGGTAACGTCAGGCGCTTATATTACGTTAAGAGTGACTAGAGCCACCTGAGTAACAATCACTTATCTTCCATCCGCCTATTTTCCTTCTTTCAAACTCATCGATTACAACTGCTGCATCTTCTTATGCTCTCTCTCTCTCTCTCTCTCTCTCTCTCTCTCTCTTTTTCTCTCTTATTTACAGTGCAAGTGAAGACGATTTAACTTCTACGACTGTGCGAAAAGATACAGAAAGACATAGCGCTGCAAAGATCATATGGTGGCTTGTATGAAGAGGAGATGCTGAATGAAAGGAACCGGAGGAAACAAGCAAAGGAAAGGAAAGAGAGAATTAAAACTGTTACAATAGCAGGAAAAAAGGAAGGAGAGAATTAACTGTGTCACAATGATAAGGAGGTAAAGGTTATGGTAAGGGAGGGGAAAGTAGATAAAAGTTAACATTTAGAATAAGAGTGAGTAATGGTGCTGAAGAATGGGAGAGGTAATACAGGGCAAGAATTTTAGGCAGAAACGGAAACACAGAGGAAAAACAAGAAAACTTTCAGGCAATGCATAGTTACACCAACGCCAATAATATTTGTGACTTACGGCTGCAATTCCTCTTATTTACCTGACGAAAAATTTCATAGCTGTACATAGTCAATTAATTTTATGATAATAATCTGACCAGTCTCACACACCGCACGCTCCCCTCAACACCAATAAAATGTATGATTTATTCCTGCATCCGGATCCGGATCCACCTCAAAATGTAAGCCAAAGCTTCCTTGACCCACTGCCCAACTTTCTAACAGACTCCTATGATAACTGGTAACAACTTTGTGAGATATCTCGTACACAGACATGGGTGAATGCATACTATCCGTCCAACCTCGGTGGTGAGGGTAACAATATCTGATCGTCTCTGGTTATATTCTAGAGCTCGACTACTCCTTCCTTGTGTGGTGAGTGATATATAGTTGTGATCATTGTGGCAGACGTGTGCTGTGATAGGAAAGACAGATACCGTGGAACATGTGGTGATGGAAGTAGTTTTAACAACAGGGTAGCGGCAGCAGACGTATGGTGGTTGACTGATTGACTGATGACACTGATAAGATCGTGGCAGCGAAACAACAGGTCACTGTCGCCGTAAAACCCCGGTCACACGTGCGTGTTTTGAGGCCACGAGTGATCTGCATATGACATGCGTGGGCATACGCGGGGTAATACCTATCTCATTCTTGGTAAATCGCAACGGGTACCTGAACATACACGGAAATACTTGGCCATGCGTGGGCATACGGGAGAGGGTTACGTAAATTTTACCTTATTTAAAATTTACGTGGGGGTGGCCACGTAAAAGTGTTGATCTGTATTGATCTGGGTTGTTTGTCAGGAACAGGTCCAAAAGATCGACGCTATGGTCAGGATTATCTGGTATTGTGGTTAACTGTTTTAACAACTGTGTGAGATTAAACGAGTCACCAAACAGCTCGCATTCTAGACCAGTATCATCAGTAAAGAGAATAGTAGGTCAACAGTCAACGTCACAGGATTAGTTGAAAGTTTCACCTAGTAAGGTTAAATTAGTTCGTATTTAATTTACACCAAACTTAGTGGAAGGGTAAGGCAAGATCGAAGGAATTCTATTTAAGAATAATCAGTTAAAGGTCAAGGTCACATGGCAAGGTCAAACTTCGATCCGTGTGTTTATCTGAACAAGTTAACTAAAATAATTTTCTTCTGCTTTGGATCACACATGATGGACTCAGTCAAGGGTTAACCTTTTATTTTTGAAAACAATAAGTCAAGGGTCAAGGTCACAAGGCAAGTAGACCAAACTTTGTGGAAGAGTTCGGATTAAGGCAAAGATAAAAATATTTGATTTCGAGCAGAATTAGTCAAATGTCAGGGTCACAACGAAAGGTCAAATGTCAGGGTAATAGGGCAAGGTCAACTCAAACACTCTGGTCTAATCTGGATCATATTTGAGGGCCATGTTCAGGATCAGGCAAGAATGAAGAAATTTGATTTTGCTTTCAGAGCAATCTGTCGAAGGTCATGGTCACAGGGTCAAATGTGCGGCCCTTACATCGATTGATGGGAATGGGTATTGCTTTCTGGTGGCTCTTTTTACAAATCTGTTAAAAATCGTTTTTAGTAATATATTAACACAATTGTCATAGATGACAGCAGTAATCTAATTCATTCTGAAGTAAACTGGTAAGAAAGAAGTGCTAGGGAGCCTTCCACGCTCACGTGAACACGACCCAATGAGAGAAGTGATGTGATGGTCTGACAGGCGGGCAGTTATAAACAGGGATGCAGAGAGGTTACACAAGACATTCATGGTACCGGTACTTGAGAACGAGGTTTTAAATACGTTCACGATATTCTGGGAGTGTTGGAAGGTTATTCACTGCATTCATGGTACTGCATACAAGACATACAAGCTATTTATGGAGTCAAAGAGGGTTATTCAAGACATTCATTATAATCTGAGAATAAAGTATGTATTTGAAAGGATGTCGCGGAATTAAGGAAATGAAGGATGGTTAGCAAAGGCATTCTTGCAGTTTTAGAGAGTGAAGGAAATTTGCGACAGGAAAACACGATATGTAAGAAGTGAAGGATGTTAAAGACATTCATATTTTCAACACTGCACTACAGACTGAAATGCCACTCGTGCTTGCAATGGCAGGCAATCACAGCTTCTACTGTAAATGGTGTACTGTACAGAATTATAAATAAGGCGACAACACATTAAGTCCGCTCCATATGGCAAAATACTTTACCTCACTGCTTCCTAAATTGAGACGTTCTGAGAGTTAACAGGGAAGTTAAACTAGGTATAAGGAAACACTCCTTATTTCAACTCGTAAAAATCTCACAAACCTTAAATTACCAGGAAGACAGAATCACCAGTATGTGGCAACACAAGTGGGTACAGGACGATGGCCCCCTCTTAGAAAACTAGAAAGTGTGCAGCGATCTAAACTTATACCATCTCACCGATGCCATTTGTCTCTCTTGCAAACAAAAGAACCTTGTCTGCGGTTTATTATTAGCCGACATCCCTCAAGCAGAGCCCCACCGAACACGCCACTTACAATAGCATTACCCTTGATTACCCCGGTCCTCACTCGGGGGCGCCGTGATGTAGAGGCGAAGGTGTAGAGGTCCGAGGGTGGGGTGGTCACTGTTGATGGCCTCCTACGTCACCATCACTGCTTCATTATCGGTCATTGTGCAGGGGCGAGGCGCTGGCTCTCTTCACGCGTGTTCGGTGCCTCTGTAATGACTTCAAGGATGGTGGGAGTAATGACAAGCGTCGCCACGAGAATTATAGCCACATTTGCTTGTAAATAATAAAATGGCAAAAAAAAGTCCCAAAAATTAAAATTCCGTACGACCTTTAAAAAGATGATGGGAGGAGTGACAAGCGTCGCCACAAGAATCACAGGCTGACTTGGTTGTAAATAATAAAATGGCGAACATAAAACCATCCTCGAAAAAAACTAAAACTCGCCAAAGGTTTTAGAAAATCTACGAATGTGATCCAGTGGAGGTGTGACGAGTGTGTCGAGATGCCCGTCAAAAGTCGCAGTAAATAACGATGTAATGAAGGGAAGTACCCAAAAATGAATATCCGATGGGACGTTTGCAACTCTAATAAGGTGATTTAGTCGAGGTATGACGAGTTGTAGCGGGATGCCTGACGACCCTTTACGAGTGGCGCCGTGTGGGATATTGCTTGTCTCCGGCCATTACTGGTTCGGGTACCACGCTGAGGCTGGCCTTTGTGCACGCCGGACGCTTAACCGTAATGGCCGGATTATACATCAGGTTGGCGGCATTACTCTCTCGTTACGGACGCCCGCTTGCTCGTAAGTTCTGCTGGGACGGGCGGCGGGTGACGGGCGGGCGTGTTGTGGGCTGCGGGTGTCTCTTCCACGGGTGAGGCGGGGTCATGTCTCCTCCCTTACACAACCCAGCAAATGTCTCCCTCTTACAAAGCCCAGCAAATATCTCGTCCCTTACACAATCCAAGAAATGTCTCCTCCCTTATACAGCTTAGTAAATGTCCCCTTCCTTACACAACCCGGCAAATGTCTCCTCCCTTACACAGCTTAGTAAATGTCCTCTTCCTTACACAACCCAGCAAACGTCTCCTCCCTTACACAACCCAGCAAATGTCTCCTCCCTTACACAACCCAGCAAATGTCTCCTCCCTTACACAACCCAGCAAATGTCTCCTTCCTTACACAACCCAGCAAATGTCTCCTCCCTTACACAACCCACCAATGTCCCCTTCCTTACACATCCTAGCAGCTGGGGTCATTTGTCTTGGAAGTGGGACACCTATTGCCACTGATAATAAATTCGGGACTGACCAACTCCATTGACTGCAAGTTTGTGGAGGTCAGTAAACAGAGTCGAGTGGTCGACGTCACTTTTCATGCATTTCCGTACATTTCTCACCACCAATGTCCCGTGGTGTGTTGTTACTGGGTTCAAATTCTTTCTTTGGATATAAAAATCCTCATACGATATTCTTAGACTGCTTAGTGTGTACGGACCCACAGGAACCAACTTTTCCAGGTTCTCGGGTAAACTGAGTCCCAAGCATTTCAGGTGGCGGGTCTTGGAATGCGGGGTGAAGGAAGAGTGGGACTTAACGTCACTTGTACCGCCAGTAAACCATGGTGAAAATGTCCTGTAGTTTCAGGTAACTATAAAACTGTTTAAAATAAGGTAACTGAGGTCGTTAATATATTCATAGTATCTATCCTGTGACTTTTAATCCTGTCGAGACATTATTGTCTGAACTATTTTTTTCTGACTAAAGCCAGACGATTCTACCCAACACAGCCTCAAAGGTTTAAGGGTTTCAACACAAATTATACAAGCAAAACTACTGATTGCCCTTATCATTCACCCAACACTCCATGAGCTGCCGCCTCAAACAATGGTAGTTATGTCAACAGCAACTACAATCACCCTTTCAAATGAAAACTACCTTTTCAATGAGAGCTTTTTATGACAGTTAAGGAAGTAGTTACACCGAAAGCATGAGCAAGCGATGAATGACAAAAGGGCGTACATGCACGGTGAGGTGGATGGGAGGAGCAAGGCGGTAAACCACGAATGAGGAACAGAATGATAAGTGCTGTACATGTGGGAAGGCGTGGCACAGGATGGAATGGATGACTGCAGTTGAGTCAGAATGTAACTGCGTGGAAGTCTTTTTATCGCGGCCACCCTTGATGAAATATCAGGATGTGCTGCAAGGCAACAGATGGATAGATAGCTTAATTACAGTAATAAAAGTGATGCATATATGTCATTACCAGCATAACTACACCACAGCTATAATCCACTCTCATTACATTGACTTCCCACACAATATTACCCGTACTAAACAACATCGTTTTCTCCCCCTCAACACCGTTCACTCCCTTACATCGTGCCTCCTCACAACGCTGTTAACTTCATCACATTGGAGTTAAGCTGTTCACTTCTCTCTCACAACTCCGTTACTTCCCCCTAAATTAAAATATCACCTCTTTTTCCACGTCTTCCTTTCCACTGCACCTCCCTTCTACTGTACGCCCTCACATACCTTCTTCCTATCAATTTCACCTTCCTTTCTTCCACTAAGTCACAACACGCCCCATCCTTTCTACAGCACCTCTCTATTCCACACCATCACAACACACATTCCTTATATTCTGCATGACTTCCTTCTCATCTCTACTGCCTCAAAAGACACATTACTTTAATTCTACTACAATTCTTCTCCGTTCTCATTACACACCTTCTTTCGTTCTACAGCTCTTCTCTTCTGCATTCCCTCATAACACACATTCCTTCATTTTCCTACACTTTCGTCTCGTAACCACTATCTTATCACACATTCCTTCCCTTCAGTTGCACATTTTTCTCTTCTCCACATTCTCCTATATCTTTTCCTCTTCTACTTCATATCCCTGTGTTCTCCCTTCCCTCAGAGCACATAATCGTTTTATTCTACAGTACTTCACCTTTCTCTCTTTTCTAATCACTCATTATACAGTCTTTTCATTCTACATATCTTCCTCTCTGCTCTTTTTATCAGTTTTGCTCTCTCTCTCTCTCTCTCTCTCTCTCTCTTTCTCATTCCTCCCTGTTCCACTCCCTCCCTTCACGACACCGTTTCTCTTTCTGTTCCTTTGTTCTCCAATCCTGCAAAAAGTAACATATGCATATACATTTGAATCCCCCGTTTACCAGATGGTGGTCGTGGTGGTGGTGGTGGTAGTAATGGTGGTTATGGTAATAGTAATTTGGGTGGTTATTATTTTAGTGGAAGTGGTGGTGATGGTTGTAGTGTAAGTAATGGTGTTTGTAATGGCTGCAACGTTGGTGGTATTTGTTGCGGTTGTAATAGTTGCAGTATTGGAAATTGTATCTATAAAGGTTTGGTTGGTGGTGATACGAGCCAGGTTATGCTAGTAGGGGTAAGTAGATGTGGATGGTTACGGATCTTCATTGATGTTAGTGGATGCAAATGTGGTGGCGACAGAGGTTATGTTGGTAACAGCTGTAGTGTTTGTAGAGTAGCTTCTTTGGTGGTGGGAGTGATGGTATTGTTGGAAAAGGAGACTGTAAGGCTCTGCTGCTTCTGGCTGTGGTAATGCTGGTATTCATGGGGGTTGTAAAGTTAAAAGTTGTAACGATGGTGGCAGTGATGGTGCTTAAAAAAAAAAAAAAAAAAAAAAAAAAAAAAAAAAAAAAAAATGGTGGCGATGCTGGTAACATTGGTCATGTCAGTGGGGGTATTAAGAATATCACAAAAAGGACCAGTTTGGCCCATAATGTAGCTCATTGCAGAGCAAAATTACCTTAGGCCACACCCCCGTCTTTGCAGCTGTAGCGTCATTGGCTAAGGCAACCCAAACATCAAAGCCAATGGCAAGGCGCGAGTCATCAGTCTCAAGGCACTCGTCTTCCCGTCAACAGCGATATGTTCTTGGCACAAGTCATGAATACATGAAAATTGTCTTTCGTCACCCTGTTTCGTGATTATATATTAATTTATTACGACTTTCTTACAAGACCAAACATGTTGTGCAATAATCTCAGAATTAATCTTATCACATGATTTCGCGTTGTTACATGTTTTTAGTTATGGCTTATTGAGGAGAAACTGTACGTAAACTCTTTACAATCAACAACCATGGAAACGCAAGAAGCTAAGGCAGGACAGACATTGAGGTACCACACTTTACCTCAACCCACCCCACTCCCACAGATCCACTTCCCCCATCCTTCCCCCTTCTTCAGCTGTGACCGGTCGCCATAGAAGTCCAATTCTCCAGTAATTATACATCCTTGAATAGAAGGCAAGAAGATTTCTGAGGCCATTATTTTCAATTTTACAGGCTGTTTTTAAAAAGTGATCGTCTGGTAAAGAATTGTCCACAGTGGCATTAAAAAAGAAAGTACCGGTTCAAAGGAGCCTCATATCTCCTTGTGAGCTATACGATTCAGTGACAACAATTATACAAACAAGAAGCAAAAAAATAAAACATTAAAATCACACGGCAACCTAGACGACAGTGGCTCCTCTGATAAATAGTGATTTCTTGAACACTAATGACCCTCTGAACACCAGTGACTCCCTGAAAGCTAGTGTGACGCCTGAACACCAGTGACTCCCTGAAGGCTAGTGTGACGCCTGAATACCAGTGACTCCCCTAAACACCAGTGACTCCCTGAACTCCAGTAACTCCCTGAACTCCAGGAACTAACTGAACTCCAGTGACTTCCCTAACACCAGTGACTATTTGAACTCCAGTCACTCCCTGAACTCAAGTAAATCCCTGAACTCCAGTAACTCCCCTGAACACTAGTGCCATCCAGACAAAGGTAATTATCAGACGAATGCGAACCACTGTACTGATGTGACTCTTAGAACAAATGTAACTGAACGAACGGGTAAACATTCACGGTTTACTCCAACCCATTTACTGCCCTTAAAATATCACTTTGGGCAATTTCATAAGTTGAGGACGTGTTCTAAAGTTTGAACCAATGAGCTTCGAAACTATGAATCTGTAGGCAAAGGGTTATAAGCTGAGCACAAATCCTGCAAAACCCCAAGTGCAATAAATTCATACAGCAAAGGATTTAGGGACAGATACTTGACCTGTGTTTTTCAAGTTGCCATAGCTTCTTTTCTAAGGTTTATATGTTAATTCCGTTACTGCCATAATATTGGCCAACTTTGTAGTTACCTTTAGAATCTTTTCTTTATATTCGGATCATAAGATCCCCATAAGTGGGCAACGTTTGAAGAGAAGGGAAATACGAGTTTAAACGAGGCTAAGTCCTCCGCTCTGATTTAGGAACGTGGGATTCGGCGCTGCTCGAAAAGTAATTCGCTTGGAGAACCAAACCCATTTTCATTTACTACTGATGTGATCTCGGCATCTACGACCTAAATGCAAAATTTCCGAATACAGAGTGAGTTCTAAGCAAGTTTTTCGAAAAAGTTGTACTAAAATGTATACCTTATCCTCTCTGTAAGAGACATGTTTATGTTGGGATGAAAAAAAAAAAAGTAATCATATTCTATTCAACTGAGGCCACTTCCTCTTCTATGACAGAGACAAAACTTTAGCATCATTAATACACAGCAGATTCAAAATGGCCACCGTCCTGTCGCCGTCCACTCGTAAATGTAGACGATTTTGTTCAAGAAATTAGAAAAAAAAATAACTATAGGAGTCGGATTTCGCCCGCTCTCACGTGCTAGTATCAGCATGGCGGACAGGTTAAACTGAATTAGATTACATTAGGTGACGTTACGTTAGAGTAGGCCGGGCGAGCTAGGCTGTCTGTCCTGCGTTTTTTACCCATTATTTCCCTCTGCCTTCCTCATCTTAAAAGCAAAACGGAACTTCAACAGCCTATGTTTCCTGGACGAATATTAGCCTAACCTCAGGACATATACAACCTCACACACGGATGTACAGTTGGCAGCAAAAGTTCTATCACCTTTCCTGCTTTTCTCTCCATGGACGTTTCAAATTAATGTGGTAACTCGGCATCAAACGAACAATGATGACTAGCTATATCAGTGTCGGTTGTCGCGGATCCACTACACTGATTGTCAAAGCCAGTGGAGAGAAAAACTGGAGAGGTGACAGGATTTCTGATGCAGACTCTACGCCCTGGACGAACGTGATGCACAGAATGAACGTAACTCCCTGGAAGAATTTGACTCCCTGGCCGAAAGTGCCCCCTGGATAAATATGAAAGTCTGAATGAATAAGACTCCTTGACGAACACGATCCCTGGACAAATGTGACTCTGGACCAATCTTACCCTATGGACGAATGTGACTCTCCGAAGGATCTAACCCTTTTCACAAATCTGACGAATGTAACTCTCTGAACAAATCTAACTTCCTGAACGACAATATAGCTCTTTGAACGAATTTAGTCCCCTGGACGAATGTAATCTGGACGAATCTGACTTCCGGGACAAATATGGTTGTATTGGGTGAATCTGAGCCCCCTACAACGAATATAACCAGTGTAACACCATAGACAAACGTTAAATTGGATGGCTGCGACCTCTTGACAAGCGCAATCCCTGGACGAGTGTAACCCCCTGGACGCGTGGCTGGGGTCCAGGGAGGCGGGGTGAGGGTGAGTAGAGGGTGGGGGGGTCGAGTCACGCGGTGTCAATTACCTGGGAGGGAAGATGCAACATACTGTTATGTATTCCGTGATGAACGCTTATGGTTGGGGTCACACGGGCCAAGAGAGAGCAGAGGAGGAGCTGGGGAGTGGGGAGGAGCTGGGGGTGGGGAGAAGCTTGGGGTGGGGAGTTGGGGTGGGGAGCAGGCTGAGGGAGGGAAGAAACAGGTTGAGAGGAGGAGCACTGTAGCTGAGAAAAGAGAAACAGGCTGAGGGGAAGAGCAATGCAGTCGAGGGAAGGGGGAGAAAAAGGCTGCGAGTGTGGAGCAGGCTGAGAGAAGGAAGAAACAGGAAGGACAGTAGAGTTGTGGGAGGGAAGAAACAGGCTGAGAAGAAGGGCACTGTATTTGAGCAGCTGAGAGGAAGGGCATTTCAGTTGAGGGAAGAGAGAAGCAGGCTGGGAGGAGCGGCAATGCAGTTGACAAAAGGGAGAAGCAGGCTGAGAGGAAGAGCACCGCAGCGGTCGGAAGGGAGAAGCAGGCTAAGGGAATGGACAAACAGGCTATGGGTAGATATGAACAGGGAGATGGAAGATAGAAACAGTGTGGGGGAAACAGGACCATAGTTGAGAGAACAGAGAGACAGATTGAAGGAAGAGAAACAAAGGGCTAAGGGAAACGAGAGAGAAAAAAGCTGAGGATGGGGCTGATTGACTGAAGGGAAAAACAGGCAGACAGAAGAAAGGAAAGGGTTGAAGGGAAGCTGAAACAAGCTGAAAGGAAAGACACTGGTTTATCGATGAGAAAAAAAAGGCTCAGGAAAGGCTGAAACAGGCTGAGTGAAAGTCGAGAGAGGTGAAGGAAAGGAACCAGGCAGAGGGAAGGGAGAAACAGGTCGAAAAAAGGGAAAAACAGGCTGAGGGACAGGAGAAATAGGCTGAAGGAGGGAGAGACGGAGGAAAAAATGATGCGGAATTCAGAAGACAGGCAAAGAGAGGAAGAAAACAGGCTGCTGGGGAGAAATACAGGCTAGGAAAAAAGAAGGACAGAAAAAGAGTGAAAAAGTACACACTGATGGAAGGGATAAAGAGGCTGAGGGAAGTGGAGGACAGGATAAAGGAGGAGGAGGACAGGATAGGGGAAGGGCAGAACAGGCTGAGAAAGGAAGAGACGGGCTGAGGGAAGTGGAGGGCAGGCTGAGGGAGGGAAGAGACTGGCTGAAGAGGGGGAGGGACAGGGCGTGAAAGGCTGGGGAAGGGGAGAGAGAAGGGAAAGCTGAGAGTGGAGAAGGCGATGAGGCTGGCGAAAGGAAAGAAGAGGATGAATGAGAGGAAGGGCAGAATAAGGCAGGGAAAGGACAGGATACGGGGGCGACAGAAAAGACTGTAGGTGGGAGATGACAGCCAGTGTGTGGAAAATGGCTGGGGAAGGAGAAGAATAACATGTGGAGGGAGGACACATACAGAAGGAATGACGAAGGGTATGTGAAGGAAGAAACAGAATGAACAAAATATGGAATCAATGCTGACTGTAGGGTAAGGACGGCTGAGGAATATGCGCGTAAACAGGATTAGGAAATAGGATAAACAGACTTTGGGTGAAGGGAGACTGGCGATAGGAAAGAGAGCGTCAGCGGTGGAAGAAATGATGAGGAAGAGAAGACCGGAGGGGGGAAGAAGGCTGTGTGGACGGGTGAAGGACAGGCATGCTGATGAGCGGTGGAGGTGGGAGGGTGTGAAGGATGAGAGGTTGGCTGAGGGAAAGCATGCTGGAAGAGGCAGGTATAAACGTTGCGGAAACTACCAGTCTATGGATTACTAGGCATAAAGAAGATGGGAAGAGCGGAAACAACAAACTTTTAGGAGAAGGATTAGCTCATAATTGTGGTTGGTGTCTTCCCCTAATATCATAACTGCTGTAACATCTCAGAAGGAGTAATGCTCTTGCAGTGTGAGCTTGAATCTGATCCACAAGAAAACGCTGGATGTTTTTCGATCATATAATGCTATCAAAGTGCGATGGCTGTTCAGCAACCCTTTAATGCACTGACTACTGTAGCCTAGTCTCGGGCCCTCACACTTCGAAGAGAGTAACATGAGATTAAATGTTACCGCTGGTCTCTCCACTCCTAGTCTGAGTGTGGGGCATGTGCTACGAGTAGGTTAGAACTTCCGGGAAACAGCTCAAGGTTTTCTGTCATGTAATGTCACCGGGTGCATAGGGGATTACTGAACTGTTTTTAAATGTTCTGACGGAGCCTCGAAGGATTATTATTAATTATTATTATTATTATCATTATTATTATTATCATTATTATTATTATTATTATTAATGTTGTTGTTGTTACTACCCTCTACACTCTGCTCTACAGGTCTAACCGACAAAGATCACTAAAAGAAAAATAGTAATTCTGAAGATCTGCCCATGACTGGGACACTTTACTAGCGAGATGAATGGGCAGGATGAAGTAAAGGAAGGACACATGAGAAAAGAACAGTCAGAAAATGTGAGAGGTCATGGGGAAGAAAAAAAAGAAAAAAAGAAACGGGTCTCAAAGGAAATGGTTTTGAGGGAAGGAAAAAGGCTGGATGGGAGGATCTAAAGAAAGAGGCAGGACGAGTACCTGGAAAGTAGAATGGAAAGCGTAGGGAGTAAGGCAAGCGGAAAGCATAAGGCAGTAAGGAAAGAAAGAGGCTTAGTAGGAAGGAAGAGAAGACGAAGGTGGGGAAAGGAACGACAACATGTTCAGGGCTAATTATAAGAGGAAGAAGAGGAGCGCAAGGGTGGGAGACGGAGCAAGGGAAGGGCAGGTAAGGGCAACAGCCAAAGAGAGGCAAATGGGGAGGCACACTAAGGGAAGGCACAAAAAATTATCGAGACAGGAGGGGAGAGGGGTGGATAGACGCGGAAGTAACTACTGAGAAAGCAACGAAGTAGGGAAACAGGAAGTGCTGAAGGGAAATAGGAAAAAGGAAGCAAAATATAGGCAAAGACAGACAGAAAATCGATAGCCTACAGTAAGAGTGGATACAACGGAGACGAAATATATGGAGGAGCATGAATGAAAGCACCATATTAGAACAATGAAGGCGGCTCTAGGGTGGTGACAAGGAATGTAAGTCGAAAGAAGGCTCAGTGGAGGCTTTTTCACCCTCCATCCCGAGATGTTTCCTCCAGTCTATCTATCTATCTGTTTATCTATCTATCTGTCTGCCTGTCTGTCTATCTATCTGTGTCTGTGGCTGTGCCTATGTCTGTCTGTTTGTCTGTATATTCATCTATCTGTCGGTCTGTCTTTATGTATGTCTGAATATCTACGTGGTATCTGTATATGTATAAATCCATCTATCTATCTATCAATCTAACATATTCATATCGTACATGTGGGGAACGGCCTAATTAAGAACCTCGAGGCATTTCTGTCCCTACCCAGTAACAACCTATCTACCAACGACACACCACTCTCTCTCAGCTAATCTCCCACCTTATCTCCGGCTTCTTCTAGGTCGCCCTCTCCTTCCAGCCACCTCACTGTCACACACTCTCCTATTCAGTCTCTCACTCTTCATTCGCTACACTTGGCCGGACCACCTCCGAGTGTTCCTTTCGGTTCTTCTCACATCATCAGCCTCTACACCATATTCTTCAGACATTCTTATTTTTTATCACTTATCCCTCTAAGTCGCTCTGTATTCACGTCTGGAATAAATTGCTTCAGCATCTCTCAGTCTTAATTTTTGTCCCTTGAAAACGTCCACCCTTCACTACTGTACGTTAGTGGTGGGACATTTATACTGTCATAAAGTGCCCCCTAAACGTCTATGCTTCATATGTATTTTTCATCATTAAACTGAAAATACTCGTCTAATGTCAGCACCCCCCCCCCCCAAATATATATATATATATATATATATATATATATATATATATCGATATATATATATATATATATATATACACACACACAAAATACAAGTATGGCCTCAAAGGGAAGGGGGCGTAAGATCATACAATGCGGTAGAACAAGAGTATGAAGAGAAAAAAAAATATGATAGAAGAGAGGAATATGCATAATATTTACAAGATCACTGCAAGCCTATTCCAATCTAAATATATGGAGTGGATAAAATCTAGACACAGGAAAGAGAGATACTGATATACAAAAACAGAACTATCGTCAGTGTGCAAGAAAATCAAAGGGAAGACTATACAAGAAGGGTTGAAGTGAGAGTAACGATGGTGAGTGAGGAGAATGGACGGAGAACGAAGAGAAAGCGAAGGGACGGAACTGAAAGCGAAAAGAGACAAAAGTAAAGAGGATGGTGTGGATATTATTTATGTGACAGAAAATCATAAAGCTAAAGAGGAATTTGATAAAAGACAAGATGGAAATTAAGACTGAGGATATCTGACAGACTGAAGGGACAGGACAAGTAGGGAAGGAAAACGACAAATTAGATGGGAGAACGCAGGGACAAAATGACCAATATTTAGAAAGAAAGAAGTATAATGGGAAAAGTTAGTAACTGGCAAGAGAGGAATAGATATAAAAATGAAGAAACTATGGAAAAAAAAAAAAGAGATAATTAGGAGATTGCAAATGATAGAATAAAGAGAGGAAACGAAAGAATGAGAAAAACGCGTATTAAATTTGATAATTAAGCAAGGAAGCAGAATAATGAAAAGAACAAAATAAAAAGGGGGGGAAAATAAGTGGAACAAACTATAAAGAAAAAAACAATATAATAAACAGGTAAAATGGCAAAAGGAAAGAGAGAAATGAAAAAAATGGCGAGGATATGTGGTGAAGGGAAGGAGGAGGAGGAGGAGCAGGAGTTTGTGAGAAATGGTAAATAAACGGGGAATAATGAAGAAGACAAGAAACAAATAACAAGACTGATGAGGTACTACAAGACAGGGAAGCTCGACGAGGAGGCCCTGAAAGAGGTGCCTAAGAACTGATAAAGAAACGAGGACTCCAGCATAAGACGAAAATGAAACAGAGACAACGATGAGGTTCTGGGAAGGAGGGAAGGAGGGTCAGGAGACAACGAAAAAAATGTGTATAAGAAAATTCGTATAAAAGGAGATGAAACCGATAGCGAAGAAAGAAATGAAGAGATTGGGGCTTATGGAAGGAAGGGTTTAGGAACGCTTAAGTATACGAAGAAGAAAGCAAGAGAAGGAAAAAATTAAGTGATTTAAGCTGTTACAGGAGCAAGGGTCTATGAATGGTGTAGAGAAAATAATAAAAAGGAATAGTTTTTACGTAAGAAGGAAGGCAGCAGAGAAGAAACAAATGAAGGGAATGAAGGGGGTGTAGGAGTGGAGGAAAGAGGAGAACGAGAGACAGAACAGAAATAACTTTTAAGATCTGATGGATAGACAGGGAAGAAGGCCAAAGACAAGAAATGTATGATTAGGCTATGAGAGAGAGGAAAGGGGGATAACGAGGATATAAAAGTATTTGAAAGTAATTACTGCTGAATTCACAAGGAATAAGACAAAACAGAGAAGGATTGAATAAGATTTGGGAGGCAGGTCCAATATTTCAGGTCCAATATTTCACAAAATAAACGAAGATGAACACAACAGAAGGAAAGAATGAAAATGAAGAGATTATGTGAGAAGGGGAAGGACGGGGTACGAGGAGACAGGAAAGGAAAAAATGTAAAGATTTAATAGATTAACGGTAAATAGAGCAACATAAGAGGAATAAATGAAGTGGATGTGGGAGATGAAGAGGTTATGTGAGAGAGGGAAGGAGGAGGATGAGGAGGAGCCAGCAAGACGTCCACACAGGCCCAGTAAATGTCAGGGGCCGGCGCACACTCCATTAGAGCCTGATAGCAGCCGCCTGATAGTCATCTCTGCTCTCACACGGTTGGCCCAGCATCCTTCACACACCAGCCCATCACACACTAAACCTTACTTAACCCACTTCAGGTAAAAGTCACCTTAGTCTGCCTTTAAACCGGATATCTATATCACTCAAGATTTATATTAGCATGGAGTTTGATCTTTCAGACACTTCTTACCTCCCAATACCTCCATAAGAATACATTACACACCTGGCTATCACACAATTAATCTTACTTAATTGTTCCCCTGGAAAAATCTATCCTAGTCTACCTTAACATACCCATAGTTCCTGTCCTATGATTAATATCAAACTGTTCATTTCGTTCATCACTTCATTCGGTTGGAAAGGCATTCTCCACACATCCGCCTGTCACAAACTAAACCACTCAAATAATTGTAATCTACCTTTAAACTGGACATCTGTGTCACTGAACTGTTATGTACTAAGGCCTTTGTTTTTGCACACATTCATTCTCATATATCTATATCCATAAAGAACTACACATCCGCCCATCATACAATATACGTTACTTATTTCACTCCATCTAAAAATCGACCCTAGTCCCTCCTACTTCCCTCTTTTATGTCATTCCTTCCTGCTAATCTCACTCTTGGTTTCATTAGTTTAGCTCGGCATTTGTCATACACCCGGCTGTCACAAACTAAACCTTACGTAATCTAACCTACCCTCTTTAGCTTACCTTAAGAAAAAAAAAATCCATCTATGTATTCGTTGCCTCTAGTTACAACTAGACGCATAATCTGTATCTCTGCCTTTATATAAAATACTTGGGTTCACATCCCTCGGTATCTTTAAAAGTTATTTATCACCAGTAACAATATTCACACTGGTTTACCTTTAAATAGCCTTACTCTCAATGTATTTAATGCTACAAGATTAACTACAGCTCTCTGTCTGTTCCCAGGGTTCATCAACATTGGCCGTGACGACACAAATACCTCCAGAGTCTTTCTTTCCACACACCTGGTCCCCCGAGACACAAAACCTTACTTACTCTATTTCAGGTGCCTCTTGATATACCTTTAACTGCTTCACATCAATGGCGTACTTTCATTTTATTTTTGCTACCTCCGGACGATTTTATTCATCCTGGGTGAGACTTTTCAATCAGGATGAATTAGAAACCGTTCAGTACGAGAGATTTTTCCTAAAATTAATAAAATCATCGCAAGGCAGTAAAAACAAACTGCAATAATGCGCCATCGTATTGAAGTAGTTAAAAAGGAATCAACATGAGAGAAGACTGCCAAAAGTTAATATTTCAACTGATCTTAATTACCTGGGGAAAAAAAAAAGTCACAACCTAAATTAACCCTCACCTGCCCCCAATAAAATCTCACTTAGGCTACGTTTAAACGACCTTATTATCTGTTCATCTCTTGCCAGACGCCGACTCTCCTCTCCACTTCTTAGGAGTTTCGACCGGCTTCCTTCCCACATCCGTCTCCTAAACGCCCAACCTTATTCAGCCTACCTCGCCTAACAGTAATCTTAGTCTACCTTTACACACTCTTATTCCCCACTGCCAGATAATTAATTTAAATATAGGTTCATCCAAGGTGGCTATGACATAAACACCTTCAGGACTCTCGATCCTTCACGCACCAATCCGGACGACACTATCATCCTTTTTTTTTTCCCCTTTAACTTTGTCTGCCTTTAACCGAATAGCTTATCTATCCCCTTATTCTCAGAAGCCTAATCTCCGAGTTCATCCAGGGTGGCCTGTGCAAAAAATCCTCCAACTCAGCACCATCCCCCCAGCGCCCCAGTCTACCCCTGAAAATTCAACGAGTTTGACCCCAGTCTGACCTTTACTCGAATTAACGTAAGCTGGTAATAATAAATTGATGTTGACAGACATACTTCACTTCTTCAACTAGATACACAAATCTCATTAGACCGTAAGCAAACCTATCATAAAACAACTTTAGCCAGGCTCAACACAGTGCAATTCATTTAGCTGAAACTAGCACAGTCTACCTTAATCCACCACACACACATTGTAACCTGTACCAACAACATTTAAGCGGTTCCTAACCATTTTATCTCAACCTGTGAACCTACCCAAACCTAACCCAGTCTAACCAACCCTAACCTAACACAATCTTATCAAATCTAATCCAAAAGGTCTAACACAGCCCAACCAACCAAACCCAAGTCAGGGTACAACTAAATATAACCTAAGCCTACTGGCCAAACATAATTCAACCCAGCTTAACCACTCCCAACTCAACCATATCTTACAACAGTTACCCATCACAACCTAACTAAACCTGACAACCCAATTTAACTACATTTACACAGTCCAAGCCTAAACTAACACAGTCTTATAAAACCTAACCCGATCAAGTAATCTAATGAAGCCTAATCCAAGCCAGTCTTTCAAAATCTAACCCAATTTACCTGCAACCCAGTCTAATCAAAGTCAGCCAAACCGAAGGCAACCCAGTCTTCCCAAACTCAGACCATGCTATTCAGTCCTCATAAGACATACAGCAACTCAGCTTACAATTTAACCAGCCAGTGCAATCGACACGACTCAAGCCTAACCTAACCGCATCTAACCAAGTCTAAATCAACCCATCCAACCTAAGACAACCTAAGCTGCCCTCTGCTATTCTAACCTCCCGTCTCCAGCTCTAGTCGACTGGTTCCTTCACGCGCCTGCCTAATCCCCAGCTTACGTTAACTTCAGCCAGTCTAACCTCCAGCTTATGTTACCCTCACCTAGTCAAAACCCCATCTATGCTAACTTCATCCAGTCTAACTTCCGGCCTGTGCTAACCTCAGCCAGTCTAACCCCCAGTCTATGCTAACCTCAGCTAGTATAACTCCTCCCCCCTCCCTCTGTAGCGGCTGTGACCCCTTCACCCTCCACAGGCAACCACCTGCTGCGGCCGACGTGTTAACCCGAGCTGTGAGTGGTGAGGGGGCTCGGTTTTCAGACGGGATAAAAGGCCTCGCTTCTTACTTTGTTACCTCCTTGCCTTCTAATTATGCTCTCTCTCTCTCTCTCTCTCTCTCTCTCTCTCTTCTGGATGACGTACATTGTCTTTATCTCCTATGGTTATTTTCCAAGCTGTCACTGGCTTACATCATGCTTCTTTCTTTTTCTCAATATTTCTTTCCTTCTGTTCACTCCATCAGCTTGTCTTTTCTTCCCTAATTCATTCCTCTTCCTTTCTTCTCTCAGCTTCATATTACTCTTCTTTTTTTTCTCCTGTTCATGCTCCTTCTTGTCTCTACGTTACATCTCTTTTCTCTCGGTTTCTGGTTGATTACAGTTTTCCTTTTCTGATCCATAGTTTTTCATTCTCTCGTACTACCATTCAGTTCATACTTCTCTTCTCTGCTTGTTCCTGTTGTTATTCTCTTCCGCCTTCATTATGTTTCATTTTCTCTAGTACTATCATCCTGTTTATCTTTTTCCTTTTCTTCCTGGTTGACTTTTATTTTCTTTCTCGCCAAACGTTTTATGACTCCCTTTACGATCAACTCATTCTTTTCTCACTTTCTGTATCCTGTTTACTCCTTATCTCTTGCTTATTCCACATTCTTTTTACTGTGTTTTTTTATGCACCATCTTGCTTCTCTATTCCTTCAATTTACACTGTCTGGCTCCATTTAATTGCTATTCCCATACTTCTTTTTTCTTTAATCTCTCTCTCTGGCTTCTAATCATTTTTCGCCCCCCGCCTATATTCCATGCCATCAAGTTACCTATTATTTCATGCATGGTTTCTCTTGCCTTCAGCTTCCTTCCTTATTTTTTCTTTTCTCTATCTACCTGGTTGTGTCTTTCTTCCTCCCCTCACCCCTTTCTTTGGTCACCTTTCAAATATATTTCTTACTGATCGCATTCATTCATTTTAAGATGCGGTTCCTTCATTCCTCTCTTGTGTACTGTACAATTTACATTAATTTTTTTCTCCTATCAATCATTTGTTTTTCATACCCCATCCACTCTCTAATCTCAAATAGCCCTTTTCTAAAATTCTCGTTCTTCTCCTTTTTTGCAATACATTCAGCTCCAACCTCCATTATGCTCGCCTCTTTTATGTCCTATTTTTCATTCCTCTTTACACACTCTCTCTCTCTCCCCGTTTCCTGCTTCTCTCCCTATTTCCTTCTTCTTACCCTTTATCTCTGCCAGTTTCTTTCTTCCCTTCCCATTCTTTATCCGTTTCCTCCTCCTCCTCCTCCTCTCCCTCTAGATCTCTCCATCTTCTTCTTCTCCTTTCCTCCTATCTCTCCGTTTCATGCGTCTCTTACTGTTATCGCTCCTTGTCCATCTTCCGTTTCCCTATCTCTGCATTTCTTCCTTCCCTTCCCATTCTGTATCAGTTTTCTCCTCGCGTCTCTCAAGCTCTCTCCATCTCTTCTTCTCAATCCTCCTTTCCCCTCATCCTTCCGTTTCCTCCTCCTCCTCCTCTCCCTCCATCTCTCTCCGCCTCCCTCCCCTGCTCCATGCCTGCTCGTGACCGTCCCCCAGCGCATCACTAGCAACACAGTATTAAAGATTCCATTAGTCAGGTGTGGGAGGAGAGCCATGCCAGGTTTGTTGCTTAGGTCGTGGATGGCTGGGGGGTTACTTGGTTTTCTTTACACACGCAAGCACGCACGCAAGCACACGCACACACACACAAACACACCATTCTCCTCTCTCTATCTCCTTTGGACTCTTCATTCTTATCATCCATGGTTTTCCATTTTATCCATTCCTCCTCTTCCTTACGACTCCCCTGTTTCTCCTTTGTTAAATAAATCCACAATTGATGTCTGCCTGTCTGTCTGTCTGTCTGTGTCTGTCTCTGTCTCTCTCTCTCTCTCTCTCTCTCTTACGCCGCTGTCTTACGCCTTACCTTCTCACAGTTCTGTTTATCTACCTCCCCTTCCCTCATCTCTCTCTCAGCACTAAAGGAGGCGTTAGATCTCTCTCTCTCTCTCTCTCTCTCTCTCTACTTTATAAACTGTATATATTCTGTCTTTCCCATACCATCCAGTTTCTCGTTTTCTCTATTTCCGTCTCTGTCCCACCCTTCTCCTCCTCCCTCACCCCTGTAATTCATTTCTCCCTTCGTCTTCTTTCTTCCCTTTCCCGTTGCCTACTATTCAGTCACTTTTCATTACCCATCCCCCACCTGCTTTGAGTCTCCGCCTAACCATTTTTATTTCTTTACAAGTATTCTTTATTGGCCATTCAGTACAAGACACAACACAGAGACGTTGTCGCTGAAGGCTAAGTAGGAATGAGCACAATAAATCAATAGTTGCAAATATGAGGTGAAGTAATAGATGTTGCTACGGTAATACAAGGAAACTTATCTTCATCACATTTCCGTTATTCGTCAGTCTTCCTCCTACTCCTCCTCCTCCTCTTCGTTTTCCATACAGTATCCTCTATCCTCAATCTCCCTTCTTCCTTGCCTACCTCTTTCTAATATCTTGTTTAAAGTTTCTCAGCTGCTTTCCCTTCATTTCTCATACAGTATCCTCTATCCTCAATCTCCCTTCTTCCTTGCCTACCTCTTTCTAATATCTTGTTTAAAGTTTCTAGGCTGCTTTCCCTTCATGTCTCACCACTTTCGTTACCTTTTTTCCTCAGATTAGTCTCTCTCTCTACAAATTATATTAGGTTTTCACTCCTCGCGGCCTTTCCTTTCTCCCACATTCTTATTTTTTCTCTCATCATTCTTTCTCTTCACTCCCCCTCCGTTTCTTTCTCACACTTTCCCTCCTCACACTTCTATTACTTTTTGACCTCATCTTCCTTTTCTCACTCTTTGTTTTTCGTTCTGCACTCTGGCATTCTTCCTTTCCTTCACGTCCCTTTTCCCTTCCATTTCTTTTCCTTCCCAATACTCTCCCTCTCTCCTCCCTCCGTCCCTCTTTCCTCCTCACACCCCTCCTCTCACATCTCTCGTCACTCTTGCCTTTTCTTTCCCTTCTCTCTCCTCCCCATCTCCCTCTGCCCATCCTCCGTGAGAAAGGGGGAGAGAGAGACTGGAAACGGAACCCACTAAAAAGGTCTTGAAATTTTTCGTTCTTTCCATATCCTCTCTCTCTCTTTCTTTCTCTCTCTCTCTCTCTCTCTCTCTTCATCTTCGTATCATTCTTATTCTCACTGGCTTTAACAATCTTGCGTTTAATTCTCTTTCTCTTCTTGCCCCCTCCAGTTCATTTTCCTCCTTCCCTTATACCCCTCACTCTCATTCTCAATCTCCTGCTCTCTCTAAACTAACTCTTTTTCACTCCTTAACTCACAATCTCTCCTTAAGACGGTTTGTCCTATAGAGAAAAGAAGTTCAAAGCAAGACACTGAAAGGCGATGAAAATGAAAAGTTACAAATATATAAATATGTCTTTAAAGGCAGAGGAGCAAAGAGATATTTAAGGAGACGAAAATAATAAGAATGTGAAAGAGAGGCTTAGGAGTTAAGGAAAATGCATCTCAAGGTATAATCACTGACGGAGACTAACATTTTGACACACACACACACACACACACACACACACACACACACACACACACAGCATATATATCCAGACCCACAGGACGTATAATAATCTAATCAACCGCAAGAAAACCCCAGTGACTGATAGAGTAACAGCTTATCTCAGTATATTCACTTCCAGACCAATTGCATTTATCATTTTTCTACTACTACCATATTACATTTTTCAGTTGCAGGACACACTATGGATATGAATGGATCTATTTATCTACCTACTTGTCTATCTACCTATCTGTCTATCTATCCATTCATCCACCTATCAACCTAACTTTGTCTATCTATCTATCTTTCTAACCATTCACGCACCCATCCATCTATTTTTCAATCTATCCCTCTATCCATCTATCTATCAATCTGCCCACCTAACTATCTACCTGTCTATCTGTCTGTCTATCTATCTATCTACATACAGGGTGGTCCATAAATACCGCTCCACTAAACACTCACCTGTGTGTTAAGGGGGCGGCTTAGTCTGCTGGTGTTGGCCTGGGTGAGGCAGTGGGAGTAGGAAATGAATAAATGACGCAGGATAGGCAATGGTAACGCTAAGCCGTACCCTCAAAACACAAGAAATCGCCCGGCTCAGTGGAAGAGGAGCGTTATATATGAGGGATAGAAAGTCTCTCTCTCTCTCTCTCTCCACCATCATTCTTCCCTGACGCTTCCCCACACCATTTCCCTCCTCGCCTTATAGCCTCCTTTCCGCATCCTCTCCCAGCACTCCTTAAACACTTCCTACCTCTCCTCTCACCCACACCCTCCCCCTCTCCCTCTCTCTCTCTCTCTCTTCGTATTTTCTCATTCGTTCCTACTTCCTTTCCCCACTTCTACCTAACTTTCCCACCTGATGCACCTTCTTTTCTTTCACTCACTATCTTTTAATTGTCTTACCTCCTTCCTTCCCTCTCTCATAATCCTTCACCTCCTCCTCCTCCTCTTTTCGTCTTCTTGTTCTCATTTTCTTTTTCTTCTTCTTCTTTTCGTCTCTTTGTTCTCTTCTTTTTTCTGTTTTCTTCTTTTTCTTCTCCTCGTCTTTTCCTCTTTGTCTTCTTTTTCTCTTTGTTCATCTTTTCCTTTTCTGTCCGTCTCTGTCTGTCTGTGTCTGTCTGTCTCTCTCTCTCTCTCTCAGCTGTCAGTTCCCCTTCCTCCTTCCTCGTTCCCAGTCGTCCATCTTTCATTCTGCCCCTTTCATCTCCCCCTCCCTCCTTCCTCCTCTCTCCCCCTCCTTCCTTCCTCCCCTCTTCCTCTCCCTTCTACCTCCCCTCTCCCCCTTCCCCTCCTCCCTCCCTCCTCCACCCTCTTGCTGCATATTCTCTATCCCTCTCCCTTTCCTCACCTTTTCCATTTTATTTTCAGTTTCCTCCTCCCTCTCCCATTCTCTTTCCATCCGTCTTCGTTTATCACATTTTCTCATTTATTACTTGTCTCTTCCCTAACTTCCCTCTTCTATGGTTTTTCTACTTGCTTTCTCATTCATTTACCTCTTACTCTTCTACCATTCTACTCTCTCTCTCTCTCTCTCTGGTAGCCTATAGATAAAGTATTATAGAATGTTACTTTTCCTTTCCA
Source organism: Coenobita brevimanus (assembly GCF_032717465.1). Lineage (NCBI taxonomy): Eukaryota > Metazoa > Arthropoda > Malacostraca > Decapoda > Coenobitidae > Coenobita > Coenobita brevimanus. The sequence goes on from NC_137049.1 coordinate 32,682,862, forward strand.
GTCTTTCCTCTGAAATTCCCATGACAGTTTTTCCATGCTGCATGGTGGTTTTTCTCACTTTTTCCTGCCAGTTTTAACTGGAGGCTTTGGAGGCGGGGGGAGCCTTCTTGCTTTACTATCCTTATCCTTCAGCATGTAGAATTAGATCTCGTAGACATAGTCAACTCTGTAACAAGCGGCCTCGAAAGGACCATAGGGTCTGTTGCTGTTTGGTACTCCTTTGTACCTTTGTACTCTCTCTCTCTCTCTCTGTTTCCACCCTTATCTCGCTGTTCCATATTTCTCTCCCATCACTCCTCTTCTTCCCTTCCCAACTCTCCTCATCCCCTCTCTTTGCATTAGCCGCCAGGGAGTGGGGATAGGGGAAGGGGGGTTTGGGGATAGGGGAAGGGGGGTTTGGGGATAGGGGAAGGGGAGGTTAGGGGCAGAGGAAGGGGAAATTAGGGGCAGGGGAAGGGGGGTTAGGGGCAGGGGAAGGGGGGGTTCGGGGGCACCTTGTTAGCGGGGAGGTCATAGGTTGCCCCCGCCTGCTAAATCTGAGAGGTGGCGGGCCCCTGACACCTCATGTTTAGTGCCCGCCCCAGCCACACAACTTACTCTGACATACTGCCTGCCTCTGCCTGCCTCCCTCCCTGCCTCCCTCACTCTTGCCTCCTCTCTCTCTCTATGATTTCTGCCTCCTATCTGCCTGTATCCTTCCTCCGTCTTGCCTCAATCTTGCCTCCCTCCCTCCCTCTCTGCCTGCCTCACTCTTGCCTCCTCTCTCTTTCGATGATTTCTGCCTCCTATCTGCCTGGATCCTTCCTCCGTCCTACCTCGATCTAGCCTCCCACCTCTTCGATTTCTGCTTCATGTTGCTTCACTTCATCTCTCTATGATCGCTACTTTTCATCTACCTGTATCCTGTACATTCTACCTCAGTTTTGCCTCACGTCTGTATTATTTCTGCTTCCTATCTGTCTGTATCCTTCTTCTGACTTGCCTCACTACTGTCTCCTTTCGCTATGATTTCTGCTTTGTACTTATCTGCCTCGTTTCTCCATTCTGCCCTACTTCTGGACCCTCTCTCTATGATTGGTGCCTCATATCTGCCTTATCCTTCTTACGTCCTGCCTAACTCATGCCTCCTCCTCTGTGACTTCTGCTTTCTGTGTCGTTTCTCTATTCTGTCTTAATTTTATCCCACCTCCCTATAATATCTGCCTTCTAGATGCCTGTGGCCTTCATCCATGTTGCCCCCTGCGACACTCGAGCCTCTATGTCATTAATTTCTATTCCATTCCTACCTCTGTCCTGTCCTACCTCTTGTCTGTTTTCATACTGTTTTCATCCCTGGGCTGTTCTTTCCACATGTAATTAAACGCCTCCTTCTTGTCTCCTCTTACTGTGTGTTATACATCTTATTTGTCAGCTATTTTATTTCATTTCTCGTCTCTCCATTCCCGAAGAAACACATTGCCAGAGTCTAATATTTATCTCGCTGCAATTTTCTGTGTCTACGGCATTTTACTCCAGTCTACCAACATTCTTCTTTCATCCTTCTACTCCAGTCTGCCAATCTCCTTCTTTCACCCTTCCTGTGTTCGCCTCACAAGTCACTCATTAGTTTATAGTGCCTGCCAACCCCTACACACATCCCATATTTTTGTTTTCTTCTTAGGATCTCTTACACTTCTGTTTTAATGCCTTTATACCTTTTCAAAATTCATCTGTCTTTCTTTTAAACCACATTCTAGCTTGATTCATACCTCTTGCTCATTTCGTCGTTTGAACTCATTTGTTATATTTTTCTCTATTGCTTCATCGGGTTTAATCTCCTCTCTCTCTCTCTCTCTCTCTCTCTCGCTCTCCACATTATATATATATATGTATATATTATATATATATATGTATATATATATTTCTCCTGCTTACATGCTCTCAGAGTTTGCTATATGGTGTAACTAGCCTGTCTGCACTCTGTCTATTTTATGCTTTCTCTGCCTGCCACTTATCCCCATGACGTCTTGCTCCACAGATCATGTATAATAGCTTTACAGCTTTGACTTATTGCCCATCAATGTCTGCCTTTCTGCGTCTTTTTTTTTTCTTTTTTATATACTTTTGCTTGCTAATGTCCTCTTCTCTACATAATGTGTGGTTTTCAGCTCTCCAGTTCTACTCTCGCTTGTTTCATTCTTTCCGTCTGTCAGTGTGCTCTTACCTTTATATACTATCTACCAACGCCTTTTCCCTCGTCTGCCTCTGCTTCTCATACCTTCAAGTTGCTCGAAATCTTGCCATTTGCCTGTCTGCCTGTATAGGTACGCCGATGAACCTTGTACGTTGTTTCCTCCCCACACAAATGAATCTCCACCTTCCTTGACTGCTTGCCTAAGTTATTTTCTTTTCTCCCAATTGCCTTTACGTCTGCCTGCCTGACTGCCTAAATCCTACCTTTGGCCATATTTCACTCTGTTAGACTTTCCTTCAAGCTGCCATTCTCTTAACTTGCTTTCGCTCCGCATGGATTCTGATTTTCCCCCACTTTAATTCCTGTATTGTACCTAAAGTCAGGTGATATTTAGCTGTAGGAGACTTCAAGTTCATAAAGGATTAAGCCAAACATGCAGCCCTTATTCCACAATTTTCTTAGATTAACCACCTTCATAATTACCTACCTCCGTTTTGCTTCTTAGTGTTATCTTTTACCTTCTTGTCACACACTTATATCTTATCTCCCTGCCTCTCTCTCTCTTACTGAATCTTCCTGGCCACTGACTTCCTCCTACTCCTACTCCTCGTCCTCCTCTTCCTCGTCCTCCTACACAACCTGTCCTACAGTTTCCTTTTTTCCTCTACTCCGCCAACCTCAGGTCTGCCACGTAACTTTCATATTTTTTTCCTTCCTCACATCTACCCCACTACTGTCTCGTTCAAACTTCTTGCCTATTATATATCTATCATTCCCTTCCTCTTTGCAACTCTCACTTTCTTCCTATCCCATACCAAATTCCACTCTCCCCCCTTCTCCTCCCTCCCCCAGTTACAAATCTCTCTTACCGACTTTCCTCTTCCATCTCCTCCACTTTCTTCTTACTCACCTCTCACTCCTCTTGTACGTCCCTCCTCTTCTCTCTTTTGCCTCTGTTTCTTTACTCTCATCTATCCCCTTCTTTTGCCCAATTTCCCTATCCTTCTTTCACATCCCTCAATTCCCTATCATTCTTGCATATCCATTATACCCCTCTCTCTCTTCTATTTCCCAGCTCCTCATTCCCCACCCCTCTCCCATTTTCCTTCAACTCTTTCTCCTTTCCCTTTTCCTCTCATCTCCTCTTCTCCTTTCTCTTTTCTCTTCCATTACCCTCCCACCCTCCATTCCATCGCTCTCTCAATTCAGTCTCAGTTCCACATTCTCACCTTTCCTTCTCCATTTCCTTCATCCTCTATTTCTTCCTCTTCCACCTCATCTTCTTCCCTCACACTCATCCCATTCCATCCTTCTTCCCTCACACTCATCTCATTCCATCCTTCCTCATTTCCTCGTACAATTCCTTCACCCCATACGTCTTCCGCTTTCCTCCCTCCCAGCCTTCCTCTTTCTTTTTCCTCCATCCACTCTCTCAAAGCCCTCCCGTTTCGCTTTTTCTCTTTTCCTCTTCCATTTTCCTCCCAGCCCCTCTCCTTCCTCTCTTCTCCCTCAGCTCCCCCAATCCCTCTTCTTCCTCTTTTCTTCCCCTACCTCCCTCGTACCCCGCCCATCCTATTGCCGTCGACACCCTGGCAGGCGCGGCGGGATCTGTGTTGTTCCCGAGTTGTGCTGTGCCTGATTTAGGGTCGAGTCGGCGCTGTGGTGATGCAGTGTGGCTGTAACGGGAGGGGCAGAGAAGCAGCCACCACGGGGGTGTGAGGAAAGAGACGTGAGAAAGGATGGAGGGAGACATGAGGAAGGAAGGAGAAATGAGCGAGAAAGAAGATGTGAGGAAAGGAAACATGACAGAGGAGGGAGACATGAAGAAGGAGGGCATAAGGAAGAAGGGATGCATGAAGATGGAGACGCAGAATGAGACATGAGGATGAAAGAAGGCATGAAGGGGGAGAGACATGAGGAAGGAGGGCAGGAAAGGAGACAAGAAGGAGGAGAACATGAGGAAGAAGGGATGCATGAAGATGGAGACGCAGAATGAGACATGAGGATGAATGGAGGCATGAAGGAGGGGGACGCGAAGAAAGTGAAGGGCTACATTAGTAGACTGGAATATAATTCCAAGGAGGAAGACATCAAAGTCGAGGGGGATATGGCAAATTAGGAAAGCAAGAACAAGTAGAACATAGGGAAAAGATGGAGAAATTAGGTGGAAAGGAAAATGAGCCTGAGGAGTGAACAGAACATGAAGAAATCAGGAAAGCAGAGGAAAAGGCTATAACCAGAGTGAAAGGAGGTACGAATGGGAGAGAAAAGAGAGGAGGGAGATATGAAACGAGTGAGAAGGCGAAGGAAAAAGAATAGAAGGGAGAGACACAACAAAATAAGAGGAATAACTGAAGGTGAAAGACACAAGAGGCAGATATAGGAGAGTAAGATACGAATTGATGGAGGTACGAAATGAGGAACACAGGAACGAAGGAAGAAAGAAGGAAAGCAGGAAACATGAGGGGCATAAAGCATGAGTGGAATGGATGGAGAAACAAATATGAGGAGGATAGGAAGGAAGAAGGGAAGGAAGGAAACATATGTGGCTGACAGAATGAGAGGAACGTCGTGGCACGTTTATAGAGGCCTCGTTCGAAAAGTTGAAATAAAAAAAAGGATGAAATTATTAAACACCGGAGAATGTAATGGATGAAGGTATAGGGGACGTGAGAAACGAAAGGATTAAGGTGTGAGATGGAGGATGCGGGAGGCAGAAAAGAAGGAAGCATGAAGTGCATACAGCATAAGAAGAATGGATGGAGGTGCAGAAATTACGGACATAGAAAGGAAAGAAAACGAACAGAAAGTAGCATAAAAGAAAGGATGGAGGTGCAGAAATGGAGGAGATGGTAAGGAAGGAGGAAGGTAGGAAGGACAAAGGGCAAACACAGGAGACAAACACACTAGGTACGAGAAGTGACGCTAAAAAAACGGAAATACGTAATGATGGGGAAACTAACAAAGGAAGACACAGGAAACATGAGAAACGAAAGGATAGACGTGAAAAAATGAGGAGAAAGGCAATAAACGGAATACATAAAAGGAGGGAAATATGAAATGAGGGAGATAGGAAAGGAGGAAAGAGAGAAATATGAAGGGCAGACAGCATGACAGGAGTGTCGTGGCAAGCATACGAGGCATCAGCTTACCTTCCCACCCAACATTTCTCCCCGACACAGTTCGTAGCTTTCCCGGACCACAAAGGCCGGCCCCGACAATGGAACACCTGGGGCCGCCAAGTACCTCACAACTTACAATAAACATATCGCCCACAGCAGAACACATACAGCACTTTCCATTTTTTATATTTTATATGGCCGGAGAAAAACCCGATGAAAAATGCTGGCAATAATCGTGGCTTGTGGAAGATTTTTATTTCTTTTGAACAACCCGAGTTTCTGCCGATATTTTGAAGTTTATAACACGGAATACCTTGCTTTCTTCCTCCATTATTAAAGGGTACTACAATGGTGGACGATGCATTAGTCTTCCGCAGTATACCCACGGTTCTTCCGATATTCATGTTCTCGGCCGCAAAATAATCTCACCGCAACACAGAATATCGTAAACCAGGCCAAACATACGAGGCTTCTCTGGATGTACTTACCACAGGCGACCACACGCAGAGGCCGGGGAGCGCCAGCAGCCTACTGTGCTGGGTACTGGCTGGGTATCTGCGAAGGAAAAGAAAAGTGTCGAGGGTCAGATAATGCTCGTTCATGGTCTCTATTGATACTTACTTTACCTAGATTAAAATCATGTTTGGACTAATTTACCGACCACCAACATAGTCACTCGATATCTATAACATGATCCACTGTCAAAGTAAGTTGTAATCAAGACGCTGTAACAGATTTAACCCTCAAGCTGATCCAATCCTCTTGAGTGTCAGTGATCACTCCTAGGCTGGAGAGAAAAAAAAAGTCGTCTGTTAACAGCCGGAACAAAATATCAAAGTAGGTATCTGTTCTGCAAGGATTAATGATGACAGTTTACTCAACACTGAAATGGGAAGGACTCTTAAGGCCCAACAGGAAATAAACATCCATACCAAATGGCTTGAAACCTCACTTCATCAGCCCTTAACAGTTAACATGCGACTTTGATATCTTTGCTATGACTATGGTTACTGAACACAATTTACTAAAAAATGTTGGATTTGAAGATACTAGTGTGTGTGTCAGCGAGGCTCATATTATCAACGAACAATGCCTGAAAAAAAAAAAAAATTGTTATTGTTGCTGTGGTTATTCATACTGCAGATGCTGTTGTTGTTGCTGTTTCATCTCAGCCTGTCTGACCGAGAAAATCCATCCACCACAAGCATGCGGCCGCCTTCCTGTGGCAGAGCACCTCGCCAGGGACAGAACGGGGTCCTTCCACATGGCAAGGTGCATGGAAAATAATGGAGGCATAGCCCCCAAGAGGACGAGCTGTGTATAGGATATATTTATGAGTAATAATCTCTAACCGGATTCTGACTCCTTGGTAGGCTTGTGGTTGAGTGCAATGCCTGGGAGTGTGGTGCAAGATCAGTTACGGGCCTTGGCTCCACGTCACTGCCATGACAGAACCTTTCAGGACGATGGTAATCATACATTTAATACTTGCATGGTGGGCCAACGGGTGCCACACTGTGCCCAAGAGTGACCCGGGACTATGCAGGGCAGGGGAGTACAACTTGCTTGAGGCGGACACATGCTGTGGCCGCATACTCCATGGAAAAAATTTATACACTACAGTATATACGTATTTCAAAGCAATCCATCTGAATAGCACGCTACAGTACAACATAAAACACGATGTTATCTACGCATATGCCGTTTTAAAGGTCAGATACTTAGGCCAACAACAAAATACGAATAATCGGTTAGTCAAACTACTCTACAATCACTCATAAACCGTATGTACTCCCAGTCTAAAGAAAGCATAAACTGCCGTGGGCTGTTACAGGTCTGATCTATTTCTAACCTGTAAGAATATCTACAGTTAATCTCACGTTAAAAATAGTAAGAAAAAAAAATTCTGGTTGTTTTTATATATTAAATTTCAGACATAACATCGCAAGACTCTAACACTGGCTTGATAGTTTTGCTGCTCTGTGATTATTTTGTGTTACTATCACATAAATCGTAAATTCTAGAGGAATCTCTAGCTTCGTTACTACCGAAGTATTGACCCCGAAAAAAAAAAAAAAATGATTCACAGTGCTGTGGTCCCACCTTTTGTTTTTCTGCTGAAAAACAACGTGCACAGGACTTGACACCAGCTTATACTCTCCAACACTGCACTGGAAATCAATCTCACACACACTCACACACACACACACACACACACACACACACACACACGGTGCAGAAAAGCTATGCAAAATTGCTAAACTGACTTTGCTTCTTCCTGTCACTTATGCTACTTGTACGTACCTTTTCTGAAAATCAGCACTCCAGGCATAAGAATAATATAAGTCTAAAGAAATCTGCAGTAGAATAAAGGGAGAGAAATAAGGGGAGGAAGTGGTCGTCAGGTGATCAGTTTACCTGTCTCTGGAGGCCCACTCGTATATTCCTTTACAATCTCTTACGTGATGAGACTGAAAATCAAAACAGCTTGGAGACCCTATGATATTAACCCCATCACTGCGAGGCGTGTTTTTCAAAGCGAATTTGGCGGCAGAAATAATAAAGTAGAAAATGTCATCGTACCGTGAGGGTAACTGAAGATTGTGTCTATTTTATTACGAGAGGTTTTTGCTAAGCTAAATAAAGGCGTTGACAGTAGACGGAATAAAACAGAAATGGAGTCATCGAATTGTATGGCCTGAAATTTCTTGCGCCGTCCCGGAGTCGTCACAATTATTCCTCTACCCTGACACCACATGCCTCATCACCCTTGAAATCCTTGACAGCTGCGATTTCTTTCACTAGAACAAAATCGTCCGGCATATTCTCTCACTTGGACAAATTAGTCTGTTGTTACGCTAAATAAAATCTCTATGTGTACTTATAGCGGAGGAAGGATTACTCGAAATGTATTTTTTACAAGACTTTGACTGCTTGGATTTCTCACAGTCGAGCTAAATCATCTGGTGTTACCCTGAATAAAAGTCCAAATTGCATCAACCATAGCGAAACAGATAAATGATGATATAAAGATGCCGCAAACGATACAGGCGGCAAAAGGGAACAAAGACCTGAGAATATGACAACTTATTACACTGGGAGGGTTTCAATCTATATCACTACTCACTCTCTCAGGCATCACCAACCCTTTATAACACGATGGAAGCTTGACGTAAGACTACCGTCCTGCCTGTCTCTCGGGACATAACCACCTCCTTATACAGCTAACGCCTAATTCCTGCCATATGTAGTGGGTGAGAGCACGGGGTGGGACGCAAGAAGGGTGGTGGGGGGCGGGGGTCAGGAGTGGGTGGGGGTCGGTGAGTGATGGTTATGAACACACTCGTAAACCCTCCAGTGTTTACGATGCCTGGCTTTCCATCACACCAGGCCCTCACTCACGCTCTTATCTTCCACCCTCTCGCCTTATCATCAAAAACTTGTAAATATATTCTGTGTACGTAAAATATCATCTGCTTGTAATTTCCAGCAACTTATCTACTCGTATGTCATTGTCATTTTCACCCAAGATATTGCCAGTGAATAGAGACCTCTTAACTCGATTGATCTTTAATACTTTATCGTGCAGATAATCTTACAAATGAAAAACCTGAACTAGAGGCGCGGCTTAAGAGGGCACAGCGACGTTATGCCTGAACTTTGACCTTGACCCGTGACGCTCACCTTTGATTGGTTTGCATCAAAATCTAATCACTTCTCTCCATCCACGCACACATATAGTATATCAGAATTTTTTTCCGAATCTGATTAGGCATTCTTGAGAGAACGTCTCACACTGACCTCTGACCTTCATTAACCCATGACCTTTGACCTTTGATCGACCTGCACTGAAACTGAATCCCTTCTTCCCGGAACAACACATTCTGTATGGCAATTTCTATCCACACTGGATCAAGTACTGACGAGATAATTATACATAATAAATTATGATAAGTCAGTGGTTCTATAATGAAAAGTGATATAAGTAACCCTGACACTGATATAGGAAACGAATATAAGCAGGTGGTGTTATGAATGAGTGTAATAAATATAAAAGAATCTGGTCGTGGTGGTGGGAAGGAAAGAACGCTTAGTCGTCGAGGGAGCGGCTCCTGAGAGAAACATTTTAGTTCCCGTGACGACCTGGGACTAGGAACATGACCAGCCCGCCAGGTATGCATTACAGAGTGGCCGGGCTACTGGTGGTGTTATTGGTGTGGTGGTGGTGGTGGATGATTGCGTTTGTGGTGGCGTTAACAGTGCTGCTGCTGGTGATGACAGCGGTGGTGATAATGATGGTAGTGGTGATGGTGCAGGTCTGATGATGGAGGCAGTGGTGGTGATAACAATGGGAATGATGACGGTGTTATTGATGATGGTGCAGGTGTGATGATGATGATGGTTAGTGGTGGTGATAATGGTATTAGTTGTGGTGATAACAGTCCTAAAAGCAGTGGTACGAGTGGTGGCGATGATGATGATGGTGTTAGTGGTGGTGATAATGGTGTAAATGGCGGAGTTACTGGTGGCGGGATAGATGTGATGATGATGAAGGTAGTGGTGGAATTAATGCTAGTTTGTTTGAAGTATGGTTTGTGGTATGGTGGTGGTGGTGGTGGTGGTGAAAGAGCCTGATTATTGACGTAGTTTGATGCTCTTTGCTCCTGGTGTGGTTGTGGTGGTGTGAGGATGGCAAATTCGTGCGTGTGGAGCGGCGATGTAGTGGTGGTTGTGATGATGGTGTCAGTGGTGGTGTGGATGTGTGGATGTCCGTTGAATGATGGTGCAGTGGTGATGTGAGCGTGGTGGCGAGTTATGAGTGTAGTTGTGATGAAGTAGGTGTAGTGGTGATGAACTGAGTGTAGTGGTGATGAACTGAGTGTAGTGATGATGTTGCTGTGGTGGTGGGTAGTAATTTAGTGAGATATGGGCAAAGAGGTGGTGGTGTGGGTATAGCGGTGTGGGTATTGAGCTAATGGTATGGGTGTGACAGTGTGGGTGTAGTGGTGATGTGACCGTGGTGGAAGCTGTGTACTGTACTGGTATTGTGCGGTGGTTTAACTGTGGTGAAGGTTGTAAGGCGGTGGTGATGGTTACTTGACTGTGGTGTAATGGTGGTGGTGATGGTTGTGGTTACTTGGCGGTGGTGTAAATGGTGGTGGTTACTTGGCGGTGGTGTAATGGTGGTGATGGTGGTGGAGTCATGATGGTTGCTTGATGGAGGTGTAATGGAGGTGATGGCGGTAGAGTGGTGATGGTTGCTTGGCGGTGGTGCTTGTGATGATGGTGGATCGGTGGTGATAGTTGCTTTGTGATGGTGTAATGGTGATGATGATTGTCTTGCAGTGATGTAATCGTGGTGGTGGAATGCTCAAGTGGTGGAGGGCCAGGAGGTGCTGGTAGTGTCGACAGGTGTCTAGTGTTGGCAGTGAGTTAGTAAACAACTATATCGCACAGATTAATTTGGATTGTAACTGTCTCAGTCTATCTGTGAAGTCCTATAACATTTCTACAACAGCGTACTCTGAAATATGAAATGTTAATATTGTACAGCGAAATATGAATATGTTATCTCCATGGGCCTGCTATAGTATATCAAAGCCCCTGTAGTCTTCTTGCAATTAATATCTGATGTGAATCTGCTTCAGTTACATCTCGCAATAATCTCTGACCAAATGAGAAACAAACAAACAAAAATCAAATTTCTGATATGATTATATACCTTCAAGTGTGCAAACCAATTTGTCCCAAAAGTCTAAAAACAAAAGGAAAGAGAGACAACTCGAAGATACTGGACAGACCGAACCGGACAAACGAATTGTTTAGACCCTCCTCATTTTATATCTCAAAATGTTTATCAACCTGTATCTTTTCAAATCTTATATTTCAACAGACGAAACAGGAGACGACGAAGGTGTGGTTGTCTGTGGATTCACAGAAGAGCAATTCTGAAATAAAAACCCTTCACTTTTCCTGTGTGTGTGTGTGTGTGTGTGTGTGTGTGTGTGTGTGTGTGTGTGTGTGTGTGTGTGTGTGTGTGTGTGTGTGTGTGTGTGTGTGTGTGTGTGTGTGTGTGTGTGTGTGTGTGTGTGTGTGTGTGTGTGTGTGTGTGTGTGTGTGTGTGTACGTAGTCCTTAAACTCGGGCCATAACGTTGATAGTGATTTTATTTTTCGGGGGTGCACCTTACGTTTCTTTTGTGTATAGTAAAATCATCAGTCTAAGTCGGAATAAATGTAGAGTAGGTAATCCCGGCCAGGGAATTAAGGCAATGAATAAAATGAGAAGAATACGTAGATCACTGAATACACAATAATTTGAGTACACAAGGCAGAGAATTACTGTAAACGAAAGTGGCTGTATATGACACTGAACAGACTAGGATTAGAAGGATAAGTATGGAACTAAATACACGAAAACAAGAGGGTATATGAGGCAGTGAATTCATTAAAAGTTGATAGAAATATAAGACATTAAATACAGGAAAATTAGGTGGATGTATAAAGCAATGAATACGCGCAACATAACTGAGTAAAGCACTAAAACAGGACTGGTATATAAGGAACTGGATCAAGGAAAACCAAGACAAGTGTAAGGCCAGCGTGTTGGGACGGCCGTGGTCAGGAAAAGTGGCCTGGTGATTTACGTAGACGTGCCGTGTGGTCATTTCGGCTCTAGGCACGATATTGGATTCCCGGGCCACTTGGGAGGCACAATAATCATGTAAATTCCCGAGCAACTAACTTAAGGAAGAATAATTAATAAAGTACGAATAAATAGACAAAAATATAGTTAACGATAAAGATATAATAAATATAAACAAGTGAAAAATGTACTAGTTAACTTGGAAACTGAGAAAATACGAATGCATGGAGAACAATAACAAAAGTGCTAGACAGATGCAGGAACTTTAGGGTGTTGCTATGGAGCGTCGCTACAAGTCGCTAATTCCATATAGCGTGAAGTGGCAATGAACCATCTCTTTTCCGAAAAACGTTACTGACACGATCAACAGTCTAGAGATGCTCTTGCACCTAAAAATATGGACAATAATAAGTATAATACTCGTCAACCAATGAATAAATACATAAAGGGTAAAAATTTACCGTCATATGGAAACTTACCAAGTCTACAAAACGATCTACTCTAAATATTTCTTTTTTTAATCGTGATCAGAACTGGTATTGTACATAATGAATAAATAAAACAAAACCCTGTCATTCGAAAGCATACCACGTCTAAAGCATCAACGATTTAATCATTCCAAAAATCGAGAGCAAAAAGAATGGTAGAAGCGGTTGTGCGGCGTGTGGGGTGGTGTGAGGTCCCTTCGTGGTTGTAGCTGTGTTTGGGTAGTTGTGGTGACCGCTGTGGTAGGGAGAGGTGGGGGTGGAGGAGGAAGAGGAGAAAGACGGAGGGTCACATTCTTCTCGAGTAAGCATGCTCCCTTGCACCTCTTCCTTACCAATTTATTTCCACCTGTGTCACGTTCATATTATCAAGTATGTAACTGATGGAAGTTATGTCGACTGTAAAGACGAAGAAATTAGTAACATATAAAATCATGGTAATGTGTAGACAGCCTCAGAAGCCGAACAGAATATGGGCAAGGGTCTAGGGTCAGTGTGGAATGTGTTGTTTGGTCTGGGTGTGTTTGACTGGGTCTAGGTGTTGCTAAGATAGGTTTCTGGGGGTCAGGGTGTGTTTGACTGGGTCTGGGTGATGCTCTGATAGGTTTCTGTGGGTATGGGTGTGTTTGGGTCTGGGTGATGCTTAGATAGGTTTCTGTGGGTATGGGTGTGTTTGGGTCTGGGTGATGCTAAGATAGGTTTCTGGGGGTCAGGGTGTGTTTGACTGGGTCTGGGTGATGCGTAGATATGCTTCTGTGGGTCTGGGCCAAAGTAAGTGGAACCAAGGCCCATATGGGTCTTGAGAGGAACAAGGTTTTCATAATGGGTTGGGTGAGCTTAAGCGGGCCAGGATAGGTCTGGGCGATCTGAGTGGAATTTGGTGAGTATAGGTGCGTTTGGTGAGGTTAGGCGAGTCAGGAGGGGTTTTGGTAGGTCTGGATGGATAATGGTGAGTTTAGGTGGCTTAGGGAAAATCTGGATAGCCCTGGGTACAGTTAAGTGCCTGAGATGGATCTAGACTGGTGCTAGGTTGTGATGGAGTGGGTGGATGGGGTGAGGACTGGGTTGGGGGTCAAGGTAGGTCTAGAGAGGTCAACGTGAGACAGAGTGAGTCTAGTGCAGGTGGGTCTGGGCTTAAATGAGGTCAGAATGAATTTGAGAGGGTACCTATAAGAGGTGGGAGGAATGGGTGAGTGGATGGGGAGGCATTTGGGTTTGGGGTCAGGCTGGAATGTGTCTTTAGTCTGCGTGGGTCTCTGTGGCTATACAGTATTCTTGACTTGGGGGGGGCTGAACTTGGGTACAGGCAGGTTTGATAGGGTTTGCGTCGGTGGATCCAGATGAGGCTGTGGAGGCTTAGCTGAGTTTAAGGTAGGTTTGAGTGGATTATGGCCGGGTTGTGTAGGCAAGTTTAGGTGCATATAAACTGCCCTAGATGAGTCTTAATAAGCGTGTTGGGAGTAACTGAAAACCAGGATTTTGTTTAAATACTTAGTCATGAGTGGATATTTGGCTGGATGTAGTGGGTCGTTTTTCGGTCTCAGGGGCACAGACGGGAACAAATAGGCTATGGTCGGTCAGAAGTGGCTGTGCGGGGTGTGGGAGGGCTATAAGGATGTGGACTGGCCGTGGAAGGTTGTTATGTTATGTTAGGGTAACTGACTGTCATGAATATGAATTAGCAGTGGTAATACAGAGCTGACTCTAGTGGGTGCATATAGGCTATAGTCGGTTGGTGCAGGTGTGATGTGGTGAGAGTTGGTGGACTGTAATGAGTCTTAAAGAGGTGTTGTGGATGTGGGTGGACTGTGGTAGGTTTGAGTGGGCTGTGACGGGTGGAAATGATCTGTGATGGGTGTAAGTGAGCTGTGGTGGGTGTACGTGAATTGTGAAGGGTGTAATTGGGCTGTGGTGAGTGTCAGTGGTTTGTGGTGAACGTAAGGGGGCTGTGGTAGGTGTACAGTTGGTGGGTTGTGGTGGCTGTAAGTGGCCAGTAGTGAGTTTAAGAAGCTCACTGTAGCTTTATGTGGATTGTGGTGGGTTCACACGAGCAGAGGTGGATGTGGGATGGTAGTAACTGGTTTCAGAGAGTTGCAATCGATCATGCGAAGCAGAAGTGGGTTGTACCAAGTCATTTTAGGTACGGGTGGGCTGCAATTAATCTGTGTAGAATGCTAGGTGAAAAGAATACCAATGTGGATCCCATTCTGTTGTTACGACACGGGTAGAAAAAAATACATCATCGCCATGCATAAATAATTCCTTTCACAAAATCTCAAGTTAAACAAAGCTTTGAAAACGACAGAAATTTACGACCCCCCAAATCTATTATGTAAAAAAGAAGCGAGGCAAGAAAAATGCGCCTAAAGAAATAATAAATAATATGTTGATTAGACACACTCTATATATTATGTAAAGGACGGAGAGTAACAGCCCGAGTCGAAAATCAGGGGATAATTCATATGAACATAAATCACACACCTTTAATCAACGTCCCCAGCCTTACATGAGCAGGTACCTTGGCTCTCCTTCACTCCTCTCTCTCTCTCTCTCTTCTTCATCCTTCATTCCTTCCTTTTTCGTTTCTTTATTCTTTTTTCTTTTTATTTATTTTCATCATTCTTCCCTCCTGTCTCCTTCATTTCTCACTCCTTCCTTCTTCCCTCTTATCTCCTTTGATTCCCCATACTTCATTTTTATTTCCATTTTTTCATTCCTCTCTCCTCCTCGTTTCCTTCGTCCTTCTATCCTTTTTCACCCTTCTCTCCCTTCTTTTTCATTCTTCCTTCCCTTCTGTCATCATCCTTCACTCCTCCTTCCTTCCCGTTCCATCCTTTTCTTTTATTCTTCCCCTCTTTAATTCATCTTCTTACTTCTTTCAATCTTCCCTCCCTCCCTCCTTCCTTTTCCTTCATCTTATCCTCCCTCCCCAATCTATTTTTTTTTTTTTTTAATCCTCATCCTCTTTTGCCAGCGTATTTCTCTTTCTTCATCCTTCCCTCTCACCTTACTTTATCTTTCTCTCTTTTCTCTCATTTCTTTATCCTTTCCTCTCCCTAAAATTTTCTTTTTCTTTTCCTCCATCCTTCCTTCTTCCTTATCTTCAGCCTTTCCCTCCCTTTGCCTTCATCCTTTTCCTTCATTACTTTTATTTTATCTCCTTTCTTCATCGCTCCCTTCTCCTTACTTCTTTCATCCTTCCATCCTACCTTCGCTTCTTTCTTCAGTCTTCCCTTCCTCCTTCTCTCTCTCTCTCTCTCTCTCACTCACTCACTCACTCACCCTTCTTTCACCGTCCTCTGTATTCTGTTTGTACTGAAATTAGCTCCTCTTTTATTAATTCCTCTGTTCTTCATTTTTCGTCAACCTTCTCTCAATTTCAGTCATTCATTATTTTCTTTCCGTCTACTCCATTTCTCGTTTCTTTGTCCTCATTTCTACTTAATTTCATGCTACTGCTCCCCTCCATAACTCATTCTCTGTCTCTGTCTGTCTGTCTGTCTGTCTGTCTCTCTCTCTCTCACACACACACACACACACACACAATTCACTGCTCTTCCTCATACTACTCGTCCTTCTTACTTCCTCAGTGTGTCTACCCTTCTTGTCTCACTTTGTTATATGCTTGCCAGTCACTCCCTGTCTCATTCTCAACGTCCTCTCCCCCATTCTTAATCAGTCTCTCCTCTCCCCATTAATTTCTCATCATCTCCAACTCATTTATTGTGCACGTACTACCCATGGTCTCCACTCAACATCTATCTCTTCGCACCTTTCCCAGTCTACTAGTTTCCTCTCTTCTTCCTATTTCATTCTCTGTAGATCCCTCTTTAGTTCTGTCGTTCTTTACATCGCTTACTTATCCCTCTTTTTCCTTACTTCGCCCTTCACTCTCTATACTTTATTCTCTTAATACGCCTCCACCTTCCTTCTTCATACCCTTTCTCTACTATAAAATTTACCCATGTCTCTCCCTATCTTTCTTCCTTCCTACTTACCTCTCTGCTTCCCTCATTTTTCTGCTTCCCTCTCTTCCTTCCTACTTTATTCAGCAGCTGCTCTCACGCCCCCTCATTCCTACTTCATACTGGACTTCTGTTCCCCTTCCATAACTCATTTCCTACTCTCTCTCTCTTTCTCTCTCTCTCTCTGTAGCTCAGTTATTTTCTACCAACCCCCCTCCCCCATTCTCTACTCTCTCCCCTCCTCCTTAGCTCAGTTATTAATTATTTCTCTTTCTTCCTTATTCTCCACTTCTCCTCCTCTCCCTAGCTCATCTAATATCTATCATCTCCCCCTCCCTGATTTTCTATTTCCTTTTTTCTACCCCTAGCTCATTTATTATCTACTATTTCTACTTCCTCCCCTTTCTCCCCTAGGTCCCTTATTCTCTCTCTCTCTCTCTCCTTCCCTTTCCCCATTGTCTTCCTTCCACGTTCCCCAAGTTTCAGTAATTATCAACTCTTCTGTTCTGTACTTCTTCCTTCCCCTCATTTTCTACGTCTTTGCTCCCCCTATGCTCAGTTATCATCTTCCTCCCTTTGCCCTTCCTATTCTACTTCCCTCCCTCTCCCTTTCCATTCATTTCCTCTCTCCCCCTCCCCCTCATTTTCTTCTTTCCTCCTCCTCCCATTCCCTTCATTTTCTACTTCCCAGCTTCTCTCCTCCTTTTCTCCATTCCAAGTTCTCCCCTCCCCATCATTTCCTACCGCCCTCTCGCTCTCTCACCCTTCGTTTTTAGCTTTACTTCTCCCCCTGGTTATCATTTTCTGCTTCTCTCTCTCTCTCTCATCTTCTACCTCCCTCTATACCCTCTCTCACTTTCTCTACTTCCCTCTTTCTACCTCCCCTTCATTTTCTCCCTCCTTCGCGATCCCCTTCCCCACATCTTCTTCCCTTCCTCTCTCTTCCCCTTCTTTTTCTACCTCCTTCCTTTCCTCTTTCTCACTCTCCCTCATTATTTTGCTTCCTCCTTCTTTCTTCCCTTCCCTTCATTTTCTTCTATTTCCCATTCCTTCATTTCTTACTTCTCTCTCCCTCTCTCATTCATTTCTTACTCATATCTTGCTCTCTCACTCACTCTCTCCTTCTCTCTTCCTCATTTTCCATTTCCCTCTCCTCCATTATCAACTTCCTCCCCTCTTCCTTCCCCCCCTTCATTTCCAACTCCCTTTTCCTTCTCTACCTCATTCCCACTTCCCTATCCACCATTTTCTACAACATTCTCTATTCCCTCCCCTTCACTTCCTACGTCCCTTTCCTCCTCTCCCTCATTTTCTACTTCCTCCCCTCCCCACTCCCCTCCCCCAAGCCCATGTGGAGGAGTACTGGGAGGGGTACTGAGAGGGGGACTGGAGGGGGACTGGGAAGAGGACTGGGAGGGGTATCAGTAGCCAATGCGTCATGTGTATCATCCTCCACATTCAGGCTGAGGGAAGTATCCGTCTTCATTTTTCTCCCTCTTCCGACGCGACATGTGCGGGACCCGACACCGTTAATCTTGGGGGAGCCCTCTTCCGTCACCTCCCTCCCCTCCTTTCTCTAATTCTCTCCCTCCCTCCTTTCTCTCATTCTTCCCCTTTCTCTAATTCTCTCCCTCCCTCCTTAATCTCCCTCCCTCCACCCCATTTCTTTCTTCTCTCTTTTCTTTAATCTTACCCTGCCATTAATTTCTTAGTCGTCTCATCTCCGTCCAATTTTTATCCAATTCTATCCCTCCCTTCTTCCTTTTCCTTCACTTCTTCCCTCCCTTCCCCTTAACTTGTCATATCTTTCATTTGTCTCATCTCCCTTCAATTTTCCATTTAGTCCCTCCCTCCCTCTCTCCCTCCTTTTCTCCTTCCTTCCTTCCTTCCCTCCCTTCCTCTTAACTTGTCATAAATTTCTCACTTGTCTCTCCTCCCTTCCTCTCTCACTCTAATTCTTTCCTTCCTTCCCTCCCTCCCTTCCTTCCTTTCCTCTTAACTTGCCATAGATCTTTAACTCGTATTTCCAGCCTCACTCTTCTCTCCTTTCTTGCTTGATTGTTTCCATTTTTCCTTTCCTCCGTCTCCTACTGAAAATTTCCCTCACATTCTACCCGCCCCTTTCTTCTTCCCTTTTTCTTCAATTCCTTTACTCCCTTCCCTCTTTCTCTCTTTTCTCACCCTTTCTTTCAGCCTTTTCTCTCGCCCTTGTACTCTGACTTTTCCTTCCCTCGCTCTCTTCCTCTACTGCTATAAATCTCCCTTGCACGTCTCTCCATTCTGTCTCTTCTCTCTCTCTCTAATTCATTTCTCTCTTTCCTACCCTCTTACCTCTATACTTCTTCAATGGTCTAACTATACTCCTTTTCAGGTAACTTGGCCTAAAATTACCGTCTCTCCATTTTGAACCATGAGCTTAACAATACATTAACACTAGAATATGATGCCGGTCGCGAAAAAATGCTATGAAAGGGGTGTAGAGACTTAGTACTGTCTTTTTCTGTCGCTGAAACACGCGAAATAAGTCGAAAAATTAAGAAAATATAGGCCAAGTTAAGGTGAAAGAACTGTAGTATTCTTAGCTTTTCTAGTGATTCCCTCTGTTCCTGATTCTATGCTTTCCTTTCCTTCCTTCTCCCCTTGTACCTTTTTTTTTTTTTCTTTTTTGTCCCTAGACCTCTCAGTTCTTCTCTCTCCCCTCTCTCTCACTTCCTTTCTCTCTCCTCCCTCGTTCCTTTCTGTTCCTTATTAATCATCCATTTTTCTTCTCGCCTCACATTCTCTAAGTCCCTCTTCTTTCTTAGTTCCTCCAGCACCTCTAAACATTGTTCGTCACTAATCCTCCCCTCTCGTTTATATCAGTCTTTCTTAGTATTCCTCCTCTTTCGCCAACTTTCTCTGTCTATTTATCACTACCTTTCCTCTCTCTTTTCTTCTCCTTTTGGCCCTCACTCTATTATTTTGCTTTGGTTATTGCATGATCATTTAATTCACTTAAAGGAAGGTCACAACGCACAAAAGAGCCACTTCTCTCCTCTCCCTTGCTGCTTCCCCTCAACATTCTTATTTCTGCCTTAAAGTCTTTCCCGTTTCTACCTCCTCCTTATATTCCTCTCCCATTCTAACTTTGCGTTCCTTTCCTTTTCTGTTTCCTTATATACTTCTCCTTTTATATCTCTTTATATTCCTTTCCTTCCTGTCTCCTCCTCATATTCTTCTCCCTTTCTATCTCTTTATATTCCTCTCCTTTCCTGTCTCCTCCTTATATTCATTTCCCTTTTTACCTCCTCCTAATATTCGTCTCCTTTCCTGTCTCCTCCTTATAGTGTTCTCCATTTCTGTCTCCTTATATTCTTCTTTCCCATCTCCTCCTTTTATTCCCTTATTTTACTATCGCCTTATATTCCTCTCCCTAACTCCTCCTAATATTCCCCTCCACATCCTCCTTCCCCTTCCTCTCCTACTGTCTGTTCTTTACTTCTTCTGCCTTCCCTTATCAGTATTTCCTCCCCCAGGCGTCCTCTTCCCCCATTACCTCTCCTCTAGTCTATTTATCACAAGGCCTTGCTCCCCTTATCCTCTCGTTTATCTGCCTTTCACACTTAATCCTCGTTTTTGCCCCAGTTTGTTCTACAGTACTTCCCTTGTTTGTGTTTCCTTCTGATCCCCCTCCCTTGAAACGCACACACTCTACTGTGTGTGTGTGTGTGTGTGTGTGTGTGTGTGTGTGTGTGTGTGTGTGTGTGTGTGTGTGTGTGTGTGTGTCTCTCTCTCTCTCTCTCTCTCTCTCTCTCTGTCACAGGTCTCGTCTTCCACTTCCCCTTCGCCTGGTGTGCGGTGGGGCAGGAACCAACCGCATCTCCGCCCTGTAAAGCCCTCGGGATTGATTTTCGAGGGCGAGGTAAGAGGAGACGGGTCGTCCTCGAAGTGGTCGTATTGTAAGTCGCTAGGGAGATTTCGTAACACCTTTTCCTCAGCGACTTTACTCAGCATGTTGTACCTGAAAGGCCTCTTGTACGTTACTGTTGCTATGTCGATACGAAAGCGACATAAATTACATGCTAAAGAAAGTTGAGAGGCAATATGCAAAATAAATCGCTAAGGAAGAGGTTCAACGAAGCCTCCTACGCCACTCAGAATACAAAATTAAGGGTGAGGGTGTTGGCTTGGAGGTCTGGGATATGTAGCCTGTGAGGTATGCTAAAGGGCATGAGGAGAGGAGGTGCGGCTTAGGGGGTGTGATGGAGATTTAGATGTGAGATGTGATGGTGGACAGAATGAGGAAAACAGTCCGGCTGAGAGCGAATGACAGGGGGTGTGTGTGTGCGTGTGTGGGAGAGAGTGAGTATGAGTGTAAAATGAGAGAGAAAGTGCGGGTGAGTGCTGAAGTGAGTTAAATGTAAGGATGTGATATTGGGTGTGAAAGTGTGTGTCCAGCATAAGGGGGTGTGAGAGTCAGGGTATGAGGTATGCGAGCGAGTGTGAAGGTATATGTGTAAAGTGAGGTACGAAGCGTGAGGGTGTAAAAGGGTGCGGGAGCGGTGTGAGGGTGTGGGTACAGAGTGAGAGACGAAGTAAGAGTGACAGACGAAGCGAGAGTGAGTGCGAAGATAAGAGATTAGGTGTGACTGTAGAATTGGGAGTGGGAATGTTGGTGAGTGTGACTGTGAGAACGAGGAGAATGGTATGAGGGAGGGTGTGAGTGTAGGTGTGAGAGTGTAAGAGTAGAGTGAGGGAGGAAGTGTGGGTGAGTGCGAGGGTGTGAGAGCGAGGGGGAGGAGTGGTGGTCGCGGGCGGGGTAGTGCCAATGGCCTAGAACGACCCCACACATGCCCTGGGACACACACGAGGAACCCCACCCCACACACACACACACACACACACACACACACACACACACACACACACACACACACACACACACACACGGAAATAAATATAAAGCAGGCTTGAACGATACTTCCATTACAAGACATACAGAGCACTTACATGTACACATAAATATCCCTCACATCAACATACACGCATAATCCACAAACAACACACATAAGAAAATCACCTACCTAAAACGCATCTGCATTATTTTCCAATTCAGTTCATATTCGTATTACTGTAGCCTTTCAATACAGTATTTTGTACAGAGTGAGGTGTTCTGTACAGAGTGTGGTGTCGCGCGTTTTCGAAGATTAATTATGGGGGTAACCTAAAGTTCTAATAAATGAGCTTCGCGACTACAAGCCGGTAGGCGAAAGGAGGCACACGAAGACCTTCCTTGCAAGATCCCACGTGTAACAAAGGGTTTTATCTTATCTTCAAAATGACGCTTTGATCTGCAGTTTTAATGGTCTTGACTGATTTTACCGCTTTTAATGCTAATTTAATATACATGACGCGCAGTGCTTGGTGACTGTCAGGCAAACAGATGTGTATATATAAAGTCAGATATATTTAGACACACTGACAGAGAGAGAGAGAGAGAGAGAGAGAGAGAGAGAGAGAGAGAGAGAGAGAGAGAGACTCATAGGGCATTATTCTAACAAGTGTCGGAATCAAACTGTGGAATGGGTTTGTTTGCTTTAGAGTGGTGATGTCACAGCTCTCCCTGGGGCCCATAGGGGGGTCAGGGCACGGGGGCTCCAGTTACCAGGGTGTTATGGGTCTTGTGGCGGACTAGGGTGTGTGGGCTGGGGTGTGTGGGCTGGGGTGTGTGGGCTGGGGTGTGTGGCCTACAATGTCAGGGTTGTGGGAAGTGTCTGGAGTAGTGTTGGTAGATTTGAGGTGAGCTGTGGGTAGTTGTGGTAGATTTGAGGGGAATTGTGGGTAGTGGTTGGTGCTGTGGTGGTAGATAATGTTCGGTTGTGGGACAGTCTGATAAGGTCGTGGTAGATGCCTTTATTTATGGAGTTACCATGATAGTGTACATAAAAGCCTAAAAGATGATATCAATATGTAAAGACAATATAAGTCACCATGAAAGAGGTGCTACGAAATATGCAACGAGAATACAGCTCTGGGTCGTGATAGGCAGTAGAAGCATCTATGGAATTTTTGGGACTTGCTAAATGAACTGGAATTATTTTGCTATGTACTGTAAAGTGGATCGTTGCTTGAGCTACTGTGAAAATGATTACGGGCAGTTTTTCTAGTCGCCTCGTAAAATTCGTAATGCCTCATTTCTGTGCTTTGTTTTGCCAATTACACCTTTTTTGTCCTCTTCGACGTTACTGAGGGAAACGATGTCGGTATAAGAAATATATATAAATAACACTAAAGAAAATATCAAGGCAATATGTTAACAGTATTTTGCAGGCAGAGAGACGATACGAAATCTCCAGGGCCACTTGGTACAGAGTGGTGTATCGTAATGCGTTATGGTAGCTTCAGATGGCTTGTGGGATACCTAACTGTGATATCTAAAGGTGGCAAAACAGGAAAAGCCAGAAGGGGTGGATTAAAAAATGCGGATGGGTAAAGGAAGAACGAAGGGAAGAAAACGGGAAAAGGAAGAGGCAGACACTAGAAAAGGAAAGGGAAAAATGAGAAGAAAAGCGGAAAAGGGGGAAAACCCGGGAAGGGGACGAGACTGAGATGATATGTGATGCAATTTAACAAAAAGATCGGGGAAAAGAACATAAGGAAGGAGGAAGGACAATATGAGACGCAGGAAACTAAAGGCGTTATTACATACGCGAAAAAAGGGAGGAATGGGAGAAACAGTGGCGTGTTGGTATGAGAGAGAGTGTGTGTGTGTGTGTGTGTGTGTGTGTGTGTGTGTGTGTGTGTGTGTGTGTGTGTGTGTGTGTGTGTGTGTGTGTGTGTGTGTGTGTGTGTGTGTGTGTGTGTGTGTGTGTGTGTGTACTTACAGTATATACACAAGGAAAGGTTTATACAGGATATAGGGGAGATAGGAAGGAGTGGGGCTGGGGAGAGAGGTACGTAACAAAATGAGTCAGTGGAGAGAAAAAGAGGTAGAGAAATACACATAAGAAAAAGGCGTGAATGAAGTTGCGAGGAAAAGAGCAGGTTTGGAGATAACAGATGAGGATGGGGATAGGACAGGTGAGGATACGGGCAGGTGAGGGGATGGGGAAGTGGGCAGAAAGGTAAGTTTGGGGAGGGCATAGGCTGGAAGAAGACGTGGCGTGAGTAGATGAGGAGAGAGGCCTAAGTAAGGGAAAGATGGGTAGACAGAAAGATCAGGCAGGGTCATATATAAGTGACTAGAAATGCATGTGAAAAGAAGAAGTGGGCAGAAAGGGGATGTGGGAAGGCAGGGGAAAAGTGCAGATGGAGAGAATAGTATCATGAGGAACGGGTTGAGAAAGCAAAAACCAGGCAGGGAAAGAGCCAGACGAGGAGGTGGGGAGAATCAGAGCGAGGGTAGGTCGTGTGTACACAGTCACGGCCCCATGACCGGTAAACTTTCATGCAGTCCAGAATTTAGTTTTTCAGAAAAGCCACATTATAGCAAAGAACCTTTATTTTCTGGCAGGTGGCGCTGATGGAGTGTTATTTCCATTACCCCATCACCCTCTATAATGTCGGCCGGCATGAAAATCTTAAATTATATACTGTTAATACATGACTCGTATTTAACACAGGACTCTCCCCTCCCCTCACAGCCCCTCACCAGCGCACCTGCATTTGCCCCTCCAACCCCCCATCCTCTTACCCTCCACATGCACTTAATTATCCCAGATACCCCTTTTCAAACACCCTCATTGCCGCCCTTGAATTTGCCATCCCCTATTACCCTCGTTACCTTCCATCTAAACGTATATTTCAATCTCATTAAAATATGAATTTAAACTTTTTATATTAACTTTCCGACCGTCGGTATGGGTTCCGTCACAAAATTATCAGTGGTATTCTTAGCCAACGGTCCTTTCAGATCTTATTCATTCTCCTTTCGGGATTCCGGTGAAAGTTTTGCTAATATGCTAAACATTCAAGGCCTTAAGCAGGGTCTGACACAAATATTTAATTATCGAACGTTCTTCCTACGGATTCTATCCTTCAAATTACCCCTCGCTCTCAGTTTTGCTACATGAGCGTTATATAGCTGATAATGTTGACGACAACTGTTTTTCTTCTAAAGTTATCAGCAGGGATATTTCTCAGGGCTATATCTTTCACCAGCTCTGTTCCTGTTATGTATCAGCTACTCTGAGCTATACTCGTATATCTAGTCCTATCCTCTAATATGCTGAGGATTCCGACCTTCTTTTCGTCCATATGTCGCGGCGTCACAGTCACTACAAAATTCCTGTAATGAGATTATGGCATACTTTGCCTCTGAATTATTTTTCTTTAATTTCTGATTGGAGAACGAGAACTATGTTGTTATTACTTCTGACTAAAACACAAGAAACAATGTTGTTACACTGCCTCTGAAGTTTAGTTTCACTGTCTTTCTGCTCGGTACAATCTTCCCTACAACTGCCCTCTTATTTTCAATATTATGTAACTCAGTCCATCATTATCTCACATCTTATGTGTGATATACTACTTCTGCTTGTGAAAGCTCACATAACCCATCCAGCAAAATCAGTTTCTTATTCTAGACCGATTCAGTGCCTCCTTTAACTTTACCAGATGTGGATTCTGTACAGACGCCATATCCTTTCCACTTACTAACTCACTATCTCTTATTAACTTCTGCTAGTCTCCCTCTCTTCACTGTAATGTTGTATCACTCTGTCTTTACTGTTATCATAACACCTAACACCGTTCTATGCATTCTGTATCTGTCGGTCGTATTGTTAAAACTGGGTGCGCGAAGATGGAAGAAAGACCCTATTTTTTAAGGTCATTTATGGAACATCTATAACTGTTATGTTTGATCAGGCTTTATCCCACTTTACCGGGTGCAGTCAGCAATGGTGCCTAAGTTAGAAATTTTCTGAAAAGATCATTACATGTTCTCAGAAAATATCATTAAAAAAAAAAATGGGGGCTCTGTCAACACTTTCTTGCTCTCAGTTTTTAAATATGGGGCTATATGCCTTCCCCATTACCCTTTTATCTACACACCCACACGATTTTTCTGTCCAACTACATAATGCAAGTGTTAACCTGTATTATCAGTTCTTCATGTACACATATTGTCAGCTCCGGAACAGTCTTCTTCAGTTTGTCCTTCCATCTGTCGACGATCCCCAGCCTTTGTCCAGGCACCTCGAAATGTACGGACGTTGATTCCGTATTCCTTTTGACGTTCTTTGGAAGGAACAGCTCTTCCAAGCTTTTGTTATTTGGTTCACGTTTCCTTCATTGAAAAAATCTAACCGTGTCCCCTCCTCATATAACCTCACCATTAAATCTGCATTCGCCTCTAATTACCCTCCTTATATACCTCTAACATATCCCCCTTAGCCATTACCCCTGCATTTCACCTCCTTCCCCCTCCATTACCCTCCTTACTGCCCTACCACAAGAACCCCCAGTGCCATATGACCTTAAAACACCGGGCTGGAAAAAATGCGCTTCCCGAGGAAAACCCGCTGTGTATGCACACAGCGTCGTGAGTCTGGGGTACCGGAATTTTCTCCTTCGTTACCTCATTTTCCTTTGGTTTTCTTCCATAGCGTTCATAAAAATGTAAACACCCCTGGCAAAAGGATGTACACACACTACATTTTCCGAACCAGAATTCCTGATTTTATATTCTAATAAATGTCAACCATTATCCAATAAATTGGTTAGACTTGTGGTGGGAGTTAACACACAAATCTGCCCAACACTTTTTACTCTTTTCTAGGTAAACACTCCAACTCTCTCAAGCAACTGCACCTGGGTTTATGCATGCGCTGGCGTCCACACCTACACCTGCTTTAAGACGACCTGTACAGGTGTTTATACGAACATGAATGATATACAAAAAGGGGAGTATAGGAGATGGTGGGATAAAGGAACGTATGTGACTAACAAAGAGATTTTAGTGAAAATAATCTGACACGTGCATCACTGTCTAACAGACAACCTATGTACCGTACTTTTGTTAACGCCAGGGGATTTTACTGGCCACAGGGAAATTGTCTAAAGGTTAAGTAAGACAGATGTGTGTGACCAGACTTCTGGAAGTCCATGAAGTCTATATAAAGTTTTAGAGATTATGTGAAGAGTCAGGTAACACGGACGTCTAAGAGACGGCAATGGTAGTGCAACATATTATCTATCTATCTATCTATCTTTATATATATATATACTGGTTGAACTGATAACACAATACGCATCTAATATTTCATGCAGGCTAATGAAATATATATATATATATATATATATATATATATATATATATATACTAAAATAAAATTTTGAAAGTTTCTCAGTCCACGTTAGATATTTCCAGGTATAGTACTTCGTTAAAATAAGATGGTGGATGTCCTCACCATTCCGACCCATTACCCTGTGCTCTTACGGGTATACACAGCGCATGACATGGTTCCCCACCTCCTCAGGGACACAAATCAGGATATAAAAAGCTCTAAGAACAATACCTCCTCTTCTCGAGCTGCGTGAAGTAAGGCTACATGCCACGAAAGTGACAGGCGGTGGTCTCGCCACATTATTACTTTGATACAAAGATGGAGGAGGAAGGCTGGTTCTAATCCCGGCTCCAGCACATTCTAGTTTTTTTTAAGACACGGAATGAGAAGTATGCTTTCCCCTTCTCCCAGGTAATCCCTATACTCAGGGAATTAAATGCGTAATAACTTGAAATATCCACAAGGGGCGATTATAAAACATCAAAGTTGAATTTTCTCCAGTGCAGTATTTCCCCCGGCATAATATAACCTAGTCCCGCGTAAATACATTCGGGCACATAATTTCCCGGGGCGGGCTGGTAGCGTTGGGGCGGCACCTGAGCCCGCCCATCTGCAGCCGCCCCGCCCTCACTCATCCAGCCCGCCCCGCTGACAAATGGGTTACCAGGATACTCTCAAGAAAACACATCCATATTCCCGCCGCTCCCTCCACAACCTGAAAAATAACGAGTGAACTGACGTGCCGCTCCCGTGAGATGGATTCTACGAGAAGAGGGTCGTTTGGGAGAGAGGGATGCGTGGGAGAGGTGAGGACTGTGGGAGAGGTGAGGACTGTGGGAGAGGTGAGGGCTGTGGGAGAAGTGAGGGCTGTGGGAGATGTCAGTACTGTGGGGAAAGTGAGGGCTGTGGGGGAGGTGAGGACTGTGTTAATATAAGGAGAGCAGGCAAGGAACTGCTGGTGTATTCAGAGTGGCAGTGTGGGGATGGCGCTGACGACTACATGAAAGGTTGTCATACGGCACCGGCTAACGCAGTGATGACTTCTGTACGTTTTCGTGTATTACAGAAATGAGTACCGCGGACGAGCACCTCATAACGTATGCCCTTCAAATTTTTACTACAAAGTATTTGGTGCCAGTCGGGAACAAGTGAAATGTCCTGTTATATTTGTGGAAATAAGGATGATGCAGTGAGATACAAAGCAGAATAAGTACGTATATCGTTCGAGGGAGCTGAGTTGGCTTAGTATGAAGATTAACTGCTCTGACCTTGACATAAATCAGCCATACAGAAAAAAAAGAAATATCTGGGGAAGTAATAAGAGCATAAAGACCCACTTAACAGAAGCAAGCAACGAAGGAGATGCAATGTAAGGGAGAGAAAAGGATCGCGCAGGTGTTGGCTAAAGGACGACTACTCGGGTAAAATGGAGATGGGTGCGAATCTAGATTAAGAAAACTAGCGCATAGGTCCGTCTCAGGATACGTCACCGGACACAGGGGGGTCAATCCCACACATACCTATTCTCCCCAGCAAACTTTTCTCGCAATGAACAATTTTCCCCCATGGACTTTTTTTCCCCTCTGGATTTATTTTGGTCATGGACTTTTTTTCCCTAATGAACACATTTTCCTCATGGTCCTATTTTTCTCGTGGGTCTATATATCCCATGGTTCGCTTTTTTCCCTGACCCTATTCTCAGTCATGGATCTAAATTGCTCAAACTTCATTCCTAAACCCATCGACCTATTTCCTTATTTGGCCTTTTTTCACATTGAACCATTTTCCTTCATGGACAAATTTCCTCCCCACAGAGAAACTAAGTTGATTTACGAGTATTTTCTCCTATTAACTTTTTTATACCATAGATCTATTTTACCAAATGGAATTACGTTTCCCCTTGGGCCCATTACCCACAAGGACTTACTCCCAAGGACCGACATTCCAACATGGTCCTATTCCAACCATAGGTCTATTTACCTCACTGATCTATGCCCTAATTGGACCATTTTCCCCGACCCACCTACCCATTAATTCACAACGCACACACACACACACGCACACACACACACACACACACACACACACACACACGGAAGATTTATCAGTACAGAAGGAGAATCAGCAAATTACTGGAAAACAAAGACAGAGATGAGCTCAAAAATTATCAGAGAAAAATGGGGAAGGTCATGCGATGAACATATGTGGCCGATGTCGAAGATCGAAGAAAAGTGGTGAAGATGAAGGTAGAGGGGAGGGAACATGAGGGTGGGACTGGAAAGGCTGACATCAGAGAAACGAATAGGTGAAGAAATGGGGTTATGAAGGTAGGGCCGATGTAACAGAAAAGGCGATATGGAAAAGGTAGAGGGACTGGCGTGTGATGAAGCGAGGGGAAGGTGGAGGAATGGCGGAAGCAAGCACGAAGGAGTACAAAGGAAAGTAAACAATAACATATTCACCCTTCCGAGACTGTTTGCTATAGGGTACGATGCAACTATTGTATCAGTACTTGTTAAGGAACACAAAGGGAAATCGCCGAGTAGAGACAAAAAAACAATGTGAAAAAAGCTAGACTTGAGCTACTGAGAGAGAGAGAGAGAGAGAGAGAGAGAGAGAGAGAGAGAAATACAAATACTGATGCGAAAAGCAGACCTGGAGGTACTGAACAAAATACACTCTTGTACCAATAGTTTTTGGTCCTCCTGCCATGCAGTTACACGTACAGATGGCTGTTCTGTTATGACAAGCTGGTGCTTCAGGTAACTGAAGTTCGTAAAGGAAATAAATGACACGTGCCATCAAGATAAATATTACTTTTCGTGAGGGCCTCCATCATTCTTCCCTGTAAAGCTGAGTGTCCTGTTACTGAACTGTAATGCAACATTTCTGGCAACAAAGCAATTTTAGGAGATCTAAGTTGAAACGTCAAAGGTCAGTTATATTAAAAAAATAAAAAATCTGCGTCTAGTCATAATGGGCGTTCCTACACTGACGGTGAAAGGAGGACCCTGGCTTGCCTCCCATCCCCAGAGTCCACCTTCAACAATAGCGGTGGTGCGAATCCATGTGATAATCTACGGTGGTTTTGGACATGGATGGAAAACGAAAGACTTCCAGAGACGGTAAATAAAAGACAAGCTGATGGAAAAATAAAAACTGAGAATAAGAGGATGTCGTCTAACGATACATGGAGTAGAAGGATACAGCACCTTGGAGCTGAGGGAAAGAATGTTAATGAGCTTTGATAAAGAGACGTGGAGGCGTTATAGCAATGGCCAGTGTGAATGATTCTGACATTTGGCGTTCGGAAACAAAGACAGTCAATGATACAGTAGACTTAGGGAATATCTCAACAAAAATCATGTCTCAAATTTTCTTCTGTTAGTGATATTCTGGCCAGGTGACAGCCAATACCACACCGGTCGAGCAACTTGAACCTGCTCAATTCTGAGACGCCCGATTTTCGTGCAGTACAGCCCTGGCCACCCCGCCCACGCAGTCAGAAATCACTCAGCATTATGTTCTCGTAAATGTTTAATCTTTTACTTACATGACCTGTTTGAAAAATGGAATATACTCAACTCTATGATATATAATGATAGTGTATCCAAATATTTCTTATGAAAAGTGAAGTACATGATTTCCTTTATTCTCCGAGCTTGCCAGTACTTACATACACACTCATATACACAATAATCTGAATCTAGGCCGCGTACACACTAAATATTCCTTTCCCTCTGCACACCAGCTATACTCAAGGGCTTCTTCATCGTTCACATGATACATCTTGCATCACTGTGGGCAATGGGAATAACTCATCCCTACTCTTCTCCCTTCACATACGGACAGAGACGGAGCTACTGTATGTATGGTCTAATTAATCTCTACTCTACGTCCCTAACAATGCAGACACAAAATACCTATAATACCTGAATCTAACACTAATAAATTCTCCTCTGCATGACACTGGACAACCGGCACAAATTCTCCTCACGTACTTTTCCCATAAACATCAGGCGCTGGTTGACCCATAAGCCGCGTCACCAGGTCAAAGGTCAGGCGGGCCAGTGACCAATGCGGAACAGAGCTACAGTTGGGCACAATATTCGCCTAAAATTCCACCTTTTATCCGTGTTACTTTCCTTTACTGGCTAATCTTTCTAAGACGGGAAGG
The DNA here is from genome assembly GCF_032717465.1 of Coenobita brevimanus. Classification (NCBI taxonomy): domain Eukaryota; kingdom Metazoa; phylum Arthropoda; class Malacostraca; order Decapoda; family Coenobitidae; genus Coenobita; species Coenobita brevimanus. Next base: position 32,713,696 of record NC_137049.1, read on the forward strand.
ACTGGTATGTGTCTCTCTCTCTATTATTTCCCCTCACTTGCTTGTAACTTTCCTCTTCTATTCTAGACCATGAGTAAACTTGTGTGTTTCGCTGCACATAGAGGATTCTTTTTAATATGATATTTCATAAAGGAAAGTGATGGACATGCCCAACTCAGTGGAATAGTGTGCCAGCTTTTGTCACTGACTATACACATAACTATCGCGGTTCATCATAGTTATTCCGCATAAAGAAAGGTCCTCCTCTTTACTTATTTAAAAGGCAAGCCGGCCCATAACAAGGAAAGGGATGAGGGGACGGCACTCCCCTCACTACCCGCCCCCCCCCCCACCTTCTCAGAAAATGCGGCAACAAGCTGCCTTTGCTTGCCCCATAAAAAGGAATGTCGGCTTGAAGTACCTTCCTTTTTTTTTTCCCTTTGAGTCGTCGAGTGAAAGGGGTTTGAGGGGCATTAAGAGGGAAGGAGGGCTGCAAGCAGTGCGTACGTGTGCGTTGGGCTAGCCTGTGTGTGTGTGTGTGTGTGTGTGTGTGTGTGTGTGTGTGTGTGTGTGTGTGTGTGTGTGTGTGTGTGTGTGTGTGTGTGTGTGTGTGTGTGTGTGTGTGTGTGCGTGCGTGCGTGCGTGCGTGCGTGCGCGCACACACACACACACACACACACACACACACACACTTCAACCGTATCAGTACTCGTTACTTCAACCGTATCAGGACTCGTTACTTTTTTCTGTTACGCATGAGACTCCGGAAACAAGCAAGCACCATTCGTTCTCGAGTTCCAGAGACTCATCTATCTATCTATCTATTGCCAGACGCCACAATCACATCAGATTCGGGAAACATGTTCATGTTTCAGCCGGGATATTTTACAACGTGTCGGTGTGCGTTACGAACCAGAAGAGGATTTTTTTTTTTTTAATGCAAAATTTAGGTACCTTATGTATTCGTGCATCAGTCCACAGACCCACCGTCTTCAGCCCACTGCCAAGAACTTCATACAGTACACTAAGCACTGACAATGAATCGCTTTTTATGACTAGACCAGAGAAACAGGTTTTAGGTGTCCTTTCATATACTCCTTGTCATTCCAGTAAAGAGTCACACATGATCTGGTTTGAGAAATAAACAAGGTACCTAGCAGAGTATGACCCAAGTACTGTACATCCTCTCTCAAGCACACCCAGAGTCTGACGAAAGATTAACAATGCATCCAGTAAGAGAGGAAATAAATGTGTGAGCCGTGAAAAATAAAGAGAATCTGGTATGAAAACTCTACACAACGAATTGCCGTTAGTTGAAAAAATAAATGTGTTAGATGGGAAAGAGAAATTTATTTAGGAAATCCTGGCCTATGAAGTACCAGGCTTATAAGGTCAGTAGTTTCTCCATTTCTCTGCAGCCAAACGCACAACTCACGGGTTACTTCTTCAGTCCGAGGACGTAAGATTTCACTTTATTCCTGCTTCCTCCAGATGATTGTATTCAAAACAGGGATGATCATTTGTACTGAAGGGATTAAGGTAAGGGCTGTATCTATTACTTTCAACTCGAAAAGTCTATCCTAAGCTAAGTAAAAACTTTCTGAAGGTAGCAAGAATAAAATTTAAAAAAGTACGTCATCGGAGTGAAGCGGCTCACTCAGAATGACCGCGACAAAAACACCACAGTATTTCTGAATCGTACCGGTAATTCATTACCTTTTCCTCCTGCCACTCCAGGCCGCCCTCCCTCACTTTGTCACAACGGCATAACTCTCCCCTTTCGTGTGGCCTGAGACAGGAAGGACTCAGCTCTCGCACTGCTTGTGGTCCTCCCTAATTGGCTACATGTGTGGTCTATTGAACTGGAGTTCCCGTCGTCGATAAGAGGGGCTAATTGGTAGTAAGTCTCTAAATTTCATCTAATTTGGTGTTATTAAGCGCAGAAAGCAGTTGCCCTGAAGCGAAGAAATAGCAGAGGACCCGGCAGACAACGAGAGTGTGGGAGTGACTAAACTCCATAATAACAAACCAGAGGTCAGACAAGGGCGCCGTCTCAGAGTTACACAGGTTTGTCGCAGGGGCAGAGGTGGGACTGGGTGAAACCGGGTGGAACTGGGTACAGCCGAGTTTGTTTGGGTGGAAGTGAGTGAAACTAAGTGGATATGGTTGCAGCAGGGTGAGAATATTTTCACCTGTTTGGATTTAGGTGCAACTGAGTGGGAATGAGTGCATCTGGGTGAGAATAGGTACGGCTGGGTGGAAATGGGTACAACTGAGTGGGAATAGGCGCAGCTGGGTAAGTTTGAATAAAATTGGATGGAAATAATTGTAAATGGGTGTGACAAAGAGAAACTGGGTGGAAGTAGGAGAGAGCTTAGTGAGCAGGACAGGTTGCTTCTGGGAGGGGGTTGGATGCAACTGGATCGGACTGAGAGCAGCAAATTTTTATGAAAAGAAAAAATCAACTGTAAGAAGCCTGCGAAGTTGTATCTTCTGGAGAATGCTGAACTAAAGAAAGCCAAAATAAAGATCTCTTTATTTCGAAATACCTGGACACACTGCGATTAACCCCTTCAATACGCTGGCTCTCTCCTACGCAGAATATACTAGTCTGGAGGTAGAAAAAAGAGAAATAAAAAAGACTCACCGAACTGCAGGTTTAAATGAAGATCGTTCCTAACTTTCGGTACGAAAAGATTCTCCTAAGTCAAATACTGTATAATAATTTGGATGTAGCAAGTACCATTTCTGTATGTAGCTTGGCGACAGTGCATAAAAATATTGCCGAGACATATTGATCTTGGAGAACTATATGGGAATGGATGGTTTTTATAAGGATGTCGCTGGGAAGCATTATATTTTATGGCATATGGTGGTCCGTAGGAACGAATACGGGATGATATATATGAGCATGCGGCAGCGACGGAAAGTTGTACAGTATATGGTAATATTACGTTAGTTTAAAAAGAAAGGAAGTCTATGCCTCAAAGACGAAACAAGTACCGGGGAACACCCAAAGAGAATACTGAGAAAATTCTCTTATGTCTCGTACATTGCTAACACAGAAATTTAGTCTGCAGCCTGAGCGGCCAGTATGTCGATTAAGGTCAAACGGTCAATTGCAAACCGATAACAAGCAGACTGCAAGATCTAACTACGCATTACTCACCACTTATTAATAATCATATATATGTACAGATACCGGTAAGTACTTTATATATAAGGTCTACAGGATACTCCCACATTCGTGCCGCCGCCAATTCAGCCACATATCCTCAGACACACGCACGCAACTATGTGGAACTAATGGATGAGGATGGATGTCAGACAAAGCAGAGCTAGAATGGATTAGGTGGAGGCGGGTGCTGTGAGGAACTGAGCGAACCTGCGTAGACGTGGGCGGAGTTGCACTGAACTATGCAAAACTGGGTGAATCTGTGTAAGTGATGTAGTTTTTAAAAAATGTCTTGGCTGGAGAAAACTCAATGTAAATCGGCGTCAATGGGTGCAGTAGTGAGGGTGGAACAGGGTGGAAGCTGTGGCTGTATGAATGAACACACACACACACACACACACACACACACACACACACACACACACACACAGGCTTTGGTGTGGAGGGTATCAAAGGCTGTGTGCCCAGCACATCAGGCGACACCCAGACACATTTAAGATTTCAGCCCATCCGCCCGACAAAACCGGAGCAATAAATTGTCATCTGGGTAAAAAAGACTATCACATTTCTATTACTATATTATTATTATTATTATTATTATTATTGCTGTTATTATTATTAATATTTTCTTTTTTCTTTTTCTTCTTTTTTCTTTTTCCTTTTTTTTTCTTCTTCTTATAATTATTATTATTATTATTATTATTATTATTATTATTATTACCACCACTACTACTAATACTGGTGCTGGAAGATCTAAAATAACGCATGCCACACGAAAAGAGCGAAACTGAAACTTAAGAAAGCAGTATGCTATACAGAATAAATTAAGCCGACTGGAAATTGGATATCCCGTACTAAGCACAATACTGTATACCACTTACAAAACTTTGAAGATCATAATCACTTTCGCTTTATTAACATGTTCACTCTAATGTAGATGTAGTGAGGAGCGTGATTTATTTTTTTAGGTCGAAACAGATAATTAAGGTTTGGTAATATACGAGCACATAACCTTACGGGAATAGCAGTATTTAAGGGAGGCTGTAGCATATCATTAAATATATATGTAATTACGGCGTAGCTCTTACACCTCGTTGGAATGCAGTAACTTCATGTCGTTAGTTGGTTTGTTGAACTAATGTCTTCCTGAGTGACATACGGATATCTCATTGTCCCTTGTAGCCTGTACATAAAAACGGGATTGCTGGAGCACGTGTCTCTGATTTCTTTTGGCATATGAATCAGAGAAGGAAATCCCAACTACTAAACCACCCCTCCACCTCTTGTATCAAAGGAGTTACGAGCCTACTTTGCAACACAAGTAGTAGGTGATGATGTTGTCACTTTTTAAATATTACAAGGAGGGGGAAAGGTTTCAGGACACCGTTACTGCTTATATTCACAATTTTACCTGAAGCGCAGGGAGTGGATGTATAATATTCTGTCGTCCCCAGCTCTGAGGATAAACACTTTTCCGTCCACGACCCTCACCACGACACCACTCTGCAAAGTTTTCAGTCAGAGATACGTTCAGTTCTGCAATTCAGAGATTACAGGAATATGCAGTATTTTAAGTTGTTTAAAGATTTCTCAACATTTCATTCTAGGCAGTTTATCCAGCACATTACACCTCTTGCGAACGATGTTGATTTTAAAACTATATGCACAACATACAAGGGACTGCTGTGTAATACGCTAAATAAACCATCCTCAAAGAGGTCCCAAATGAACGGTTATGGATTTCTCGGGAGCTACGTAAGGAACCTAGATGGCTGCTGTGAGTACGTTTATCGCGGCAGAATTCTGGGCATGTCACGTTTAAGGATGTCTTATGTTAATCCCGGGTTACCATGCAAGTGAAGGTGTCCTCTTTGGAATACAAACTATTCTGTCTGAAGGATGAGTTTGGTATTAAATTGGTTAGTCTTACCTTGTGATCACATGCATACTGACCCTCTCACATCCATGCTGCTGCGTCCACCTACAGCTCCCTAACTCCCATTATGATTTTGTTTTTTTTTCTAATCGCAACTCGCTTAGGGAGAAATGTATAATTCAATCTGCTTTTGTATGATGTATTTTGGTTTCCATCTTATTATGTAAGTATTATTAGATCTAAAACTAATCCACAGAAACAATAGTATAGCTTTAAATTTTCATGGTGAAGCACATACTTAAATTATATTAATATTTCCGATAACCTTATTTTTTACACAAATCAAAGGTGAAAGGAGTGCATGCAAGTTACCTGAGAGGAGCATGTGGAGTTACGTGGTTAGACAGACAGATAAATAAGGAAGTTATGGAGTGCTGCGGTGTTGATGTGGATGGACTGAAAAGTGTTTGAAGCACCTTGAGATGGTTTGGCCATATGAGGAGAGTGGAGAATGAAAGACAGATTAGAAAAGTATGAGTGAGTGACGTGGAATGAGTGAGGAAAGGAGGAGGCCGGGGATGAGAAGGAGGGATGGGGTGGAGAGGCATATGAATGAGGGTGGTGTGAGTTGGGATGGTAGCCTAAAGACTGAGGACAGAGTGACGATTTGTGGCTATAGACCGATGGATAGACTTCTGCAGGCGGTCTAGAACGCCACAGCCTCAGTCGTAGAAGAATGATCATTATTGGCTAGCAAAAGTTTCGTTAAAATGCACTGTTATAAAGTCCCTCTGAAAAAATGTACTCTTGCCATACGAACTTACAACCTCAAAATATCTATATACCTGAAAATGACACGATGATGAGCTGTCGAATATTTGTGATTGAAGATGTTTCACAGTGGAGTACTTTCCCTATTAATTTTCCTACTTTAGACAGACAGACAGGGAATGATAAATATATGGATGAACAGACAGACAGGCAGACAGACATACACAAACAGAGAGAGAGAGAGAGAGAAATAGGAAGATATAGATAAACGGACAGATTTCTGAAGCTGAATAGGTCTCCAAGAATTTAGCCCGTTACTTTAATTTTCTAGAAGTTTTCGTTATTTTTCTACACTGACAAAAAATTAACATCATATTATCTAACGACATTCACAATATAAAAGACGTATTTCGAGTTCTTGACGTTCTCTTTTCCCTTAGCTTATCATGAGCATATATTCCGAGCAATCAAAGCTTCACTGAGACAATTTCTATCTCCTCTTATAAGAGTAAAAATAAACACGTGGAAAAATTGTGAATTAGTACAAGAAAAGCAAAAAAAAATTATCAGTTTATACACTTTTCTGAAGCAAAGGATTTTCAGATAACGAACTTTATAATACGGTATGCGTTTAATTTAGGAACAGAGCAGTGATTAAATTTCAGTATTATTTACTGTATTTGTTTATGTATATCAATGCAGCTTAAACTGTTAACTCTTTCAGTCTGAGGACGCCATCATATAAGTTTCCTTTTTCCAGACGATTTTTTGTTTTGTTTTTGTTTAGGCAAGGCATTTTGACGCTTAAGGGTTATATACAGCTTTCATTAACATCATAACTAGCAAGGGGCTCTCCTTAAGTAAATAAAATCGTCTGGAGGTAGCAGTAATAACACACACACACACACACACACACACACACACACACACACACACACACACACACACACACACACAGAGGGAAGGAGATAAAGCTGAAAGGAAAGTATAAGGCCGAATATGTTGCAATTAATTTATCTATGGACAATGTTACGAGGTATTTGAAATTCCTGGACCCAAAGGATGATCAAGGAGTCTTCAGAAAGTCGGAAAACGCACCCCTTGGCTTTTTATGTGCTAAATAAGACTGTCTTGGTGACCTTAACCCTCGACGAAGTTTGAAAAGAAGTAAACTACCAGCAAGCATTTCAAAATTAAACAAAATGTTATGAAACTTTATTCTAATTATTATATGATATTCTATGATATACAATAATAAACGACTATAAACGATCATGAAATTAATTGAACTCCAACATACTTTGCTGAGAGGAAGATTAATACCCATTATTTACTTCAAGGAATACAGAAACTTATTTCGCTTTCAGGTAGTTTCTGTAAATATAAATGTGTAACTGGGCCTTCGTACTAATAACTGAAGGTCTGTCCAGGTGTCCAAACTTCTTTAATGATGTAATACAGCGACAGACAAACTATGTGTCGATAAACTTCTCTTCCAGTCGCCATATTTGTTTCCAAGTACTGCTGCGCTATCAAGCGAACCAACTGTAGTCGTATCTCGTAGCTACTATGAAATCTTTGAAGTTCGGATACACTAGTGGTCAGCTGAAGATGTATGAGTGCACATGTAAACACTACGAGGTATGACTCACTATTACATGGTATCATCTAACGCTTTGTTGAATAAAATATTTCCCGACCATAATAAATCTTATGTTAACACTACCTTTACCTTTACCACTAACACTGTCAGGTTCCTATACTCATTCCAAGCTTAATCATCTGGTGTTAGCCGGAATATAATACTAAAGCTTTCCCGACAATGAGAAGCTCAATAAATGCGGAAATGACTGCACTTTCAGTACCTCAACACATTCGGAGGCAGGGATACACACGCCACACGCCTGACGTGCCAAACAAAGACAAATCGATAAGCTGAACATGGTACACTCATGATCACTAATCTCTGACCAGGGACGCGTGACGGGCAGTTTATGACCACACACGAGCCACGCATTCGAACACAGCCTCTACACTACTGGGTTGAGCCAAGAACTGCAACCAGGTGTTTTGACGCTTTCTACTGCTTATTTATACCTGTGATTAATATTACCATATTTTTATTGTCTCTCTTCCACATTATAGTGATCTGCGTTTTTGACAGGGGCTGACATTTCGTCAAACAATCTGCAATTGTGCAATTTCCATCAAGTAAATAGGCACGTGCCACTGTATGTGGATATAGGCTTCATATATAATCATTTATAAATTAGAAGCATTAACTGGCACACATTCTGACTAGAGGGGGCATACAGCTAGACGTCGCGTAGTAATGGCACAAATATTCCCTGATATGACTCGAAAACAATTAGTTCAAAGTAACGAGTGATGGTAGATTTTTGTCAATTAGCATTTTGTGAGTGCATTCAAATACTCGAGTAGTGTGATGAGTAAGGATGGAACTTTTGGAGATGAAGTGCTTGAAAGGGTACAGCAGGGATGGAAGGTTGCTGGTTCACTGAATGCAGTGATGAGAAATACGGAGGTGATTATGGAAGTTATGAAGTCACTGCATGACAGTATTGTGATCCCTACCCTGACGTATGGAAGCGAGGCATGGACCTTGCTAGAGGGGAACAGGTCAAGAGTGACAGCAGTGGAAATGAGTTACCTGAGAGGAGCATGTGGAGTGACATGGAGGGACAGGCTGATGAATGAAGAAGTGAAGGAACGTTGTGGGGTGGATGTGGAAATGGATGAGAAAATTAGGAGAAATACACTGAGGTGGTTTGGACATGTGGAGAGAATGGAGAATGAAAGACTAAGAGGGCGTATGTAGCTGAAGTGGAGGGAGGGAGAGGGAGGTTAAGACCAAGGATGAGGTGGAGGGATGGAGCAGAGAGGTATATGAGGGAGGGGGGAGTGAGATGGAGAGAGGGCAGTCAAAAGGTAGGTGACAGGGCGACTTGGAGGCGTTTTGTCTGCGGTCACCCTTCGCGGGATTAGGGCGTCGGGCTATAGATTGATAGATTGACAGTATTATAAAGCATACTTTGAATATGTCGTGTGGGTGCCGGCTGCTGTGGTAGTCGTAGATATTCCTCCACTATCACCTGTCAACGGCTCCGTTAAAGGCTCGCCTCACGAAATAGGTCAGTAAGGTAATAAACAGATTAATAAAGCTCAGTATGAATGTCAAACAGCATCACACACTCATTACACACTATAAATAACAGCCATGACCAACATTAACGTCTATTTCTTAAAATCCATCTTCATTACTTGAAAAGGTACTATAATATGCAAACCAAAAGTGTTTCAGTGATGCTTAGAAAATTGTATATTGAAGCACTAAACATTTCTCGAACGATGGTTGAATGTGTCTGATTGTGTAGCCTAAGCCTGGCCACGACTTTGGCTAACCCGCTGGTCAGAGATTAGTGATCATGAGTGTACCTCAGAACTACATGAAAAGCGCCTATGGGTCTAAGTTATACGAAAAGTTATGTACACTCATCTGTATACACAAAGTAGTAAAAAGCCAATAACATACATCTAGGTGGTCTCTCTCTCTCTCTCTCTCTCTCTCTTCCCCCATACCCCCATCACCCTGGCTTTCACCTCTCGTTTGATGTGCAAGTAGTTTAATCAGAATGAGTCCACATCCAGCCGCCCCGTCACCTTCCCTGAGCACCTGGAGCTGAGGACAAAGAGGTGGGTGGGCGAGAGGTAAACACTGCACCAGATTACAGTCACCCCGTCCCCAGCTAACAGAGAGAGAGGAGAGGAGAGGAGAGGAGAGAGAGAGAGGAGAGGAGAGGAGAGGAGAGGAGAGGAGAGGAGAGGAGAGAGAGAGAGAGAGATGCAGTGACAGACAGACAGTGAGGCAAACGCGCTTGTAGCTAGAGACTAATAGAACAACAAATAGAAAGACAGATAGATAGTGAGACAAACAAACGGATTAATAAAAAGACCAAAAGACAGGCAGACAGACAGATAGACAGAGATATGGAGACAGAAAAACAGACAGAGAGAGACAAACTAACTGAGACAGACCAAGAGATGGGCAGAGACAGTCAGACAGACTAATAGATAAACAAAAGTAGATAGATAAGTAAATTGACAGATATACCTAGCTAGATAGCAAGATAGCTAAACAGATAGGGGGATAGACAGATAGTAAACAGACAGACAGACAGATAGATAAAGACAGATATAGATAGATACAGAGAGGAAGAGAGTGAGAGGGTGAGAGAGAGAGCCCTGAGTAATGACATTCCTGGAATCACCGCCCTGTTCGACTCTACTCCGTCCCCGCCCCGCCAGAAGCTCCCCCCTGCTCACGTAGCCCCCAAGAAGGAATGCACCGCCCCGCCCCGCCCCGCCATCCCCGCCCCACTGGAAATTCCACTTCCCTGCTCCATTTCTACTCAAATTCGCCCCTCTAAGTAACGCCCCGTCTTGCTCCATCTCCTTCACTTTAAAAGAGATATCCATGCTGCCTCACTGACCTTATCGGGTTCCATTCAACCCCACTCCTTTCCACTCGACCTCACCTCACCCTGACCCACCTCACCCAGTCCCAACTTTCCCCCATCCTGATCCACTCCAACCAACTCCGTTCCTCTTGACCCTTCCCCACTCCACCCGACCCCGACCCACCTGACTCAATCGAAACCTACCCCTGCCTCATCCCACTCCACTCCATCATATTCTGATCAGCCTCTCTCTTCTCCAGCCAACCCTATCCAGTTCTAACCTACCCTTTCCGACTCACTCCCCCAAACCTACCACAATCTGATACTAACATACCCTACCCCACCTCACATAATCACAACGTGTCTCACCCCAATTTATCTTACCCCAACATACTCTACTCAGACCCACCTCACCCAATCTAAACCAACTCCAGTTCATTCCACCTCCATTTTCTCCATTTCCAACTTACCCCATGCCACCCCACCCAATCCTGACCCACCCCACCTAATCCCATCCTACCTCCACTCCAATCCACTCCACCCGAGGCTCTTAAAAAAAAAAATGGCTTTTTTTGTTTTGCTTTTTTATTTCCTCCCGCACCAACCGTGACTGTTGTCCTCCCTGTCGCAGCGCCTGGTATGTGCCCTGGTGAAACTTAGCCCCTTCAACTCAAGGTCGTATTTATCATTTTATTCTTGTTATCTATCTATCTATCTATAGCCCGACGCCCTAATCCCGCAAAGGGTGGCCGCAGACAAAACGCCTGGCGAATATAACTTGCATACTGAGAGGATCCAGGTTATGAAGAGATTAATGGTGACTGTTTCTAACCCCGTCACTATGTTTTCAGCTAAATAAAACTGATGGTACCAAGGTCTAAAATAAATACGCCCGCGGGCTGAAGCTTTAAGAAATCATACGTTAACAAAAAAAAAAATAATCTATTGGCAGACGCTTTTGTTTAGGGTAAAAAAAAATATCACCTCCATCACCCCTCCCTCCCACCACTCCATGCCCTCTCCCTCATGTACTCTCTATTTTGTCCTTCCAACTCGTTCTGTCTTCCTATCCCCATTCTCCCTTTGGCTTCGCTGTTCGCTGCTATAAAATGCGACTCGAAAATAAATATACAAAAACAGGATCTTGTAATTTAATTAATTTCACTGAACATGCCTCAAAATCAGAAAAGACACCTATAAACAAACCAGGAAAACAAGGAAAACATAGGCAAAGCTACGCTGTCGCAACCTTCCACCTGACCAAGCACATGCCTCCTCCACCTCTCTGAATTCCTAACCAAGCGCATACCTAACGGCCCCTCCCCCTCCCCCTCCCCCCCACTGTATATCACAGAGACATCGAATCTTAATAACTACACCCTTCTCTGATTTGGTCAGGTGGAGAGTATAACCTGGTCCTTCAGATTCCTTGAGCAGGTCCCCTTGAAGTCTGAGAATTTTTTTTTTACTTCATTATAAAAAAAAAAAAAAAAAAAAAAAACTACATAAGACCCAGCATTCTGCTTATCAAAAAGCACCAGTTCACTATAAGACACACACATATGTGAAATTTCATGACTATTGTGAAGACTTTCCGAGTTCTGATCCGGAAACGAAATCTCTACACCCGCCCTGCCGCCCAACTCGATGGACGGACACCAGTGATAACAACACCCTCCTCTGACTTTGTCAGGTGGAGGGTAAAAAGACCACACATAACACAATAATCTCATTACATGTGTACTTTATTTACAAAGGAAAGCTATATCAAAGAGCACAGTAAATTACGCAGACCGTGTTTACTATACACTCCGAATCATGTGAAGCACTGATCAGTCGAAACACCGGTAAGATGCCGCCAGATACTCGATAACTCCCTCTTCCCCTTCGACATCAATCGTGTAAATATAGTGATGATACAGGATCTAATGTATTAATTGTGCTTTCTTTGCCATAAAGGTATTTTACCATTGTTACTACGGGTTAAAATTAATAAATTCACTTTATAACACGGCTTCATAATAAAGTTGAAACGGAACCTCTAATTTTGGGTTCGAAGTGACAGGAAAACATAAGCTCTTCATTTTATTTGTTTCCAACGTCTTTCTTCACTCAGGAGAACTACTGGGGACTTGGGTATAAATTCGACTGTTTCATGCTGTATTCTAGGGGAAGAATTTGACTTGGAAGAATATATTTCCTGACTTAATGAACTTAGTGCTGTCAACTCTCATTCATATTAAGCTGTAGTCTTTTTCACATGATTTTTTTTTTTGTCTGCTACAGTAACCCTCAATCCAATGACGTCTTTTAATCTTGCTGGTCCCTGATGATTTTATTCAGCTGAGGGAGGGCAGTCAAGGTCGTGAAGCTAAATGAAATCGTCTGAGTGCTCATTCTTGTTTAACAGCTTGAGAATATTTACTTGCCTCTATCAGTCGATTTCATTCAACATCACTCCCCCCCTCCCTCCCTCCCTCCCTCTCTCTCTCTCTCTCTCTCTAAGAAAGAAAGAAATACAGCTGGTGGATAAGGAAGACTGCAGCGGAAGTGAAGATAAACGTATATTTAATGATAGTGAGATATTAGGGTACAATCCGGGAAGCACATCGATTAACCACCATAAAGAAACAATCATTGCTAAGAAAAAGCCCTCTACCATTAGAGACGTTATAGCATTTCTTTCTTAGTGTTATGCATCTCATTGCTTCCGCTTTCTCACGTGTGCAATCTACACTTTTTTAAATCACCGACATTTTTTTTTTTTTTAATCAGTAACAGAACAGGGTATTCTCAACAGGCAAGATATATGGCTGAGGAAGAGCTGTCACGATTCCTACAAAACCAGTGAGAATAACAGCCGTATTACTGACTCTGAGTGACCGTCGTAAGAATGTGTCTAAGGTCTGACAGTCATTAATGGAAGAGTTAACTCCTGAATGTGATCAATCTACATCCCACACTAAAGAGTGCAGTCAGCAATGATGCAGAAGAATTATGTATGTTCTTATTATTATCACATGCTTGAGAATTTATCATCATTAAATTTAAGCATGTCCACACCTCCACAAACTCATTTTTGCCCTGAGACCCATACACTGCGGGCCAGGAAATCAAAACTGACAAACGATTCTTATACCATTTATAAGCTTTAATCTTCTAGTTCGGTAACGTATTTCATATTCTTATCTCCGACGATTACATTCAGCTAAGGATAGACTTTTGGAACTGGATGGGTTACACCTCGCCTTCTTTAACTCCTTCACTACGCGAGACCCTTTTTTGGAGGCGAAAAAAAAAAATCTGGTAAAAAAACAAAAAATCCGTCACGAGCATCAAGGGGTTAAATTAAGTCTAGATTGAAGTCTGCTATTAAATGGGTAAAAGAAAAAAACAAAGCTTAGCACCTTTAACTGTCTCCGGTAAGCTGAACAAAATCGTCTGGTGGTGAGCTAAAGAAAATACAGCGTGAGAACAGCCAAAAGGTTAAGTACTTCGCTACCATATCTATCTTGTATAATTCTTGCTTCTTACAAACAACTATACTCTGTCTGCGAGATATTTTTTGAGCTGGGCGATTTAGATAGAGCCGTCATGACCTTCACTATTAGACTTGTGTAGTAAAATGGATAATGTCTGGCCTAACAAGAATAAAATGCAAAAATACGCCATAGGGATAAAGGATTAAAACGGAAGGAGAAACCCTGCTAAAGTTAAAATTTCTGCCTCCTAGGTGTAATAGGTAAAATTTCTGCCTCCTACGTGTAATAGTTGCAAAGAAAAATGCATTGGGCCCTTCAGATTCCTTGTGCAGGTTGCAATGAAATCTGAGATTTTTTTTTTTCACTTTTTAATTAATAAAAAAAAAAAAAAAAAAAAAAACAGCATTCTACCTATCAAGAGACACCAGTTCCCTATAACCCTGTGAAATTTCAAGACTATAGTGAATACTTTGAGTTCTGGCCCGGAAACGCAATCTCTACGCCACCTATTGTTGTTGTTGATCACAGTGATAACAATATCCTCCTCTGCATTTGTCAGGTGGAGGGTAAAAATGAATCGGAGGGACATAATCCACAATCAGCGTAACAAGGTCGAGAGTGAGTACACGCTGCTCAAAGGTTATTAGTCAGTCGGAGAGGATGAGCAAATGAATACAGGAGAAAAAATATATAATAACAGAAAAACCCGAAAGAAACAGTTAAAGAATTATGGAAAGTTCTCAGTGAAAGAAAATCGTGATGGAGCGATGGCAGTAAATCAAGTAACGTAAAATGATGAATAAAAGCAATATAAGAAATAAAAGGCGTAATGGAAATAGCAAGAAATCACAAAAACAATGCGTGACGGAGACAAAGTGGAAATTAAACTGCATGGGGATAAGACAACAACAAATTACAAATAAAAAGCATGTTGGAAAGACAGCAATAAAATACAACATAAAGCACGGCGGGAAAATTTCAATACAATGCACAAACACAAGGACGGAATGACAGTAGCAATATACAAATAAACCACGACGAAAAGACAACATTAAAATAGAAAAATAAAACAGAATGGAACGAGCAATAAAATAAATAATAATAATAATGATAATAATAATAATAATAAAAATAGGACAGCAGTAAAGACATAAATAAGTAGTAAAGAAATGAGGGTGGTAAGAATGTGGTGGGTATGAGTCAGTGGGCCCCATGCAAGCTGTTCCTAATTATGCCCAACCATTCCCCTCATAAACTTGTCTCAACGATTTGCTGTACTGATATCATGTGGCCTCCGCTGTCCGTGTGGGTGGGGAGGTTATGAAGTGGTTTGGTCTGGAGTACGAAGGAAACGAGAGGAAAGAGTAGGGAGGGGATGAGAGAGAGAGAGAGAGAGAGAGAGAGAGAGAGAGAGAGAGAGGAGAGAGAGAGAGAGAGAGAGAGAGAGAGAGAGAGAGAGAGAGAGAGAGAGAGAGAGAGAGAGAGAGAGAGAGAGAGAGAGAGAGAGAGAGTACCTGAAATAGGTATAACACGGACGTAATAACAGAAAGAATACGTTATAAAGCGAGAGCATTTTCTAGGTGGGTACGCCTGTGAGTGACAAAGTTCATGGGTTAGAACAGAGTAAGGATGTTGGTGTACAGGTGTTAAAGATCAAGTGAAAATATAACGTCGAACGCCGAAACATCTCCCTGATATTCTTGGTAGGTTCTGCTGGAGAGGGAGGCTTTCACGTGGTGGCAGCGATATAACTAGGCAGCTGTGTAATTACGTCAACTCTCCACAATTCCCTTCCTATCCCCAGAAATGGAAGATGATGGACTGCTGCAACGTGCAACTTCAACCTGCAGTCCACCGGGTTCACTTCCGAATGAGCCTGTGACCATCACCACAATAACCACCACAATAACCACCACCACCACCACCACCACCACCTCCACCACCAACAACAATAACAACAACAGTTTAAGTGTAGTTGGTAATAAGGAGAAACTCACCTGCCTAAACTGCTCTTCATATTCAAGGACAAGCTTTTAACCTACTAACAGTAAAGGGGTTGAGGGATAACATGAGTAGCTGTGAGAGACTGAGGGATTTAGCAGCTGAAGCCGAAGAAAGGCCGTTCACGACATGGTTATTTTCAACTTGCTCTCTCCCTTTCTTCCACTCACTTTCACTTCTTCGTTATTTTCTTCCCCTCTCTTCCTTTCTTCCTTTTCTCTTCTAACGGTTCTCGTCATTATCTTTTTCACTTTTTTCTCCCCTCTCTCTTGCACTTCTCTTCCCTAAGTATCCTTCATTAGTCACTCCATTTTTGTACTTCACCCTCACATTTTCTTTCACTTCATTCTTCGGAGTTTTTGGCGTTCCCTCTCATTCGTATGCATTTTCTTTTGTGACCCCCGTCCGCATCCTCCTCTTGTCAGTCCACTCAAGACAGCAGTTCCTTGTACTATCTTCTTTCCCTTTCTTTCCCTACTCATGCCTCCCTCCATCCATCCATCCTCGTTCCTCTTGCTCAACTCGTGCTTGCTATGGTCATCTCGGCTGTCCTTCCCTTTCCTTCTCTACCGTTTTATATTTCTCCCTCTCCTCCCCCCCTCTCTAGTTATTCTTTTTTTCTTTTCCTCCCTCTACTTATCCGGTCAACACCCTTTCTCCCCTATATAATCCCCTCAACCTCTTCTCCCTCTTGCCATATGCCTTTTCTCTTCTCCCTCCCCCTCCCCCCTTGAGTTTCGCAACCTACCCTCTCTCCCCAACAACCCTTCTTCCTTCCCCCTTCTCCTATCAGTTTTTATATATATATATATATATATATATATATATATATATATATATATATATATATATATATATATATATATATATATAAATAGCAGCTTTCCTCCTCCAGCCTTTTGTTCATCTTCGCAATGTTTTAGTTGCTGTCAGAATACGATTATTTTTCATATTTTTTGTTCCTTTGCGGTTGCTGTTGAGGATACTGCACTTACTAACACAGAGTAGTCAAGTAAGGCTATGTTTATATTTGTTATTTTAACTCTGTCTTCAGTATTGTCCCTCCGTCCTCCTCCTCCCTCACAAATCTACCACTTACCCTCAGCCCCATTCTCCCCCATACACTCCATCAGTTCCTCCCGTTCCCTTCCTCATACCTCCACCACTTCCCCGCGTTCCCTTCCTCCCTCATACTTCTATCACTTTCCCTCGTTCCCATCCTTCCTCAAACATTCATCACTTCCTCTCTTTCCCTTCCTCGCTCATACCTCTGTCGCTTTCCCTTGTTCCCTTCCTCTCTCATACCTCCATCACTTCCCCTCGCTTCTCCCACTACAGTTGCTTACTCTACCGCACCGTAGCCGTACTGCTGTGTGTATCTACGAACCCTCTCCTTCCCCCCTCCTCAGCGACCCTTCCCCTCGCCCCCTTCCACCCTCTCACCTTCATCACGTATTCCACTCTCTCTCGTTCAAGTTACCTCCCCCATCACTTTGTTGTTGTAGCGCTGTGTGTACCCGTGTTCAGCAGATTTCTTCGTCATATTCCCCCTTTCCTAGTACTTGCTTCTCACCTTCTTTCCCAGTCACTTGCACTCTTGCTTCGTTGTATGTTCTTATCTATCTTCATACTTTCCCCTGACTAACGCAGTCTCTCATTCTCTTCCTCTCCCTCATATACACCACTTCCCCTTTCCCTCCTGCTCCAGTTACCTCCTCTCTAACCTCTTCCCGTACCACCCTCTTCCTCCATCCCTCCCTTACTTCCCCTCTTCTCTCCTGCTCCAGTTACCATCCCCCACCCCCACCCCCCACCAACACAAGCCGGACAAGTGCGATGTCACCTGCGATTACTGACGAGCGGCGGGCAGTGTAACCTTACCTCACTTACCCCGCCCACGCCCGTGTCCGTGCTTCCTACCGACTCGTGCTCCCTACAGCTCGTGCTTCCTACCTTTCGTGTCCGTGCTCCCTGCCGACCGTGCTTTCTATCGCACGTAGTTTCTACTACCTGTGCATCCAACTGCACGTGCTTCCTACCAACTGTGCGTTCTACCGTCTGTGCTTCCCACCTTCCATGCTTCCTACCGCCCGTGCTTCCTGCCGTCTACCGTCCTTGCTTCCTACTGTCTACCGTTGGTGCTTCCTACACTGCTTCCTACAGTCTACCGTCTGCTCATCCTACTGTTCATCAAATGTGCTTCCTACTGGCCGTCCTTCCTAACTCCCATGCTTCCTGCGCCTATGCCATTCTCACAGCCTCTCTCTCTTTCTCTTGCTTCACTTACTCATGCCCACATTTTTTCATTTTTTCTCCCGACCACACCACCACTTCATCATCATTCCCTTCCACCTACACTTTCATCATCAGTTTGTCCTGCCGTCACTTTCATCATCATTCCCTCACGCCTATCCTCTAATCAGGGTTTTCTTCCACACACACACACTTCATTCATCATTCTCTTCCTATCACACTTCCACTATCATTCTCTTCCACCCATACCTCCATCATCATCATCATTCTCTCCCACCCACATTACATCATCATCAATCCCTCCCACCCACACTTTCATCACCATCATTCCCTCCCACCCACACTTCCATCACCATCATTCCCTACCACACACATTTCTATCGTCATCCTTCTCTCCCACCCACTGTTCTCTCTCTCTCTCTCTCTCTCTCTCTCTCTCTCTCTCTCTCTCTCATACATACACACACAAACTACCAAGCAAAGCAAGTGGTGACAATAATGAACCACAGGCTGAGGAACAACCCATACGAAATTTTTTTTAAATACTGTAGTGAGTTACTCGTCTTATCGAGGCGGTGATTACGAAAGCTTTTATTCGAGTTCTATATATTATTTGAAAGATTCGATGATATGGCAAACACATATATTACAATGGATCACTATACGTACACCAGAGGTAATGGTTAAAGAATAAATGTTAAAGTCTTCAGCTGCATGAAGTGAAAAGTATCATGTTAACAGAACTGTACACATGTGAATCTAACTTGTGACGTGACAGTTGATCTGTTTATCTATGTATCTACAGCCAGACGCCATAATCCCTTCAGGGGCGACCGTTTGTCCTGAGTTAGTTGTTTTACGGGATGGGGGGCACTAACCCTCCTCCAACCCACGTAGGGAACACGTATGGGTTGGTTATATGGTTACCACCCAGCGTTGTAAATGGTTTCCTGGCTTACAGGAAATCATTAGGCTTGTCACTCAATGTAAAGCCACCTGAAATAGAAAGAAGAGTAATAAAAGTGACGGGAAAGACGGGAGAAATAGGAAGAGAGAAGGGCAGACACAGAAAAAGAATGATGGTGAAGGAAGACAGCACACGTATTTAATTTAGTATTCCTATTAAACACCAAAGACAGTTTTTCTACGCTGCATAGGAGTCTTCCTCATTATTTCTCTCAAATTCAGGTGAAGGGATTGGTGGGGTTGAGTGTGGGTGGAAGCATTCTGGTGAGTTGTGGGTGGAAGCTTTGTACTATGCTCTATCTTTATCTTGAACTCGTAAATAGACCCCATAGTTATAGCCTCACCTAAAACAAACGGCAAAAGAAGAAAGAAAGAAGAGAGAAAGAGGAAAGAAGAATAGAAATCTGTTCATAGGACATGAATGCCTCGCCGTGGGTTACAGTTGTCTCGCTGTCAAACAGGTCAGGGTCATCAAATCTGGCATAGTTAAAGTGCTCATGCCAAGATGCATCTGTGTATACAATTACATGAAGGCATCCTACACAGTGTTGAAGATAATAAGCTTAACGCAAAATAAAAAAAAAGTGAGGTCAAGGTAATATGGAAGGTCGTCACCAAAGTTTGGCATGGCTGAAATGCTCTCACCAATAAGTATCCGTGTATGAAGTTTAATGAAGGTATCTTTAACAGTTTCTCAGGAAGCAGCCTACGCTAAACGCTAAACAGGACGGACGGGCAGAAAGACTGAAGGACGGACGTGACCAACACTATATGCCCAGACCATATTCATGGCAGGGCATATATAAACAAAAAAGAAAAAAAAAAGAAACGAACACCACCACCAACAATAACAACAGCAACAACAACAACAACAACAAGAAAAAAATAAATAAAAGAAAAAAATAAGAAAGAAAGAAAGAAACAAAGAAGAGGAAACTTGCTGTCCTTTGTACTTCTGTGCTGTACCTCTGACCCCTTTCACCTTTCCATTGCACCTTACCCTGATCACCCCTCCACCTTCACGCCATCTGCACCCTCCCCTTCCCCTCTCCCCAAAGCATCGGGTCACCCTTCAACCCCTCCCTCCCCTCAACTTATACCCCAGCTCCCCCCTGCCCACTTTTTCATCCCATTCCATCAACCTTCACACTCTGTACTGAATAAGTTCACCCACACTTTCACTTTAGATACATTTTTCACACACACGTATCCCAGGCCCCCCCTTCTCCACCCCCCAAACACCCACCCTCCGCGGTCACCGCCCCTGAACAAGGCTTTTTATCTGCAGGGGCTTCAGTGGCTGCAGCTGAGCCTTTAATCCGCAGCTGGTCAGAGGCGGCTCATGAAAGACAGCGAGACGGACACACCACACCACACTCAAGCCGCTTTGTGGGTTGTAGTGAGGCCTGGGAAAGGTGAGCAGTGGTGGACAGTGGCTGAAAGTGGGTGGAAGTACATGGTTATTGGTGGAATGAAAGGACAGAAGTGTAATATACGTGAGAAAGGGTGGCAAGTGATGGTTGGTGGCTGAAAGTGGCATGTAGTTAATGGGAGTGGTTGGAACTGAGGACTGTATTAGTAGAGTGAATGGAAAGAAAAGAGGGAAGTGTAATATACAGCAGGAGGGAATGGGTGGTAGGTGAAGGCGGTGGCTGAAAGTGGTCTGTAGCACATGAGAGTGGATGAAGTTAGTTTGTTGTACGCATAAGCGGGTGGCACGTGTTGTAGTAAATGGGAGTATGTGGAAAGGAAGGGATGGGTGTGGCCAATGAGCAATGTTGGGTTTTGGAATTTCTTCATTTAGGAACGGACGTATGGGAAACACAGGGTCTACAAAGACCACCGTGGTTGGGAGTGGGTTGTAATATGTGGAACCTGACTGAGAACACGGGAGATGGTTTGCATATTGGAGACATTAATCCATTCAAGAGAGGTGGAAATGACACACTAATGTAATTCTGGATGATGCCAGTGGATATCATTAAAGTTAGGCAAGCGTCGGAGATGGTTGATGGCTTTGGGTGAATGTGAGTTGTATATGGATAAGGTGGATTGTGTTTTGTGAAAGAACAGTGTCTAATAACGGGAAAGTCGCGGGTTACGGAGATGAGTGAGGAAGGTGTTTGGCAACGGCTGGTTGAGAATTACAAGCATTTGACTGAGACAGTGAAGTAAAAACTATTGGATAAAGTGCATCCACAAACTGAGAATTTGTTTAATGTGAAGTCCCAGTCGGACCCAAACTGCTGTATCCTCATCAATACTCGTAAACTCAATTTCAGTATGTGGGGATACATAATTCATTTGAATAATACACATCATTTTGGAAAAAAAGGTATAAAAACTAATGGTTTAATATATGGCACGCACTGATGTATGAAAGTCATGAATGACAATGGAACAGTGTTAAACGAGTGACAACAGTTCCGTGTGGGTCAGACAAGAAAGACAGTGTACATACGAGGCAGAAATTTAAAGAAGATGAAAAAAGTCTACGTCAAAGAGAAACTATACTCCATTTCACGAAGTCTTGCACCATCAGTGATGCTTTCAACGCCATGTTGATGAAAAATCCTCTGCACTAGGTGAACCCCTACTTATTACCTTGAGAACCAATATATAAAGGTAATACAAAAAGGCTTATGCTGTACTGAGGACCTTTATCAATGCTACAGATGCTGAGGACATCAATGATGATGCCAGGCTTGGTGATATGGAGTATAGGAAAAAAAAATTACTTAAAGTCAGATGTCGGCAGGTGAAAGCACAGATGTCCAAGGTGAAGTGAAGACGCTAGACAGGCGGTACATCGGCGCCGCGTAATCTAAACACCCGGCAGGCCACAGGTACACAGTAATATAAGCACATGCCAGCCCATCCGACAAGCCTCCACCGCAGCATTGTCTTATGGCATTACTGATTATTACCCGTGTCGTGGCCGATAAACAGGACAGGTGGACAAGCCGGATGACAGCCTGGCAAGACGAAATGGCTGGGCGGCTTGGCTGGCGTTACGGACGGGGAGTTGGGGTTGGTAACATTCTTTTACATTTTCTTTCAAAGATTTTCGCAGAATTTAAGGTGCAATCTGACTCAGAGGTTAGGTCATACGATGTGTTGTAACTTACCTCAAAGCTGAGATTTTCACTAGAGATAAAAAATTCCGTACAAGATATTTGCAAACTGCTTAGTGGCTTTGACCCCTGGGGTATGAGTCAGTAAACCGTTTAACTTGCGGGGAACATTTTACCTTACGAGGAAATCCGAGCTACGGGCAAACCACACCACAACTTACGACATCGCCGGTGTGTCAGATTTCACCTAAAATCCACGAAAAATCCTACACAAGAGATTTAAGAGAATGCTAATCACTCCAACCCCCGCCATGCAGTAAACATTGTAGACATCAACCACTAGCGCCCACTAAACGTCCGGGTCGGGTCGTTTAGCATTCAACAAGAGATATAAACAATTAACTCGAGATTTTATAGACGGTGGGAGAACCTCGATCAATATCCCAACAACATCAAGGGACATGTTATATTTCTAATGCCTTTCAGCGTATAATTCAGCGTGGTCCTTCTCCTTTGTTGTCTTTGGAGAGTGAGTTGAGTCCTCAAAAGAGTTTCATTCAGAGTACAGCTTGTTTTTATTGTTCACTTCCTTTTGCTTTCTTTTTTTTTCTTCACCCCACTCTCTCTCTCTCTCTCTCTCTCTCTCTCTCTCTCTCCTATCCCCAGTACACAGGAGGGGGGCGGGTGGTCATTCCTCGGGGTGGGAGCAGCGTAAAGCAACCCGCCTCTCCAGGTATAAAGAACACCAGCAACTTTATGGAACAAGAGATCGGGTCTCGCTCCATTTAACGCGCTGGGGGAAGGAATCAGAATCTATGACCTCGGGGGAGTCGGGGGTGGAAGGGGGGGTATGGGAGATGGTAGAGGGAGAGGAGATAGGGGGAGGAAGGGGGGGGAGGTGGTTCGAGGGAGAAAAGAAAGGAGAGGGGATGGAGGAACAAAGGATAGGAGA
Organism: Coenobita brevimanus; assembly: GCF_032717465.1. NCBI lineage: Eukaryota > Metazoa > Arthropoda > Malacostraca > Decapoda > Coenobitidae > Coenobita > Coenobita brevimanus. Next base: position 32,736,703 of record NC_137049.1, read on the forward strand.
AAGGGAGAGAAGAGTGGAGGAAAGAGGTTGTTCGTGGGAGAGAATAAAGGAAGCGCGAGTGGGTGATCGCAGATGAGAAAAGGAGAGAGGGGTGGGGGGAAAGGAGGATGCTTGTGGGAGAAAAGAAAAGGAGATTGGTGGGGAGAGGGCAAAGGAGAGGTGAAAGGGAATGAGTGGGAGAAAGAAGGCTGCTGGAGGGAGAAAATAAGGGTAGAGAGGGCGGGGTGGATAAGGAGAGGAGAAAGGGAGAGATGGATGGGGAAAGGAGGGTTGCTGAGAGAGAGAGAGAGAGGGGGGGGGGTGTAGGGTTCAGGAGAGAAGGAGTGGAGAGAAGGAGGTTGGAGGGGGAGGAAAGAGGAAGAGAAAGTGGAGGTTGCGGGTAATGAGGTTGTTGAGTTAAGAGAAGACAGAGAAAGAGGCCGAAGGGTTGGGGTCAGGGGTTGTTAGGGTGAGAGGAGCTAGGAGAAAGGGGTTTGGGGAAGAAAAGGTTCAAGAGGAAGGAATTGATGTGGGCCGAAAGAGACAGAGAAAAAGAATTGGACTAAATGAAGACGGTAGGAGAGGTTTAAGAAGGAACTGGGTTAGTCTATACAGGAAGAGGAGAAAGGAAGAGTGCGTTGGCGTGAGGTGGCGATTACGGGTGAGGGGGTTTAAGAAGTGGGTTAGTGGGGAGAAGGAACGAGGGATAGCAGATGGTCTTATAGCGAGAGGAAGGGAGGCCTGAGGAGTCATATGAACGGGGGAGGAGGTCTAAACTAAAGGAAGGAAGGGTAAGACAGAGGGCGGTTTGAGGGGAGAGCTTTCATAGTAATTTGGGTGGCGTATTGGGCAAGGGATAAGGGAAGGAGAGAATGCTTGATGTGGGAGAGAGACCTGGTGAGCAGAGAGGGTTGGGTATATGAGGGGAAGAAGAGGGCAAAGAAATGGAAGGGTGAGGATACAGAAAGGGCGGAAGAAGGTTGGTAGATTATGTATGGGTGTGTTGCAGTAAGTGGGAGGATACGGTGTGGGTTCGGTAAAATGAGATGATGTGCGTAGCGATGGCAGGTCAGGGGGAAAGAGGGGTTAAGAAGGAAATAGAGCTAGTGTCGTGGGGGAAAGGGACGATGGCACTGGTGGAGGCGTGGGTGTAGGGTCTGAAGGTGGGGGGGTGGAAGGCGGAGGAAAGCAGGGAGAGAGGGGGGACGAAAGGAAGGAAGAAGGGAGGGTGGGAGGGGCGATGGCAGTAACTAACACAGGCAGTGGAAGGACCGCAACGTTGGGGGTCGTAACTTCTATTCAATTTATATCTCTTCCGGAACGCCAAGGTAAATAAGGGAAGTGAGAAAATTCTGGTAACTTGGGAAACAACCAAATATTCTTACAAGGACGTCAGGATTTTGGCTTAAAAGTTTACTGATAATACAGATAATAGAACGCTGGATTTTAAGACTCTTTTTCGTTGACGATGACGTTGCATGTTGGCAGATTTACAACATCTGTAAATATATATATATATATATATATATATAGGCTTGCTTAGAAGCGTAAGTTCGATTATTACCAGTTTTAAACGTTTTAGGTCAATACAGAAGAGTACGAAGAAATACAAAAGAAATCATATAAAAACATCTATTACTTCGTTGAGAACAGTTCATTACAGGTACAAGGGAACACAAACAGGTACAAAGGAATAAGAAGCAAAGGAAAAGCAACAGACCGGCTGGTTCTTTCGAGGCTTATCGCTATGGGTTTTTTGTAACTTATGACAATTCCTCAAAAAGTCAGAAACAAGGACTGCAAAGCAATTGAATAACTGCATTTTACGGACAATGGGTGGTGTGGTTAGACACAGGTGTGAGTACTGGTAGGAACGTACCGGAATTCAGCGTCTTGGTCTCAGTTTTTAGTTTTAGAATAGATAAATGTCTATAGACCGCACTAAGGTAAAGTCAAATAGCCAATATTGTATACTGGAGGAGGTGAGATGTTACAGCCTCCACCTCCCATCCCCAGTACCGGTATAAGGTTTTATTTTAGTCCATATAAATGAAGTCGATATATGTTTTTACTTTTTTCATATCTCTATCCTGTTTCTATTTTTATCTGTTTGAGAGTACTTGTATACCCTACATCAATAAATCTTATTTTAGGTTTAAATATAATATTCCGTACAATGAAAATGTTAATATTGCAATGATCTCTCGCCCCCTCTCCCCACTATACCACCAACCGCATCAATGATCTCTTCCCTTTGCATCTCTCCTTCTCTCTCTCTCTCTCTCTCTTTCACATACACCCTCATCTATCCCTTTACATCTCCCTCGTTTTTTGTTACACCCTCCTCTGTCCCTTTGTACCTTCCCACCTACCCCTCTCATCTCTTCCATTTCTACTTCCGCTTGCAGCTTCCTTATCTACCTTTTCCCTATGAGCCCCTCTCCCTTCCCCTTGTACCTCCTTCTTTTCTCACAATACATCACTGTGTTCATATATGTTTCTTCCCCACTTTATTTTGCACATCTCCCTCTTCCTCTGCACCTCTCACCCTTCAGTCTGCTTCCCTTCCCTATCTCTTTGTCTTTCTTCCTCCTCCGTTCGCACCTCGTCCTCCTCCTCAGACATCAGGAGCTGCCATCTTTCACTTTACACTTTTCCCTTCGTACTTCTCCCCCTCCCCCTCCCCCACTTCCCTTCGTACTTTCCCCCACTTCCCTTCGTACTTTTCCCCACTTCCGTTCATACTTCCCCCTCTTCCCTTCGGTCTTTCCTCCTCTTTACCTTTACTTTTCCCCTCCCTCTTTCCTTCGCACTTTCTCCATCTTCCCTTCTTACCTATCTCCTCTTCCCTTCGCACCTCTCTTTTTAACTACCCCCTCCCCCCTCTCCCGACGGAGCGACCACTCATGATGAATTACAAGTGAGAGAAAGTTTTACGTGAGCGAGGACGACAACGGCGGTAATGAATGTGGAGGGCGGGATGATTTACGCCCATTATTTTGTTGGAGTTTCGGGTAGTGCGCAACAGTCTCTCTCTCTCTCTCTCTCTCTCTCTCTCTCTCTCACACACACACACACACACACACACACACACACACACACACACACACACACACACACACACACATATGCACGCGCACGAACGTAGGTGCATGCACACTTTCAAAGGCCTCGGTTGCCTCTCTCTCTCTCTCTCTCTCCCTCTCTCTCTCGTTTATCCTCTTCCTTCTTTCATCACCACTTTCATCTCTTTTACATCTCATCAACCCCACTCACCCTTGTCTCTCGGGATTTATACGCTGGGTGGTTTGTTAAGCCCCTGGATAAATGTTTGCAGGATAAAAATGTTCAGAATTAAAGTGGTTATATCTGAAGCCCTCGCAAGAACAAAAATATACAGATGCATTCATGATTGCACACGATAACAGTGGAATATAACACACAGATTTATAAGGAGGAAATAAAGAGAATTTACGATGTTATTAAGTTATCAGAAGGAAGCAACAGTACGGTAGTCATAACCTCTTCAGTTTGCTCGGTATCGCACGAACTACACTTTCCAATGCTTTTCCGGCGGCATTTAGTGAATATCCTCAGTATCAACGAAATCTGCTGGAGATGAAAGTGGCACAGGCAAAAACTTCCAGGAAAAGAATAATAAAAACAGAACACTTTGAAGCTCACGTTTCTCGGTAATATATATTTTTTGCTTTCCTTTCTGTTTAGGGGACGAGGAGGTTTGAGCCCTCTCCCGGCCCTACCCTTCAGTTCTTCACCAGCCTCCCTCAGCAGCTCTGCCTGGCTCTCCCTTCAATCTCCCCCGCCTCTCGTTTCTCATTCTTTGCTGCCCCTCACTCCAGTCTCTCCCAGCCCCCTCCTTCAATCCTGTCCAACCCTTCTTCTAGCCTCTCACAGCTATTCCCGTCAACCATTTTTCAGTCCTCCTCCGTTTCATTATTGCGTCCTTCCCAATATTTTTCTGAAGTTACTCTTAGCTTCCTTCCTTATCTCCTAGATTTCTTCCCGCTCTTCACCTTGGTGTTTTCTAGCCTTCTCCTACAGTCTCTCTCAAGCTTACTTCCGTCTCTCCTACATATTCCTTTCAGTCCAGTTGACGTCTTCAACAGAACAATTTGTTCCCCCAGCTGTCTTTCCAACTCTGTTTTTCAAGTTTTGTTCCTCTTTTACATTTTTATTTCTCTCTGTCTCTGTCTGTCTGTCTGTCTCTCTCTCTGTCTGTCTGTCTGTCTGTCTCTCTCTGTCTGTCTGTCTGTCTGTCTGTCTCTCTCTCTCTCTCTCTCTCTCTCTCTCTCTCTGCTTGTAGCTATTGCCTTCATCAATTTTCAGCGTCTCATCATATCATCAAGCTCACTTATTTATTCCTCTCTGTCTTTTACGCCTGGTTTAAGTAACTTCTTGTCTGTGTTTCTTCTTCCCTCATTTTTTCCCTTGCAGTTTCTACCACAAGCCCCCCAATTTTCAGTCATCATATTAGTTTACCCCTTTACTTTAGCTAACCATATGCTTTTTCATTGCTTTATATTTTTTCCTGTATTCTATCATACTTTGCACTTCTCTAATTGAACTCCTGTCACAAGACTCTCCATTCCTCTTACAGCTTCCTATGTTACCCCGGCTCTGTCATCCACTCTCATTCTGCCGGTCGTGTCACTCGTCAGTCCAGGTGAGTGAGGGAGGAATGAGAGGGAGGTAATGGAAAGCCCGGGGGAGCGAGGGGAGGGAGTGCCTGAGCTGCTTGTTACGAAGGGAAAGAGGAAGAAAGAGAAAGCAGAATAGTGGATATATCAAGAGAGTGACAAGACGAGGCTTAGCATTCTGAACAGCATGGATTCATTTTAATTCAGCTGGGGCAGGAAAGAGGTGGGAGGGGGAAGGGTGTAAGCTGTTAGCCAGTGTAAGGAGGACAGAATGAATAAGAGAGAGGTAAAGGGGAAGGAGAAAGAAGTGAAGGAAGAATGAAGGGAGGACAAATAATTCAAAGGTGGACAGAATAAACAAAAGCGAGAATGAAGGAAGACATTCTGTGGAGAAAGTAGACTGAAGGGAAGAGTGGATGCAGTCAGGGAAGGGGAGACTGGAATGTGAATATGGAATGACAGAGTGGCATGTCAGGGTGAGAGCAGGGGATGAGAGTGTGAACAGGGTGGGTAGTGTGTAGCTACAGAGGGTAGTGTGTAGCTACAGAGGGTAGAGTCTAGTGCATACAGGGTTAGGTAAGAATAAAATGCGAAAGGATGCGAGGGAATGGGAGAGGGGGAGGGGGAAGAATGAGTTAGAGAGGGGAGGATATAGTGTGGAGGGTGGTGGGATGAGTGCAGCTGAGGAGAAAGTTAGAGATGAGCCCAAGGAAGAAGGATGTTAGGAAGGAATAACAGTGGGAGAGAGTGAAAATAAGAGGAGGGAAGTAAATATGGGAGAGAAGGATAGAGAAAGCAAGGTGGTAGACAGAAGAGGGTAGAGTGCAGTGAGGGGGGAGTTGTGCAAAAGACCATGGGGTAAGGGTGTGAGGAAAGGATGAGAATGGGGAGAATGAAGGAGAGGGAAGAGTGAGTGAGGGAGGAGAGACA